>NW_018020584.1:3781857-3835531 GCF_002006095.1 Pseudomyrmex gracilis | reverse complement strand
TCCTTCTACCTGCCTACGAGAGATTGTACGGCCATTCTGGGACACCCTGTATATAATACTGTATAAATATATTTATATATAATACGTTAAATATATCTATATATATAATATTCTCATTTTTACTCTTTTCTCTGTCACGTCAGAGTCGTCGCGCGCAAAATATCCTTGTGATTTTAGTTATATGGTGTTTCTCTTCTCCTTCTTACGGTACTTTAGTCACGTATTGTTTGTTTACTTCTCCTTGTCACGTGTTGGTTTTTCACTTCTCTATCTCACTATTTTTTTATTTTGATTTTCATGCGTTATTTCTGACCTCTCTAATGTGTATTATATGGTTTGTAAGATTTATATACTAACTGTCATTGCAGTGATAGGTTGTGTTTACTAGCACAACACGTTAAAATAAAAACAATAACAGCGTGCGCGTAGCGCGCGCTTGTGTTGTAGTAGTGTGTGTGAAAATCCTAATTTTATTTATTTATAATACTTTTAAATATACTATATATATAATATATATAGTAGAATACAGAAGTATAATACTTTTATTTTGCATTTGCGTTTATTTCAGATATCGCGCATATGATCAAGTCGTCGCGCCTTCGGAACTGTTCGGGCGCGCTCGATATCGATCATATATCGATCGAGATCAGTCAAGATGACAAAGTGAAACCTAATACGCGCTGCGTGCGTTTCGTTCTTTAATTTACTTTAATCGTTTTGTTTCTTCCTGCTCAATTATCAGAGGATCTTTTTCTTTTATATGTGTGCTGCATAAATGAGATAACTTTAACAATATATACGCCTCGAAAATTAGGGAGAGAAAGAAATTCATTCTTAGCCATCAGCAAAAGTGACGTTTCCTTGAAAGAACGATCCCTTATCCGAATACTTATTCTCGACTCGCGGGGAGAATCTCGCGGCAAGAAAATCCTTGCCCGATCTTGAAGTAAAATATGCATGTTCCTTAAAACTGCACAAGACAAAATTGAATTCGCTCTCATGATAGGGAAATTCCAAGCCGCTCTCGCTTGGCGCGAATTAACAGCTCTTGTACGCGGGCGAGATGAGACAGCTGGATCGAAAATTGGCGAAACTAATTACGAGCAGAGAGAGAGAGAGAGAGAGTGAGAGAGCGGCGAAAGGGGAGAGCGGCCGAGCGCGCTCAGAAGTAACGGTCGGTTACTGAAGGGAGTGGTCTCGTCTTTTTGTTGCAGGTGCGAGGGCGGTTGGCTTCAGTTGGAGGGCAGCGCTCGCGTCTGCGGTCTCAACCAACGCTTCGACCGGCCGGTCGTGCTCTTCTCGGACAAGCCAGTCGCGACTCTACATATGCAGTGAGTACATCGCTTTATTTCAGTTAGCGAGCAGTTTTTTGCGCTGCGACTTCGTTAAGCTAAAAGCAATAAGTTTCCCGCTCGAGCGACCGCCGCAATTACCATTAATTTCGTCCTCCGTTACAAACATCACGACGAAAGAATTTTCTGGTCCGCGCGCGTATATAAAACGCGCCGACTGTGATGGTGTATACGCGAAAGCGAATTAACGTACGTCGTAAACACGGGCTTGCAGTTCGAACGCATTATTTGTTTTTGCTCGCGCGAAACTTCCGCACGGCGATTATTTTCGTTCGCATCTTTTACCGATCCCGGAATTGCGCGCGGAAAGCACTTTTATGTTGGGAGAAAATTTTCAGAGTCCGTTAAATGAAAATATACGAACGACGTCGCACAGCGTGATCGTTTCTGGAAACGCGGCCAAAACTGTTAGAAATCGATATTTAACACACATCTTTTGCAAAGTATACTAGTCTTTTTTTTTACTGCGCGTTTTATAAATCTACGCGATGATTGTGTTCCGAATAAATGGCGGAGTATGTAAAGTCGATTTAATGTCAGTGCACGAGTTACCGTCGGTGCGCGTGGTGCCATCCAGATAGGAAGATGAAGACTCGGGACGGACGCGCGCTCGAGAGAGAATAGTGGGTAGAAATTCCAGCGGCATTACGAAATAGGAACACGTCCTGAGCTAAGTGCTTCTTACTATCCCGAGCTCGCTTTTGCCGTTCGAGTTACCCGAACACTCGTCACATGCCCGTACACATCGAATTTAACTCTTAAATACCATCAGACAGAGAGATATATTCGTTGAGATTGAAATCGCGCTCTTTCGAGTCTTTGCGCTCTCTCTCTCTCTCTCTCTTTCTCTTTTTAACAAACGTTGCTCAATCTGCCGACGCGTTATTTCATGTCGCTGTAAATCGAGCCGATCTCTCACGACGCGGGCTTAGAAAGAGCGAAGGAAACGTGCCGTGGAGTATTTACACGATTCTCACGCTTTATAAGAAGCGATTTCCATTATCAAGCGGTCTCGCTCCCGCTTTATCCGGCCGTTTGTACTTGAACGTCAACTCCTGCGGGGAGTTTAATTTAAATGCAAATTGATTTACCTTTGATAAAGTGTGAAATGGCGGTTTCTCTGTTTACCGCACGCAAAAGGTGAGAATTATTTTTTAAATTAACTTTCTTGGTCGAACGCGCGCGTATATTTAATCACGTTGAAACTACCGCAAAAGTAATAACGCGAAATTAATGGCCGTATTCATGGCCGATGTGCTTTGAAAGATTTCGCCAAGTAACTAATGGAACGCGAAGTAATTATTACGTCTAATTGTAATTATTATTATGTCTGACGAAATGAATTACATCGATTTGTAAGTACGTTTAATGAATAATCTTATATACTTTTGCAAAAGTATATTTAATGATCAATTTTGTAATTTTTTACGAAAGATGTAATATCAACGCTTTACGATTCGTTGGCTTTTTTTGCGTTAAATCGTGTAATTGGAGATTAATTTTTGAAACTAATTGCGTTACATCTCTCAATTTATATATCGCACTGATATTCACTTTTAATTGAAATCAAAGTAGCGGACAACATATACGAGCGATGTGTAAAATTCTCGGAAGTGCTTTGTGTGCACAAATCGGTACGATCCATTATGGCGGACGTTTGGAAAATCTGAATAATTGATTGGTACATATTGACAGGCGGGCCCTCACGGAAGTCGGTAAAACGATAGAAAAGTTGCAAATTCGCTCGTAGATAAATTCCCGCGCGGCACCATGGGTTGCCTCCATTATTTATGTTTCTTAATTGGCACGTCAAAGAAAAAAAATGGGAGCAAATTCCAGCGAAAGCTGGAATGCTGTCGAGACAATGAGAAGCTTCGTTACGAACTGCTCATTAAATATTTATGACAAAATCAGTTTGCGATATTTACGTCGTCGTTCAAGATCCGCGTAAAGTACTTAAAACATCAGCAGTTTTGCTACGCAACTCGTTTCTTTGATATCGCCGCGCGAAAAAGATGTTTTCTCTCTGCGATTCTATCTGCGTGTTCTCTCGTAAACGCTCGCAAAAAATTTGCAGACATTGAAGAGTATGTATTTGACAAATTAACACGTGGCAAATCTTGCTACCTATAGGATCGGAAAGGAGAGAGACGAGAGAGATGCACGGTTATATAAGTTTGTTTTCACGATTTGCCGCGCGCGCAAACTGAAAATCGAGGAATCGCCAGAGTAACATGGCGTAAAATTGAATTCCACCAGTCCGATTCTGGAAGTGATTTCATCGCCGAACATGATGTTCGATAAATTTATGGGGAAATCGCGTTTCTATCGCGAACGATTTTACGTTTCCATTAATTACGCCCCCGTGAATGTGATATAACCTGTAGATAAAGCACAATTGTTTGAAATATCGACGTAAAACTCGAGAACCGCAAAATCAAATATGCGTTTGCTATTCGCGTAAAATTATATAGTTTGTAATTGCGCAAAATCACCTTGATTGTCACCGACATATAGCGGGATTTTGTGCGATAGGGAACATTTATTACGTAACAATAGACGAGAGGATAGTTTGGTGGAAGAACTCGCTATCGAGAGAACCGGTAGCTTTTGACCCGGAAATGTCTCTTGCGTTATTACTCGGCACTTTCTCAGAGGGTAGACTCCGAAACGTGGCTTGGTCGGTATGAAATTTATATAAGTTGGGAAGTTGAGTGTAATGTGGCAAACCCGTCGCACGCGACTGGCATAAATGTGTCACAAAATGATTTATGGCTTTTAACTTCCACTTCCTACTCTTCCTTTCCTCTCCGATCACGAAAGTTTCTGTCTTTATGTGAAAAATACGGTAGAAAAGTTAACAACAAATAACAACTTGTAAATCATGCGATGTTTGTTTTGGTGAAAGGAGTGTCGCAACAATCAAGAAAAAGAAAATACAAAAATAGCTACGCGTTGTCAAATATACTTAGCAACTTATGTTATCTTTAATTATATTGTGTTTTTTTAATAATATTTTATTTGTTGTTGGTTAGACTTTGTATATATATATAAAGAACTGCTTTGTGATCGCTTCGTCATTTGAAGCGTTTTCTTTATGATGCTTTTTTTTTAAATAAATTTTTGTATTTAATTTGAATTTTTAATAATAATATTATTATATCGGCGCGTAAAACTATTAATATAGTTTTATGCGCCGATATAAAAACAGAACCCCGTTACAAAGTTATGTTCCGGTTAAATCGAGAACATATGGAAGAACATAAATGAGTAAAATCTACATGCACAAGTAAACATACAATAGATATATATTATGTACATGACGTGTGAAACATGTAGCGCGACGAATTATTTGCAAATTTATGGCTGAAAAATTTTTGGCACTGGTTAATTAGTTAAATTAAACGAGCCGCGACGAGAAAATTCTGTCGAATGGAATCTCGAAAGTACACAATGCCACATGCCGAAACGGGCGCATAATATTTTTTACGTGTCGTATGTCGCCCGTAAAGTAACGTATCCCGGTCGAATTCGAGGCAATAATCGGATTCCCGTGAAATTTCAACGCGCTCATTTCCATAACTACGTCCTTTTATGTCACCGTGAAACATTGAAATGGACTGAATTATTCAACCGATAATGCGCGGCTCATACATGGAATACGGGCGGAAACTTTGTCCGTTATGTTTCAACATATTGCATAATGCACTTTAAACTACGGTCATTGTCCACTCGGGATATAAACCGTAATAAGGTCAATATACGATCCTCGGTTTATCGTACAACGCCGAGTTTACGGGAAGTAAACTCGCGTAAAGCATTCTCGCGAGAAGTACGAGAATGCTGAAGCTTACGTTTTCTTCTCGACAAAAACGCGTCGACACGCGTCAGATTTCTTTGAAAAATATAATCTTTTTTTTTTTTCTTTCAAAATGCAACGTCAAACGGAAATAACAAAATATGCAATGGAAACATCGATAAAGCAATCGTCGGCGTGCTCGTAGCTCCGAGTAAAAATTTGTTTATCGCACATCAAACGAGCTTTCACCCGGCGCAAGAAACTCAGCTGTAAATTTACAGATCACGAGCTTGCTCTTCGTACTTTTTATCTTTGATTTCATAAACGCAATCAGCATCCAATTGGTCTGTTTACTTGTTACTTAAACACGACGACACAAGTGAAATTTCAAGAATCATTCTGAGAAGGTTTCTTAAAAGAGATGTTTGTTTTTTTTTTTTTTAATTCTATACTTGCGCATTCTCACTATAATACATATTATTTATTGTAGAAAACTTAGAGATTTCAAGATTTCACGCGAGAGCGCGCGTTAGTTTGCTCGTGTTTAAATTGACTGACTGACTTTGATCTATGCAATCCGAGTATTGTTTCTCTGACACGATGACGAATCGTATTACGGATCTTCCGTGACGCGGAAATAGATCGGGATAGCGAGTCATGTATATTCGATTACGGCTTACACAATCCGTTTGCCGGTCAGCGCTAAGATATGACACGTATATGTCAAACGCACTTACCGCGCGGGAGACGTGTACATCGTACATATATATACGTACGTCACACGTATCTCGAAACTTCAAACAAGCATCGTTTAATTTAACTCTAACATTTCATCGGAACAACAACAACGCGACGTGTATCCCGTTATTACGCGCTCGATAACTTCCTCTCGCGCGCAGTTGCGTCCGAGTATACAATTAGTCAATATTGATAATTTTCAGTCGTACCATTATTATAATTGGATAACAACACACTTCAGCATATTAACCGACGCGCGCGTAAGGATCGATGACTCTATTAGCGTCAATGTGGCCCGAGTGTGTGCGATAGATATTGGAACATGAAGAATGAAAATTGAATTATTCTTCGGCCGTGCTTAAAAGCGCTCGATTATTATTCATCTTTTATTTATTAAATAATCCGACGTATGACGTTGCGAGTTGTCATTAGTACAATATAATCATTCAGATACGATGTTGCATGTTTCGTATAACAAGAAAATCAAAATTAATTAACTTTATTTAACGGAATTTCTCATTGAATTTTGGATGATTCTCCCTAACGAGTTTACAGTTTAGTACATATTACGTTGACGTATTCTCTGTCTCTCTTTCTTTTTTTCTCCCTCTGTCTTTCTCTTCTTTTTCCTTTCAAAACTACTCCCAACAAAAGTTTGCAATCGTCGGTCTCTGTTTGCTAGCGCGAAAATGTTAAACTACAAAGCCGCGCGTCCCAATTTACTTCGACGACCGTTAAACCAGATACTCATTTCGACTTTGGTCGAAATTTCAGCTTGCCGTAAAGCTTCAACGACTTAAGAAGGCTTTCGAACTTCATGTTCGTCTTCTCCCGACAAAAAACGAAATTATATGTTTGTACAAGCAAGTAATGTATGCAACAACAAGAGGATTCGTAATTACAAACAATTGCGATCTCTTTAGTATTCACGAACTTTAATGCGAGATGTATTTTTTTTCTTTTTTTCCAACAATCTGCACATAATTAAACGAATGCTTTTCAATTTTTGCTTATACACTGCAACGATCCTTTCTTTTTTTCGTAGCTTTCAATTTACGTGCAAATTAATTTACTTTCGTTCAAAGTTGAGACGCTTTTATTCGCGATAAAAATTAATTTGTTAAATTAATAGCTGCAATTTTTCTCGTCTGTAATGACGTTGTTCGCGATGCCGTGCAACCGCATCAGGCCGTACTGCGACGTTCAATCACGTAACCGCAAGTTAATTTAGTTGCACGACCATCGAAAGACCAAAAGACGAAGTCTCTTTTCCGTGCTGGCGGCGTTTCCGACGACTTAAGCTCTGCTCCATACTGATTTTCGGTTCGTTTCACGCCGCTACGACAGTCATCCCGTCTCCAAACTTCCGCGGAAAACTTAGCCGCTCGCAATAAAGTCGATATCTCGACAAAAGGGAACGACCTCTGGCAACGGCATGCGATCTATTAGATGAATGAAAAGAAAGAAAAGGCTTTGCGCACAGGCGCTTCTTTTTTTTTTTTTTATATATAGAGTCCGCCGTATCATTTACCGATCTATTTCTCCGGATATAGGAGGCGTCCTTGTGGAAAAATGTCCCCGAGCGAGGAAATGGAGAGTTTGCGTGTTTATTTCGAAGTAGCTTCCTTAGCGCGCGCAGTTTCACGAAGCAGAACAATACGGTCTTATCAAAATATCATTTTCGCGAAAAGAATAATATTCGATAGATTGGAGCTTTATACGTCGGAAGAAGCTTTTCTTTTAGAAACTATTGACCGAATTGTTTTTGGGATACTATACGCGGCGAGCAAAAGAACGTAAGACGGAAGAAGCTCTCTCTCTCTCTCTCTCCTTTCTTCTTTTCCTCCCTCCTCCAATTTCTTTCGAACAATAAATCACGAGCGATGTGATGTTTCATGAAAAATATATTTTTCTGTTTTTCGCGAATTATTTCTGAAATTGAATTACATTAAGTGATATTTACGTTAGATATTGAACATGATATTACAGAGCAGGTAGTATTAAAATCATCTCGCCGAGCAAAGAGATCGAGACAAAGAAAAAAAATCAATAACAAAACAAAATTGCCGAAAGAAGCTTTGAGCAAAAAATTTGCGAGCGGGAAAATTTGTATGTCAAAATATATTAGTATTTGTTGGGAAAAGAAAGCAAGATAGATAAAAACACCACTTAGAAAAACGCGGGAAAAGCGAAGAACTTTCTTATCCTCTTAAAAAGCGGATGACACAGTCCGTACGTTACTTTCTGAATTGTTTAAATGCGTATTCAAACTTCTTTCTATCTCTCTATCTCTCTCTCTCTCTCTTTCTCTTTTGCTATGTAACTAGGTTATCATACATACCACATATATACGGACCTTAGAGAACTTGTCTCGAAATATTTGCGCAGATCTTATCCTACTTTGTTTTGGCAACAAGATACTTTCATTTTTTTGTTTTGTTGTTGGTGATCATACATTTTCCGCGGAATAGATTTGATTTAAAACATCTTCTCGCACATTCTTTTCGTTATTTTATTTAATTTGTTGTTATCATCGTTTCTTCTTATCTTCCGCAGCATATGCGATTGAAAGATATGAATTACACTTTTTTCAAGTGTAATTACTTAAGAGAGACATTGAGAGTATTTTCGGCAATCGTACTGTCGCAAAAACACCCGTTTCATGGTTCGATACAAGAAATTGGAGTGGCACGAATTTCTCCATCAGCCTAAGAAATGGAAAGATAGATCGCGCGTCGGACCTTTGACTGGGGAAAGCCTATCGTGTCTTAGCTGCGGGTAAGACAAAAAAGACGAGAAGAAAGAGACGTCTTCTATATCCGTCGAACTGTGCTCTCCATTTTGCGTGTAAGCCCACACTCTTTCATTTTATACCCTTGTCAGACTGTGCAAGACTCTCTGATTGAATGGATGCGGGTTTGTGTCTACATTTCTCGATTGTCAAAGCTTCGTCTTAAAGAAATTGCAAAACAATCGTCGATATATTTTAACACAAAAAGACGTTATTATTATTGTTGTTACAATAATAAATACAGTTATTTATCGCGAAATCTGATTTTCCAAACAAAACTTGGAAGATCAGCACGTTCAATAAACTGTACAAACATACAGGATTCATATTTTTCTCTATATATATATATATATCTCTCTCTCACGTAATTGTATCGTGAAAGTGGAATCGTTCACTTTCGCAAAAATAACATTTTCCAATAACGCGAAAGATATGATCTCGTCCTGCCCGAGACGCAAGATTCTATTTGCGACGAGTGAGTTAGCGTGCGAGGAATTGAACTGACGTATTCGATCCCGTTTAATCGCGAAGAAAAATTAGGTTCGTTATCTTTTCCCGGCGGAAAGTATCGATTAGCAGATTAGTCTTATCGAGCGCGCGGATGCGGATCCCCCTCGCGAAGCGCGTACGAAGACGGAAAGAAAGAGAATTCGAATCTGATTCCGGCAATCTGTCTATTCGAGTCGATCCTCGTTGTTCTCTCTTCTCTTCTCTCTCTCTCTCTCGCGAGATCGAGGGATACATTTTTTGAGATAATTTCTCGTCAGAAACTCCCTCGGGATAGCCGCGCGCGAGCGCGCGCCCGCTCATCGTTCTCGGCAAAGGGAAAAGAAAGAGGGAAAGGGAGGGGGGGTTAAGATAAGCTGCGCAATATCGGATTCGAATCCTGTACGTACGAGGCGTGGGACGAGAGCACCCTGGGGTACTTTCTGAGAGCCGAGTACAGCGAACCCACGCGATCTACACGTGCGCGATTTATTCGCCTCGGCGCAGGATGAATATTTTATTAACCCATTAGGATAAGTCAGCAATTTACGTTCGGCGGATCCGTTGCGATAAAGGAGACTCAAGGCTACGCGCTCGTTATATCTCGCGAAGGGGAAAGAGTGCTAATATTTTTTATATTATTCACCGACGAAGAGACACGTTTTTTTTTCAAGAGGCACGTGTAAGAAGAGCGCGATGAGAAATATATTTTCAAAAACTCCGCGAGAGTAACGCGAGTTAAACATTGTCGTCTTATTCAATATCCGTGTCAAAATAGAAACTATTTGTGCGCTGATTAAAATAATCGAGTTGACTGCGTTCGAGAGATTGAATTTTCCTAATAATTTCGACACTTTGCCGGGGGGAAGAGGAGAGGGAAAGGGGTGTCGATGTTATCGCGACAGAACACGTACCATTAGAAAGGTAGAACGCGATGTTATTCAACACCTAGTTGTGAAAATTACTCGCGCTATTCCGTAATAGCGTCGTCACTCTTCCGACTGTGAACATAAGGGAGAAGAGAACGGAAGGAAAGAGAAGAGAGAGAGAGAGAGAGAGAGAGAGAGAGAGAGAGAAATTGCGGAGAGAGGGATGAAGTGAATGTGGAGTGCGCGAATTACGGGACTATGGCGCTAATGTTAACGACACGCATTAGCAGTCTTGTTACGGATACCCGGCAATCTCGATGCACTTGCGCTTTTGTTGGGAACGATCTTGCTGATCTTAATCGTGCGGAACTGTTGAGCATTCTTTACACGTCAGAGCCGTCGCGCGCAAAATATCTTCGATTTGTTGCGAGTGCTCGAGCGTCGCGCCTCTAACGTTCTCTAAAAACCAATTCGACTGAATGCTAATTGTTTCTGAAAAGAATATCCCATAGAACGCGCGCGCGCGCGCACGCGTATCACAGAGATACATATGTAATCCCGGAAATATCGCTGATGTTTTAATTTATTCGTAACTCGTTTTTTTTTTATAACCCGTGATAATAGTGTTGCACAAATTGCGAACGATCCTTTTCTCTGTCATTCGCTCGTAATCTCTCTTTTGTGATGAGCGGATCAATATTTATTTAGATCTACACAAAATAGAAGATACCGCGCGCGCGAAATTCACACACGGTTAATCAGGAATTAACGTTTTATCGGATAAATTTTACATCGAGGGATGCGTAAAATTCGACAGTGGACGAATTGTATTATTTTCCCGATCGCTGGGCAATCAATAACGCGTCACGCGTATATCATTATCGTCAATGATATGATAAGCTTCCCGTCTGCGAAAGCGATTAACCGCATCGTTTCCATATTTCCGAAAGCAAACGCGGTCCTTTTGCTCGTCGATTGTCATCGCGTCGGTGTAACACCGCGCGTAATTGCTCATCATCGAAATTAGCTGCCGATAGTTTCTAACGATAAGAATCGAGCGTATTATATTTTCAAAACGATCGATCTTCGCGACCGGTGAATCGATAACAGTCGAATTCTGCGTGAACAAATCCTGCGGTGTCGTGTCCCGCTTATCGATCATCACGGCTAAATGGCTAATTGTTTGTTAAGTGCGAGACTTAGCGCAAACGGGACGGTATCTCGTTCGCACGTGGTTTAACCGCCGGTGTGTATCGCTCAGCCTCCCTACCGCTCGTGACCGATAATCCTTATTATCTTATTATCACGACGCTTTGCTGTGGATCCTTTTGAGATTTGCATATATATTTGCATATATGTTGAAAGATCACTTATTAATGTACCTTGGGGTATTTTTATTTTCATCAAAAAAAAAATAAATAAATAATAAAAAAAAAAAACGCTGCGTTATTCAAAAGTTTATGTACCTACTATGACATCGAGCATCGTCGAAACTTTTCTCGCCGAAAACGAGAGTTTTAGAGAGAAAGAGCATCACTCGTTTGTCACGCGTAATCTTCCTATTCGCTCCGCGAATTAAAAGCGAATCAGCTCCTCTTACCCGTTTCTCTTTGCCGAATGCAAATCGGCCGAATTTCTCTTGGAGGCGTGATAAAACCCCGCAACGCCCGAACGCAGTAACGATCGAGCGGGTGCGGGGGAAACACAGGGGTGATCACGACGAGTCGAGAAAGTGTAAAACGTTTCGATCGGGTGAGGCCTGTGTTTCTGGCGAAACTAGGCGAATTTCCAACGCTCGCAATCGACGAGTTGCAAGCGCAAGGCAGAAAATTGCATCGCGGGTACGTGGACCGACGTCGAGTTTCTCCTCTCTCTCTCTCTCGTTCGCTCCTCCTCCGTAGATAGAGAACGTGGAAGTTGAAATTTCCGAAAGCGAATGTCAGTTAAGCTAACGAACGAACCAGAGTTAAAAATAGACCGCGGGGCGAAAAATAGTCGCGAAAATGACACGCCTTGCGTGCGACGCGTGACGTTGTAATTTTGGGCGAATATTAATCCGTGAAACACGTCACTTTTCGCGATCGAGAGGAGAGGGAGATAACTTTTCGGCATAGTTTTCCTTTTGAGTTGCGCATCGCATCGACTCGAAAGCGCGGTAAGTAAAATATATATATATGAAGCTTCGGTATATTCGGTAATATAATATAATTGTACCTTTTGTAGCCTTTTGCGCCGAGATCTAACACGCGGCACAACTGTTATATTAACTTTGACAGCAACACGTTCGCCTGTTTTGATCCTCTTATCCCAAAAACTAATTTCCCCTTTTGACACGCGGTGTTGCCTAAACATGTTTCGCCTTTGACCTCCTCTCGCCTTTTGACCTCCCCTTTTCACGAGATGTTCCATCTCCGCACGTACACAGACTGCAGCGATTACCATTTTCAAACGCTTACTCGCTTTCAGCTCTTCCTCGTCCACCGACCCAATTTCTCTCTGACGAGTTTCTTTGGCTTTTCTTTTCCTCTCTTTCGTTTAATTAAGCTGCGAACATTAAGCAGTTGAAAGTTCTCATTTGTTATTCGCTTTACGTCGGAAAACCTGCATCCGCTTCTCGGTGTAACATTCCAAAAACTGTCTGACAGTCAAGGAGCTAACTCCATTTTACCTATTGCGGTAGTTTCACGCGATATAAAACAGTTACGTATGCACGCGAGGAGACGGAATATGCATTCGTGTGTGTGAATATTTTTTAACGTACACACAAAAAAGTAATTTTAATAATTTTTAATTTAATTTGGTCCTCTGACGTAAAATAGAAATTTTATAATACATTATTGAATACATTTATAATACATTTATAATACATTATAGTAATTTTACATCAAATAAATTAATTAATAAAATCTACTTTTCCAAATAATAATAATTAATATCTCTGTGATAATGTTTTATTTGCAAAATTACACAACAATTTCTGGTTATTTAAATTATGTCTGAATACACCAAGGAACATTATACGTATCAGATTCAAATTTGTTATCGTATAATTATTAATTATCAAAGCTTAACAAATTACACGTTGATGCGAATATATTTTCCAGAAGCAATCTTCTCTGTTTGGGTCTGCACCGGTCAGAAAACAGACAGGTTAATTCGTTCGTAATCTCGTCGAAAACTTCAATAAACTGCTCCGCGAGCAACAAAAAGCGCGTTTCGAAAATTAATGCGTTGCAGTCACGCACTTTCGGCATTGATCGCGTCTCGGCGAATTGGATTTACGAATCGCGAGCAATTTGGCGTTCACCTGTCGGCCGCTTTTCATCGGCAGAACTGCATTTGCGTGTCGCGTGACGGTTCGCTCCCACACACGTATACACTTGACGTATAATCATGTCTCGCGCTGAGCGCGCGGCGCCGGAGTTATCGGCGTTAACGAGCCATAAGGCCCAGCCTGGCGTACTTGTTAATCGCGCGCACAGCTTTAGAGGTCGCAGTCTCGATTCGGATTAACGAGCTTCGCGCGGTAAACTTCATCAGCGTCACCGTATTACTACCACTCTCACGACGATTCCGTCCGTGCGTTTGCTCGGCAGATATTTGATCTCCGCGCGGTCGAGTTCGACACCATCGTCGCTGCCGGCGATTCGGAACCACGATTAGCAACCCCTTCTCTTCCTTCTCTGATATACACTCCGAACGGCGAACTAATAAACGCGACATCGATAGTTCGGAATGTGTGTACATACCTATATACGTTATACAGAGCGTTGCCGCACGTACATACAAATGGACGAACTCGCCGGAACTTCCCGGAGCGATCCGATGTTCACGGCGACATTTCATTCGCGACGCGGGGGTGGGACACGCGTGTGCTACGTGTGCGTGCGGTGAACCTGGCACGGTGGTTCAATTGGACATCGGGCCCGAAGCGGGTAATCGGAAAGCCGAGATTATTGAAATTTCCAGAATTCACTTCCGTATAGGTAATCACGCTCGTCCGGAGAATATTTCGCCAGAGATCTATGAAACGCTAGCAAACGCCGGGAAATTGCTGACTCTCTCTCTCTTTGTTCTCTCTTTCTTTTTGTGATATTCCGTTTTCACGGACGCTATTTGTTGGAGTATATATAGAACCTGATGAGATAGTAATTAGACGAGTTGCTTCAGTCAGTGTGACGTGTCAATATGTTCGTGAGAGAGTTGAGTGAAAATATTTTTCTAAGAAAACTTCTTTGATCGTTTTTCGTTTCTAATTTCAAAGTGCCTTTGCGGAACTCTTTTAGAAAGTTCTCTATTTTTTTTTTTTTAAGAATAAACATTATAATAAACATTATATTAAATGTTATTTACAATAAAAATATATTGTTGTAATGTGTTTGGCACGACGCAATTTTCAACAGCAAGATTTTCAACCACGTAATGTGCAACGCGCAGTAAACAGGCATTAACTGGCGTCATTGTTGCGCGGCGGTGTCGCAGTATAGAACGCGAGCGGGATTCGCTTGATGATAACTCGGACTTAAGACGGTCCAAAACTCGCGGAAATCCGTTTCCAGTCCCGAAGCAAAACCGCAGTGTTCTCCAAGACGCTGCCGCGTTGGCGAAGCTGGATAGCGTTATGGTCTGATGATCACGACTTTATGCAAGTTCCCTAGCATCTTGTAAACACTTAAGCCGTTCTCCCCATGGCCGCTAACCGCAAACTCGCATCTTGAATAAATACAACCGAGTCTTACGTATCTCATATGCAAGTGCAGTTGTTCTCGAGGGAAAATTGCCGCAACTTGACCGTTTGCTTTTCAGTGTGTCAGTATAACAGCAAACGACATAATTACTTTCAGAACACTTTGTTTTGTGCTTAAATGAAGCGTCATGGTGAACATTTGCGGTTGCTCGGAATCGCACAAGATGTGAAAATGAATTTTCATCATCTTTTTTTGGTGTCGCGCGTTGTTGTGATTATTTTTACAACATAAAATAATACTAATATTTATTCAAACTTGACACGTGTCAAATTCAATTAAAAAACGCATTTGTCAAAGCAGAGATAAAGGAAATTCGCTCTGAAAAAGTGCATCGCGATAAGAAAGGCGCTTTTTCAAAGCGCAGTCACACGTAAAAAAAAAAAAAACCTTTACGATTATTGACGTGCACATGAACAATTGCGGGTTTTGTCCGTTTGTTCCCGTTCGGTGATAATAGGCGACTCGGTTTACTCTCACAGAGACTGTATTATAGCAACTATCGTGCTTGATCGTAATGTCCGAGCGTCGGTTTGCAACTGGGCAGCAGCGAGTGTGTATACATCGATTCGTCGATTTGAAAGCGACCGATTTATTGTCTGCCGACCCATCCGCCCGAGAGAGAGTCCGAGAGTCTTTTCGCGCCCGTTCGACGTCAAAGCCATTCTCGACTCTGTTCGACCGCATTGTTAACTAACGATGTGCGCTTTATGCGCAGTGGAAACAGTGTAAACACGTTATACCTTTTCGTCGGGGCGACAAATGGACGACATCCTCTTTCTGTTCTCGCGATCGGCCGCATCCACTCGCGTAAAACACATCACGTTGCATTCCAGTTGTGATTTTATGTTTCCCGTGCATATAGAATAAGATCGATTCGCTCTGTCCGACATTTCGCGCTCCAATAAGTAACCAATAGAGCAATATTTTACATATACACATATGCATATGCTTTGCTTAAAATAATACAGGTAGTAGTCTAGAAAAGCTTTTGTAATATTATTTATTGAGGAATTTTCTTGAAGAATTTAATAGATTGAAAAAAAAAAAACAAAAAGATAATTTCAAAGGAAGGCACATGTATATGCATCTTATTGCGAGGAATAATTTTGCTATTTCGCGAATTGTCGTTTTCCGATATCTTCTTTCCCAACCTTTCGGTCTTCTCATAAAATTATCAGCTCTTTCGTCGCGGACGTTGATGGACGTCGTCGGAGTGCGCCGTTATCGTTATCGCGACAAATCACTGGTCGTCCGATCGCTCTGTTGTATCCCGACGCGGCGCGGCGCCAACACCATTTTTCCCGACAGCGGATATTTTTCTCTGTTTTTTATTTTTTTTTTTTTTTTTTTTTTTTTACGCGAAGGACGAAGACGCGTCATCGCTCGTGGAAACGAGTGGGGGCTCGGAGGAGTTTAGTCCGTCGGCTTGAGCGATCCCTGGAGAAAAAGGAAGCGAGCGAGAAAGAGGAAGAGAGAGAGAGGGAGACATAGAAGTACGCGATCCTCGCAAAAGCACTAGACTTAGTCTCGCGATATACTTTCCTACCTACTCTCCGAGCCGAGCGCCTTATCTTACTTCGCTTGAGCGAAGCAAAACACGAAGAAGAGGATATGCCGGGGATATGCCCTCGGCGCACACTGGCATCTACGCGACGCGCTCGGCCGGGGTGTAACAAAGATCGCGAGAGAAGCGGAGGAAAGCTCTTCCGCGAAGAGACGACATATAGTGCGGATAGAAGGGAGTACGTACAAGATGTAAGAGGCCACTTAAAAATCGATATCCGCGCGTGCTGCGCACCTTACTCCCCGACACTTTTAGCAATGCGGTTTACGGTAAATACATTATTCAAGGCAATATCCTCGTGATCATATCGAGAAGGACGTTAGATCTAATCTCGCTCAACCGACAGATTTTTCAATATACTGGGTCACCAGAAGTCATCGTGCAGATAAAAACCCAAAGAAATTTTATTCGCGACACCGTGAGACTTTTTTCAAAGGGGATACTGTTCACTTGTTGGTATTACAATTTTTTGTTATTTTTTAATTGAATATCTTTAGTGTATTCTAGTTTGTTTTATAATGCAAACGGTATGTTCTTTCTGCAGAAATAACTGTTCCATCCTGTTTGTACTTTGTTCCGGCCGCTCTCAGTCAAAAATATCGCGCACGTAATGGATGGATTTTCTTTTAAAAATAAATAGCACAGTTCCGTATATGATTACACCAACCTTATTCAATCACGTGAAAAATATCGACACGGTAAACTCCACGTATAGACAAAACGCCATAACATTGAAACTACATACGTGATCGAATACTTCCCCCGCGCTCCCGTTGTTAAATAAATAAAACTGATTTTTATATTACAAAAATCCACGGGTTTATTCCCGCTGAATTCACACAAGCGCTGTTCCCGCTCAGTGATAACAAATCTTCTTCACCCGGATATTTATCATAGTTCATGCAAAAATATGATTGGTCGAAATCCGACAATAAATATACCATTTATCAATTCCGTTCGCGATTTTTAAAAATTGTTTTATGTATTTTTGTTCTTCAATCTCTTTAAAAGATTTTATGAAAGATTAAACTAACCTGTTTGTTGATCGATCTGATGCTATTTTGAAAGAAATACATATTCCGCAAAGTCTGTAATTTTTTTTTTTTTTTATTCGAACTTTTGTGTCTTTGAGGAACGAAACAAAAACAAACGTCACAATTGTTATATTTGCGGATTAAATTAAAAAGATGCAAATTCTGAAATACGGATATTCTGTCTTGCGAGAGAATCAGAATTACTTGCATTTGTATAAACAAGATACAACGCGGCTGTAAGACAGTCACATTTCTGCGGGAGAGAGTAGTTTCGCGATTAAATAAAATGCTGGAGAGAGTTGGAGAAAATAGAATATAGAACGAGGAGCTACTTAAGCACGCGGCGGCTGCATTCACCATCGTCCGCGTTTCGCTCCGCTGTAAATACAGAAGACCGCATTTACATCCGGCACCGGAGGTGGCGAAAATGCCGAAGCGAGCGAAAGAAATGTCCAGCAGACGGGAAACAACAAATTACGGAGGCAGTGCGCCTCGCGATAAAGGTCCTGAATATCGCGGAACGATATGCGTTTTCTCCCGGACAGTTTCCACGTCGGGATGAAAAAGCAAACGCCGAGGAAATGCCAGACGACTTTTATATACGAGAATACATAACGCAAGGAAAATATAAGACACGACAGAGGGAAGTGATGTGCCTCGTAAGAGGACAACGTGTAGACAACGAAAACGCGGGGATTTCCTCGAGATTTATGATTACGTGGAGCGCTTGTACAGAGAGAAGTGTAAAGTGCGAGAGTAAATACAAAACGTCGCTATATATATCTGTAAATAAATATCAAGTAGAGAAAGACTCTTTCTCCGGGAGACGGTAAATTACACATAAAATATTAAAATGAGCAAACACGGACAAACGTATGAGTGTAAGACGTATTTGCATCGTCAATAGAATGCATTTGTTTAATTTTTACATGCGGAGGACGCACAAATATGGGATATATCAGTACATTATTTGCGCCGTATTCTCCAGATAATAAATATTGTTTTCTATATGGAAAACAAGATGCGGTGCATTTTCTTCTACTTTTTTTTTTTATGACGAGAAAAAATCTTTAATCTTGTTTAATAATTTGAGCGAGAATAAATCTAAATATTCGCATTTACATTATTTGATTCACTGAATAAATGCAATTTATGAGTTCAACGCGATAGAAAAATGTCCAACAAACATCGGTCGCGGTACATGTGTGCACGGCATGTTGAACGCGAGCAGGATGGTCGAAATTCGTTGTCAGCGGAAAATATTCGACGATGACGGCGAGCACTCGTAAAAGCACGTATATCCGCGCGCGGGTATAGTTGTGCATATTTCACTTTAACAAAACACACGCAGAAGGGATGTATTCCGGGGACGGAGTGTGGCTGCGCGCGAATACGCGAGCAGGATGAGTATAGCAGTCTCGGATGCTGAAAGTGTAAGACGCCGTCTCGCGAAGACTCGCGTTTCTCTGCTACGGGGACAAAGTGCGGATGAAAGAAGAGCGGAATACAAAGTCTCTCGTACTTAAGGCCTCGCTATATCCCGGCCGCAGTGCGGTCCTTTGAGATTTACTTCGCACGTCTCGCCCGGAAGATTTATCTTTTAAAAGTTACCGTCGCGCTCGTACTTAGGGATTCGCGTGTCTTGCGCCGTGATTTAATCGGTGAGCATTAGCATAGTCCTTTCGAGATGCAGACTGAGAGAAGGATCGCCACACATATTACGTAATAAGATCCGAACGCGTTTTCAACTCATTCGCCTGTAAGACGTTTTTTTAAGACGCTGAAAACTGTTATTACTTTTTAATATAGTTTCTCTTTGTATCAATGCATTTTTTTATTTTTTATTTCATGGCAAAGAAACTTTTCATATTTTGATCAAAAACCTTTGGATCTCTTATATCGATGCTACGAAATATTTTCAGAAGTTCTTAGGATATATTCTCAAACTTTATATAATCTTTTCATTGAGAATTGCTACACTCACATAACTTTCAAATTTTTATGCCTATAATGAGCCACCGAAAGCGCGCGGCTTTTACATTGCTGAACATTCGAGACGACGAGCGTAAAGTAAAACGAAATTTTTAAAGCGAAGAGGACTTAACGTTTTTCTCTTCTCAAAGGCAAGCCTTTGATGTTTCACTCCTGAAATTCGAGTAGTCATAGGTCCGTAGATTTATGAGAAATTAGCTCGGGCGGTTTCGCCGCAAGCAGGTTAGAGTAGTTGAGAAAGAGAGAGAGAGAGAGAGAGAGAGAGAGGATGCTGGATTATAATTCCAAAGGATTAACCAGAGCTTTCATATCTTAGATACATTTCCCTCGAAGAGTGCATAAATATACGCATAAATATTAGACTTGCTCATTTTCGTTACCGGATTTTCATGTTTTGAAGTTTCTTAAAACGCATGCTTGCAAAGTCAAATCATACATTATAGATACGAAATATATTACATAGATTTTATTTAATTGTTTTTATTTAATGGATATTACGTTGAGCGTATTAATCACACTAAAATAAATGACCAATTTTGCATTCGTTGAAATTGATATTCAAGTCTTGAATTTTACGGTATACATATTAATTAATTGAATAATTGATATCGAATGTAAAATAGGTCATAGAAGGGATCGATAGATATAATAGAAAAGAAAAAATAAATATATACATTGCGCTTTTTATACGTTTCATGTTCCACACGCACGCACAACACATGTATACACAAAACTTTTTTGTGCGTATTTTTTTAAATTCTTTTTTTTAAATAAAAAACAGTATCTAAATCTGTAAAATATTATAATTTAGACGATCGCGCGCGCGCGCACGGATCAAGCGATTTTCTGTGATACAATATAAATGTGCTTAAATGTGCTCGACTATTAAATCATTTTATATCTAACTCTCAATTTATCTCTTTTCTACATCATTGCATTTCACACATGCAAGTTTATTGTATCTGTAAATACAACTTTATTTTCAGAGAGAGGATATTGCTGACTTTAAAATTCGCACGGTTCGTTATATGTATCCGTATTATATTCGTTTATGTTTAATCTCATTATTTGTTTTTAACAAAATGTAGTTTCATAGGATTTGAATGTTTTAGGGCAACCATTTGTTTTACTGTTATTGATATAAACGTGTGTAATAATTCAATTATAAGTTGAACGCCGCAGTTTGTGTGTTTGTTGTTTGTTTTACACAAATTGAAAACAGACGGTTTTCGAAATGCTAGATACTTTTTTTTGTGCAATAGCAAATGAATAAAAGTGATATATGTATAATACAGATACATGCAATTAAAATACTAAAATAATTTCACGCTACATGCAGCACCGTCTTTTGTTGAAAAATTTTTATCAAAAGGCCTTGTTATTTTGTGTGTGAACAAAAACTTTTAAATGAATATATGCAATTGCTAGAAAAATAAAACAAATTACAATCCTATAGAAACGCGCGCGCAAAAAAAAAAATTGTAAAACAAAATTAGATATATAACAAAAAAATATTTTAATCAAATTATTGTGAAAAAATTTGGTTAATATATTTTGATATCGATGAGCAATAAAATTGAAAATAAACGCGAACATGCCGATCTCCGTTCACATATATCGTTTATCACCTAATACAATATTCTTATCGTATCGACCTTGAAGCGGAAATGTATATGGATTATTTAATTTCGCGCGATGCGACATGTCGTCGCTTGTTACGACATCAATTAACCACCGCGACGTTATTGCGCGCATAATAATACAAGTCGTCAGATATTGTGATCGTTCTTTCCACAATGCACAGCCAGATATTGGCAAACACGCGCGAGCGAGCTTTAATTTGCAAGATTTTTCTTAATACTCGAATTCTCGACGCGTGTATAAAATCTCGAACGAATAGTCGAGGTTCGGGGATTGGCTCGTAGCAGTAGCTCAACTCGGAATTTAAGGAGATTCCACCACGCCAGAGTTTAATATCACGTTTGAGTGACGCTCTTGAGAATCGAACTGCTAGTAGTCGAACCTGAGGATGAGAAGGGATTGGTTACGATGAGATCGTAGGGATGTTCGTAGACAGAGAGGACAACCCAACTCGCCCGCTCCTGTAGCATGTCCCCAAACCATCTCCTCTTCCCGACTGCCAAAAGGACGATATTATCGAGATTCTATGAGTCCGATTGCCAACCCCTTTCCATTTCCTTCGCTACGGGGGTTATCGACACCCTGTCAACCGCTTCGCGCCTCCGCCATCCACGCAGGATGGCCCACTTACAAAGTCGATTCCCGATGGACAATAACACGAGACCTTTAATGGAAGTGCAGGAAAGACGCCAACGGCGATGATATCGGGATCGATATCGCGACTGCGGTTTCGCGAGTAATTACATTGTGCACGTGCGAAGGCATGTATGAACGACGTCGTCGCCGCGGCCCTTCGGAAAGCGCTTTTCGAAAGTACCATCGCTCTGCATCGATTTGTCATCTCTGTATTCGTGATCAAACTCGTGTGATCTCGTCGGTATTAATTAATACGTTTAAAATAAAACACAATTATCTGAAGTACTAGTTCATTTGTGTCGTTCCGTACAGTAGGTACTTTGCGTTGTGTACGTAGTGTACACAACGCAACACAACACAAATAAAAACGGATTGTATTTCACATTTTATTTTTTTTTATTTATATAAAACCGATTCTCTTATAATTAAATTTGCAAGTACGCTAAAAAATGAGATTTACATTAAAACCCAGCACAAAGTAGAATAAATATTTCGAAGTTTGCGCAGTGATTATATACTTCTCTCTCTTTACAACGTTATTTTTTGCAATTATTCCGCGGTATTATCGTGAAACGTGACTAACAGTTTACGTCACGCGGTCGGTCCGGACTCGTTTGTTAACGCACAAACGAAATTTGTAATTCGCAAGTAGAACGAGCAAAACTGCACTCGACGAACTTCCGGCCGTTTTATCTTTATTGCGACAGATAGTTCACTTTGTTTGTTACAAACTGCGGACTTTCGTTTGATCACACAATGAATTAACTTCGAGATAGAAAAAGTCAGAGATATAATTGCACGCGCGGTACATTGCTACTATTTAATTACATTACGTAAAAGCGAGCTCTGACATAGGTAACGCATATCATAGAGTCCTGTAAATTTTTTTGTTTATGTACAAAAACGCGAGCAAGTATAAATGACGAAAGCTAATTCTGTTGTAAAGTACACGTCATCCACATACACAGTAAAAAATTGTGCGTCAAAATGTAGAACTTTTCTTGTGTTACGACGTTTTGATTATTACTTCAATGTAAAATTAACATAATACTGATATGTTATTATTTTTTTAATCTTTTCACGTGTCAAATTTATGTTAACTTCACAAATTAACATTTTTTGCATGTCATTTAAAAATGGAATATTGTTTAAGTGCTTTTAACACAATGATTTCAATTAATCTAGATGTCTTAAAGTCAATTTAACATACTTAAAAAAATTTTAAAAATCTGTGGCCACATTGTACAAACTAAAATGTTTTATTAACATTTCTTACGAGTTACTGTAACTATTGTTTTGTGCAGTTTTAATTATTTTATATGTTATTTTTACATCACGCTTACAGTCAAAATAACAAATATAAATGTAAAGTATTGTGTCAAGTATTTGACTTTACTAGTTTGTCAATAAGTGACTCACAACGAATAAGTTGTTTTAACTTACAATTTAGAGTGGACCTCCTGGGACATGCAAAAAATGTTAAAATTAACATTTTTTTTTTTACTGTGTAATACGGCGATTAATGTGTGCATTGTTGGTTAATTTGGTTTTGCATCTGTGTGTTTATTTGAACGAGGAAAAATATTGTATGATCCAAACGTACGTGTTTGTTGTGGTAGGAATATTTATTTTGCAAAATACTATCCGAGACGCTTTACCGGTTTAGTTTACGTACACACACTAGTAAAATCTTGCTGCAGTATCT
Source organism: Pseudomyrmex gracilis (assembly GCF_002006095.1). NCBI lineage: Eukaryota > Metazoa > Arthropoda > Insecta > Hymenoptera > Formicidae > Pseudomyrmex > Pseudomyrmex gracilis. The sequence continues at coordinate 3,812,176 of NW_018020584.1, read as the reverse complement.
CTCTCTCTCTCTTCATACGATGAATTATTTGTTTATTATCATCATATTACGCGTGCATCAAAAACAATCGCACTTACTAAACCAGTAAATGATAATGAGCAAAAAATATTTTCCGTTGCGAAAAATTACGATAAAAGCGTCTGCAAAGCAGGAATTAAAAATAAAACAAAAATAGCAGTTTGTTTATGTGTTTAATCATAAACGATCAAAACACATTATGTGTGCGAAAAGAAAAACAAATAGAAATCTTGAACCATATTTTACGTTAATTATTATGCGAATATTATGAAAACTAGTTTTTGGTGTCGCAATATGACTATACGAGTTTATTAATCTTTTATGAACGATAAAGTTTATCTCTCTTATTTCTACTATTTTAACACCTATTTTATGACCGCAAAATACGATTATCTTTTTTTTTTTTTTTTTTTTTTTATCTTTTCTGTCTCGCAATTTTCTTTTTTTTCACGTCTTTATGAAAAATTTTACAGCGACTACGCCCGATCTACATAAAATTTCGTCATCCGACAAATTTTATTTTTCGCTATTCGACGGGATCGAAATAGTGAAATTCTCCGCGTTTGTTGGCAGCGCCGACCATTGCTTCTACACCGTGAATCGAATCCTGCATAACTTTCGCATCTCGAGCAAATGTTGTCGCAACATTTTATTGTGTCCTTGCGCGCGGACTGTATTTTATATTGTACGGTATTCTGCTGACTACAACATTTCGATTTACGGAATATAGGGTAAGAAGGTTCTTCGAAAAAAATTTGTCGGCTTTTTAGAAAATTGCATAGAAGTATATCAAAAACCCTAGTAAAAAAGTATCTTTAAGTAAACTACGTTGTTTTATAAATATATATATTGAAACACATACACGTTACTGATTTTAACTTTAATAGTGTCGAGAAGATGGGTATTTGAAATCTGTGAAAGATATCAATTTCCACACACACGTTGTTCCTCCTATCTTAATACTTTAAGTGCGCGAGCTCGTCTACGTGCTAGAATCGTTTACACCCTCTTAATACTTACAGCACATATACGTGCCGATGGCGCGTACGTGAACGCAATGCGTAACACGGTCTACGTACGTACGTAATTCGTGACGAAAAAAAAAGTCTCTTGAGAAAAAATATGCAAACTTCTTTAATTCGAACAATATGCTTATTTGGTGTTCTCGCAATTTTTTTCCATCGTTCAACGTTGTATTGTCACAAGTCCGGTGATAAATCGAAAAACTTCATCGCGGCACTTACTATCACGATTTTACTTTTGTTCACAAAAAAGAAAACGTTAATGCGCTTCGCAACTTTCATATTTTAAGCTGACAATTTTTAAAACGCGTCGAATGGAAGTTTAGATCAATACTCTTTTACACTGATGAAAAATAAGATCTCTCCGGAGAGGTATTAAACTTTTTTCACGTATAGTGGACAGAAAAATAAAATAGGTCAGTCTATAAAAGGAGAAAAACAGTTTTACAGTATATCTCATAGTATCTTTTTCCAATATTTTTCCTCATTTGATATTGCTAATGACAAATATACCTTTCTGGCTGAGTTTTCTCTCGTGTATGATTTATGTAAAGTAACAAAATTGCTATATCATATATTTTTATGTCGCAAAGTTTTTGTTGCAAAATAATTTTATATATTAGAATTGTTTTCTTCTACATTTTAGTCTCCTGCGATTAAATTGTTTTTTGTCCTTGTCTTTTTATTACATACTTGAGAAATACACTTATATATTTTCACTTATCTTAGACTAAATAATATTGTTTATATAATATTTACACTGCTCTTTCTCTATTCACAGAAAGTTTTATTTGAGGTTTGTATTTTTGCGCGAGCGAGACGAAACGACTTTATTTAAATTTTTTCCGACGCATATCTTAAACGATATTGAGTAGATCATCATTTTACATTGCAGATATATAAAACCAGTTCGTGCGATAAGCAACAATGTGATTCACTCGGCGCAGGCAACCGATCTTGCGATTTTCTCGGACCTGCACGATTTCTCTCTCTCTCTCTCTTTCTCTTTTTCTTGGCATTGGCAATAACACGCTCCGCTATCTATATTCGCGCGGAATTTCGTTTGTCGAGAAATTTTATTTTCCGTTGTTCGACGCGATCGAAATGCAAACTCTCCCTCGTTGTTCCTGGCACCGCGTCGGTACTTCCGACTCGCTCGGCGAGACGCGTTATGCACGTGCATTCGAGATTCTTTCCCGCAATATAGATTTACAGTAGCATCGGGAAGGAATGGAGGAGCATTCAGACGTCGCGCTGGATGCCTCAGTTCCTTGCTTTTTTACCCTTGAATTTCTCGCGTGCCTCCGCGTGCACTCCAATCCACCCCTCACATTACATACGTCTGGGTCGTCTCTCCGTCGCGCTTTTTTTTTTCACTTTTCCACACCGCGTTGAATAGAAGTACTCTCCATAACATCGAAGATTTATCTCGGTAACGAATTAAAGCGAGTCAGTTTATACTCGCATAATGCGAGTCTTTGAATGAAAATAATCTGATACTTTGTAGAATTATATTCTCTGAAAATAAAATAGATTTTTATAGATTCAATCTCAGTCGAATCATTTGAGAATGATTAAAATCGCAAACGTTCCGCGACTTTAACTTTTTATCTACCGTGAGTGTGGGTCGAGATAACGTAATTACATTAGAACGATATGGTTTAACCGAGAGCAATTTGCATTATTCGCGCGCAAAGTCGCTTCCGTGTACGAGTCCGCAAGGACGCCGTGCCGCGCGAAAGACAGTTACGTCACGTTTATTCGAAGAGTATTTCTAAGAGCTTCGGGAAAATATTTTAGTATTTGCGTTTCTCTCATGTGTGGAAACGGAGCGGCGGTACGGGAGGAGGTTACGGCGCATAAGCGTCTCTTTTTCGATCGCGCTCACTCGCTTCGATGCTTACATTCGTCTAGAAATATACAGTTACGGCAAAGGGAACGTTTATCCACACGCAACGTGAGATTCTCCCCGGAAAACATGGATTTGCAAGTGCTCCATCGCGCGAAGCGGAGAAGCTTTCTGACAGAGGCCCCTTTTAACCTCGCGCTGTTAGGTCTACACGAATTTCCGACACACATTTCTCGTTTCTTCCTTCGTTTGCTTTACGGAGCGCGTTGCCTCGACCGCGCGCGCCGATTTTTCGTTTTTTTTTTTTTTTTTGTTTTTTTCGAGTCGCCGCGAAAAAGCTTTATCGATTCAGAAAAGCTGAAAATAACTGAAATATCGGAAATACATCTTGCCGGCGAATAAAGGTATAGAAAAATAACTTTTCCCACATTTTCAATATTTACCGGCAATATCGAATGTTGTTGGTGCAAATAAATTTGTGTTCGCGATTTGTTTGAAATTAAGCAAGTTAATATTTGTTTTATCGCGTCGCGTCTGTTATACGAGTTATTACATTTCGTTTCGTTTCATTATATTTTAACCTGATACGTGTTTTGACTTGCGTACGTATGATACACGCTTTAAATTGAAATCGCGAAAAATGACGAATTTATTTTCATAATAATAGCAATATGATTAAAAACAGAAATATCTATTACATCACATCGCGCAGTGTATGTGAATTTCCATTCATCGATGCACTAGCAGGAATTGTGCAGAATAATCTTTATGTTTCTCTCCGGAGGAGAATTCTCTCAATATAAAATATGTTTCCTCTCTTCTCGCGAAAGTTATTGATTCGCCTCTGTGCAGTCACACCTCTATGCACAGAAAACAGATCTCGACGATAGAATGCAGAATGCGTTCGACAATGCCAGTTTAGAAAAAGCAATCGCGCAAAGTGCCGAAGCTATACGTCATTTATAGAAAAACTTATTCGCCGACCGACCTCATTTTCACGCGTTTATCTTCCTCTGTCGGTCTCGTCAACATTCTCAGCATCCTCGCGCACATCACGACGTCGGGACGGGCGATGTTTGTATGCATTTTCCGCATTGTCGGAACTATATGCGCACGCATATGCCACGAGAAAATACATATGTACAGGACTTTTCGAGCGAAGGATGAAGAAACGTTTTGACAGAGCTACCAATCACTCTCTTTCTTTCTCTTTTTCTCGGCCTTTCTGCCTGCCTCTTCTCGGCTTTAGAATACCTCGCGCGCTTCCTCGCGCCACGTCGCTTCGTTTATTTCCTGTACATCCGGAGCTTTCGATCCGCGACTTTTACTTTGCCATGCCAAGCGGCTGTCGAAGTGTTTTGTAATCCCGGAAAAGACGTGCCCCGCGAGAAAATTGATTTTACATCCGCGCACTCGCTCTGTCGTGTTCTAAAACGCACCCAACACCTTTCAAAATGACACGCGGTGATCCTTTTTACCCTCGCTACAAAATTTTCTGAATTTATATTGCAGTAGGTACACGTGACAACAAACTCGTACGTTTGATTGTAAAAATGTAGCGAATAAATTTTTTTTAAATCTACACAAACAAAAAGATTTGTTAGAACAGCAAGAAGATTAGTTACTACATGGTCTGCGAAAAGAAAGAAAATTTTTTTAATTTATTGAGGTTTTTGTTTTGCTAACACAACGTTTTGTTGATGAAACTGAGGAAACACTCGACAAATTTTTCTTGCTTTTCTTGTCACACAGCAAAACTGTTTGTTTTTAATGCAACCATGTTATTGAACACATTAAAACAAAAACATCAAAGAAATTTAATTTATATTTAATTTTCAATTTTTTGTTGTCACGCAACTGACACGATTTGCGAATAATCTGATTGAAACAAACTGGAGAAAATGTCTCCACCGACGAGATACACGCGAAAAGAATTTAAACGCTTCAAAAGGAACGAATGTTTGACATGAGTGGAAAAAAAAAAAATGGAAAAAGAGAGACAAGAATCCGCATTTTCTGAATGTCAAGCGCACAATATCTGCCTTGCAAACTCGCGTGAGATCGAGTCTTTTTAATCGCATCGATATTCCCCGCGTAACCTGTATTCCCCGTTAACCTGTCGCTAATGAAGAACGAGACCACAGGACGTATATGCAATATTTATTATCCGCTTCGTGCCGCTCTAGTTGTTCGGTCGTACTACTGCCGATTGCCAGTAAATCTCGTGCGGTTGCGGTGGGCTGTTCTCTCTATAGAAATCTCGCAAATTTGCGGTGATTAACGAAATGTAAAAGTTTCAAAGGATTATTCAATAATTCTGAGGAAAGAAAGAGAATAACGACGAGTATGATGAAATATGATTGATGATAAATTGTCAAATCTGATCTCAAACGTGTCAAGATTTGATACGATCTTTTACAATTCGCAGTATCATATCTCGAGCTATGCGCTTTTCGAACGAATTTAAATGCTTAAGTATTACTTAATCACATACCCGACATTTTGTGTGGAATTTGAAATATGACACCGCTAAGCGTCTTTTAATTACGCGTGAACACGAAACTATGCTTTAGCAGCGTACATTTCGAAAGTTGATATATCGGCAGCTGAAAATGTACGATAAACGCCACGGCGGATCACCGCACGATAGCGTCGAAATTGTTGAAGCTGCATACTTGAAGCGAGTTAAGTGTTTTTGCACGCACAGGCCGTTTAAATCGCGATTATGCGTGTAAAAGTCCCAGCGCGGCGATATAGATCGCGCGCAATATGGCAAATAAAATGAAATTTAGTTGGCTAATTACCAAGATAATAAGCTTTGAAAATTAAGCATAATAACCGGTCGGCGCGAAAGGATTATTAACGCGAATGAAATCAATAAGCAGATGAACGAAAGGCTGGCCAAATTGCGCACGGTTGACCGAGTTTGCCGTGTGGATGGAAATTTAATCATCATAATACTTGTCGCGTGCACACACGCGCGCGCGCGCGATACTTGAAATTTGTCCGGTGTTCCCGCTCACGCTTTATTATTATTATATATGTATTTTACTTTATGTTCTCTCGTATTATACGATAACATATTTATATTTTCGTTATTTTTGTTTTTTATTTTTTCGCATAATACACTTTGACTGCGTAGTTATTTTGCGTCGCTTGCAGAGAGAAAGCGAGAGTGAAACACGTTGAAAGTGTGCTTTGCATTCAATTGTTTTTTCTATATACCACATACGATTTAAGCGATTTTCCTGTTTGCGATATTTTCTCTTTGGCAAAAAAGAGAATTAAACGATATAAAACTTCGAGAACAATGTAAATACGGCGCGAAAAGTTTATCCTCGAAGGTTTCGCAACACGATCGGAATTCGGAAACAGATCGCGGGAAAAAGTTCGTTACAGTAACGAACTAGCAAACCTTTTACCGGATCCGTGGCGCTCCCGACTCCTTAATTTTGTTCTCCAAGTAAAGAAGCGGGCACTTATTGAACGAATCCACACGTCTGCAACCGACGCGCTCAAACTTGTTCTCAAACGAGCGACTAAATGAGTGGTGAGGATATACTTTATAAGTCGTGAACTTTGTTATTAGCCGGCAAATAACCCTTTCGATTTTACATCATGAAAACTTTCTGATATTGGTCTCGCAAAATGAGCGAAAGTTTACATGATAAAGTGTTTAGTTTTTGTTTTGCAAAATAAAACATTATGAGTTTCAAAAAAATAATAATATAATAATATGTAAAAATAATACATAAAAAAATATAATGTAAAATTTAACAAAAAACAATGTAATAATTTACACGATAAAAAAAATATATTTTACACGTATGGATATAAAATCCTATTTCTTGATTCAAGTTTAACAAAAAAAAATATATATATATAAAATTTAACAAAACCAAGTTTGCTTTAATCGTTCGTAGCGTAACGTAAACAAAATTCTATTTGTGCATTGACAATTTCAAATAATATTAATAGGTACGTGATTTTGAAGAGATTGATTTTTATTAAAAACAGACATTTTTTGCGTCAAAGCATCTGGTTTTGATTATTATTGTGTAGTGAGTTTTTAGCGATGATTTTGTTATTATATATAATATACAATTTTTTATTATTTGTGATAGATTTATACTGCCAGATACAAAAAGTGCATTTCAAGTCCACTCCATTGTTTTGATTTTGTTTTTTTTTCTTTTCACTTCTAACATTACGCGTCGTTTCTTTTTTATAAAGCTTTTAAAGCTTTTTTTATTCTTTTACTTCTAAGTTAAGGTCTCCTTTGTCAACTTTTTGCCGCAAATAGAAGTACATCTAACCTGTATTAAGCGTCACCTAGAAAATGCACGCGAGTCCGCAAACTTTTCGCACACACAGTCTGGAGTAAATGTATCATAATAAAATCTCCAACGTATATTACGCTTTCTCTTTTACGTTTTCTCGTACGTAAGAAGTTACGATTTCTTCGAAAAATAACCACTTTGTAATGTGCGCGAAATAAAGTTTACTGTTCGCAATTAAACTCCCTGCGTATACAAAATTCTTGTGTATTCCGAACATTCCGCAGGACGGACATTCTCTTCGAGTCGCGAACAAATTGTGATTCCGCGCTGGCAAAGCCCTCGAAGGCTTGTTTCGCGTTTCGCTTCATGAAACTTTATAAGACCCATCTCCCTGGTTTCCCGCTCTGGCATCTGCGTAGAAATTTACGCGCGGTTTCGCCATAACGTGCCATCGACTCACCGGCCGCGAGAATAAACCCCCGCTTTAACGGCGTACTGAATCGGTTTAACGTCCCGATAGATGCCGAAAAGGATTTTGTCCGTGCGCGAAACGCGCCTTTCGTCTAATGCTTTCCAAAATTTGCATCCTAATCTTCGTAAACCCTTGCGGGGATTACCGTCGTCTTCTTTCATCGTACCGAGGATTTGCTTAACCTCGGCTTTCTTTGAGAGGCCGCCCTCAATTCTACCGCGATCGATATAACGTTTACAAAGCCTCTTTACAAACTCCATGTGCTCGTAGTACGCGGAAAAATATGCCAGGAGCACGCAGAATAATTACATCAACGTTCTTGAAGTATGGATTTTATATTTTTACTTATTTTTAATTAAAAAATGCACGCAACACACACACACACACGGAGTAGCTCAGAAAATTGATGACGTATAAACACATTTTTTTGCGCGTATCAGATACATTATTTACGATAATATTTCAATGTATGTGTGTGTACACGGCTAGAAAAGATACTTCGGAAACGATACAAGTTTACTCGTAACACATTCGCGAAAGGGTTGCAGCGTCGGATTGGTAGCTAATCAAATATAAGGTGATGAAGGAGGAGGTGAGAGTAGGAAAGATTTATTGTAAGTAAATACAATTAGGGAGTTACGAGTGCCTCGAGTAACCTTCGGCTCCAGCTGACGCTAACCCAACTAGGGCTAACCTGACCTAACCTAACTAAATAATCGAATTAGAGACGCCTTCTATCGCGATGGCGCCTTCCCCGCTGTGAAGTCCATTTATCTCGTCCACTTCTAACTTACGCTCGCCACGATCTCTCGACCGTGTTCGCGGAATTGGTCCTCGGACAGCAAATTGACTGTGGTTTAGCGACGGACACCATCTCTCAGGTGTTGCGACGGTAGTTTCTTGACTGGGGTGACCTTCGGAGAGACAGACCGACAATCGTCCAAATGAAAATTAGTAGAAGTTCATCTAAACGTAAAAGAGAACGGTACTACTAGCAGGACATTAAACTATTAACATCAAGATGTGCGATCGATATGAACAAAAAAAAAATAAAAATGTCAATTGTTCTCTTGAAGAGATAATGTGCTAGAAAAACTTTTGTTTATTTTTATAATCTAGCAACATAATTTGTTCTTTTTTAAAGTTATTCTCTCTATCTTGCCGGTAAAAATTCTCGACTGTGATATTGTCTTTACGCAATCGCACACCAACATCGTCTTTCACAAAGCTCGAAGATTCTGCGCGACAACTGCAATTCGAACATCGATACTCAACGATTCGACGTAACATTACACCGCGTTTGCTTCCTAAACAGCTTTCAAACTGCGATAAACGATCCTTCTCGGTTGTCCATTGACGTCTGATCAATGTCGAAGAAACATAGCAACGCTCTCCTCGAGAAAGTGACTTTCCTAGCGTTGAAAAATACAACTTTTCTGTCATTTTTGCAAGAGAAAGTTTCTGGAGTTACGGTCGCGTATATTCGTGACATAGAAACTTTTGCGTGTCCGAGTTGCAAGCACGAAGAGAAGAGTTCGCACTTTGTACCCAAAGACATATTGACATGCATTTCAAATGCAAACTAGTTCAACAAGCGAACAACTTTCACAATCGCGTCTCGCGCATTATCTTTAGACTAAGATTAACTTAATATTTCCTCCTCAGCATGCGGACTAAAATTGCGGAAAACACAGAGGGTTTGTAAAATTCTTCGCGCCTAGAAAAACTCTAAGAAAAAACCAAAGAAACTTTGTACCGACTGAATAAGTAACATCGATTTTTGCGAGTTAGATGTTAAGAAATCCGTCAGTCGCGCGACAATACGAGAGATCATTGATTTACAACAGCTGACAAATAGCGAGATCACACATCGTTATTTATTGCGTATTGTTCGTTTTATATACGTTGAATTTCTTGAAAACCGCGTGTAATGTTTTTTTCTTTTTTTTTTGTTTGGTTTTTATTGGCGGGGACTATCCGTAAAATGCTCGACGTCCGGCAAGAGCGGCCCGTCAATAAAATCGCATCGGTGATTTACGAGCCGCATGCGGAATGATGACAAAAACAGGTCGCAATAAATTGCGCGAGTACATCGGCGGTTATTCGCTGTATATCACTTTGAAAGAATCTGTAAATTTGCCTGCCGCGCGCCAAGAACCCGTCGTAAATACAGCGTGACCGTGGCGTGTGGCGCGAGAGACCGGGACACACGGAGGGGAATCGTTCCCCGCGACGTAGGTCCGACGGGTTATTTATCACGCTAATGTTTTCTTTTATTGTTGCGACGCGCATAAAATCTGGCGCGCGGTTTTACGTGCGCGTACGAAGCACGCCCACACACAAACACACACTTACATGAGAAAAACATGCGCGTGTTTCAGAATAAACGAGAACACAACGCGGTCCCAGTTCCTGGCCTACTTCAGCTTCTCGTCCAAAGCGAGCACGTCTGTCGGCTGGCCGGTGAGGGGCGGACATCCGGTTAACAACACGGGTAAGATGTTTAGCTCGCTTTTGTGATGAATAATGAAATTATGTTGCGTTTTAACGCACAGTTTCCCAGCGTGTATTATTTTCAGTGGATTTTCTAACGCGCGTTTATTTATAAACGCTAACAAACTCAATTACAATATAACATCAGCGAAACTCTAGTTTTCAAAAACAAAACGTTTTACCAATTTTTTCGGCATTTTTACATTTTAATCGAGGTCATGTTCGGATTTAATGATTTTGTGAGAAAACAAAACCAATGAAAAAAAAAAAAAATCTTTTAATATACACATTTGTGTTATTTTATATTTTTACATTTATGTTTTTTTCGCGCTGATAAAAATTATTGCGGATTGTTACGAGGATCGCGATATATGTTATGACGCGTCTAAAGTCACAAGACAATCATGAAAGCGATGATCTGTTGGACAAGTGAGATTATGGTGCTACGTAAACTTGGTACTCGCTACGGGTTGGGCTGCTTGCTACACATCCTGTTTCGGACGGCTCCTATCATAGACTATTGCTTAAACTACACGCCAACAACCTGGTTCACTATCGGAACCCTCATGACGGTAACTTCATCTTCCTGTAAATTATACCCCCGCGGTGTAGCTTATCACGCCGTGAATGCTAAATCGCGAACAATCTATGGGTACATTTTTCCCTTGTGACGAATTTGCAAAAATTCGAAAAAGCGGACTTATATCTGATACGAATATGATTAAGATGCGACTTCTTCTTTCTGCTTTTACGGTTCTTTCTTCCGCGAAGGAACGAAGTTCGCGATGCTTTTCGGGATTTGCAGCGAGTAACAAAAAAAAAAAGAAAAACCAATTTTTCCTCGAATAAAAGACCATAAAAATATTTCCACACGCCATTTGAGGACGCTATTGTACTTCGTTGCTTTCTTTTTCAAAAAGCAACGGTGAAACAAAAACAAACTATTTAACTACCTCGCTAAAGCGCAAACCTCGTAGCACATTCGCAAATTATCGATGTGCTTTTTGCATGTAAAATCGAGTTACACCGATAAGCTCGTTGCTTCTCGATTAGAGCGTACAGAGCGGGCGAGAACGTTCGTCTGGCTGGAAACGCGTATTGGTTATATGTAAGATGCATATCGGAAAATCATAGAGTCGCTCTAGGCAGGCGAATGTAAAAAAGAAAGTAGATTTTGTAAAGGTGTTCGGTAAACAAAGTTTTTCTTTTGTAATGCAAAATACTTGGCTGAATTGTGCAAAAGTTATTACTTTCGAGAGACTCCCGACTAATTTTGGAACAAAGCGTGTCGGCGAATGCAACAAAAAAAAAAAATGAAAAAAAGAACGGTAAATAAAAGAAAAGGAAAAAACAAGCAGACATTAAAGCAAAGAGGTAATTTTATAGATCCCCTAGGTGGAAAATTATACGAGCTTAAGTGCAGTCTGATTTCGGGCTTAAACGAAGAAGAGAACGACGAATCCTCGTTTGGGATTCGAAGCCATTTAGCCACTCGTGATCGAAAAGTGTTAACGGTCTAAAACTAGAACGTTGGCGCCATCGAGACAAAGATTTCCATCTTTAAATACCACACGTTTCCAATCCCCGCAATGTGGTCGATGCTGTTTTTTTTTTTTTTTTAATATAGCAAATTCCGGTATAAAAAAATAATCGGGACGGAATATTAGAATGTTATTTGCCAAATGTCATTTCCATAGCAAATAACATTAGAAAGTCAATTAAGTAAACGGGTCAGAATTTAAATTTTTTTATTGTATTATTCATTTTTTAAAGAATTTTCTTCATATGTGTGTTATATTTAAATTTTGGTCCGCTCTCTTCTCCGTGTGGACTCTTTATTATTTACAGTTATTGACTGTCATTCGATCGCACACGATTTGATGGCCTCGCGCGCCGCGTCGTACATGTTCGAGATACCGTAGATAGTGAGAAAATTGAAAAGCCCTTTTAAAAAAATTGCACGCAACGCTGTTATGAGAAAAGTTTTGTGTATATGTGCCTTGAACTTCCGCGTCCTAGTAATGCGTTGTGTAGTGACATAACCGAGTTTTTTGACCTGCCGTCAACCGGAATGTACGCGGTATTCGCGAACAAACCAGTCGGCCAAATCTCACGAGAAATAAAACGCAGGTAGCGCTTTCGTTTCGTTTCATTTCTTATCACGTTTAAAACATTCGCCTATTTTACGTTCGTCACCTGACTTTTACGACTTAACGTTCACGTGACGTACGTGCGTACAATATTTTCAGTTGTAGAGAAAGAGTACTTATTTCAGTTATTTCTCCTGGCAACGCGAGAGAGCAACGAGGGCGACACAGCGGTTTTCCGCTATCAGCTGATATATCGATTTATTGATTTTCTGAAAATTACATGGTTTTTGTTTTATACACGCCCACAGAGTCCGGAGCATTGCTTCCCATTGCGCGCTCTCTCATTGAGTTGTATTAATTAAAATTAATAACCTAATAAATATTGCGAATATTGCAAAATGATACGTAGTTTCTGTTTTAACTGACCCAATCTATCTTCACACTACGATTGTGTCAAAAAGTTCTAGACACTCTGTGTATGTTTCATAATTTCTCCGCTATAATTATACCATGAGTTTATTTTTATTTTTTTTTTTTATTTTTTTTTATTTTTTTTTTTTTGAAAACATTTTCGCGCCTTCGAGCGATCGTACGACAAACGTGTTTCGTGAATGCCGAGCAGCCGCCGTAACGGGCAATCAGCGATTTCTTTTGAAACGAGATGCGTCGCGTCGGCTGAAAAGGTGCGCGTCGAAAGTGGCGATAAGAAAGCGCGCGCGAGGGAAGCGAGAACGGATCGGCGCGGGCGTGCGGCGCGCGGTAAAATGCAACTCCAGTGTGAAAGCTTTCCTTCACGAGCAAAGTGTAACGAGACGACAACGATTCTCGATTATCCCCGAGAGGAGAGAGGCCGTCGCGGCGGGCGATCCATATGCGCGAGACGTACGATCGGGAGACGTGACTGTCACTCCGTCCTCCGGATGAGAGAGAGGTTCTTTTTGGCGTTGGCACACGTTGCAGCTGTCTCTCTCTCTTTCCAACCCTCGGTGAGAACGAAAGTACGGCGGAGAGTGAAGAAAGAAAGGGTGAGGGAAGTGGAAGGTAGAGCGCGCGGGAAATAGAAAGAGAGCATCAGACGAAGGCGCCGCCCGATTGACAAACAGATCAATCGTGGGTGGAAAGACGATCCGCAGTCTTACCGTTCGATCTGGCTCCGTTTCTCTCACCCGTTCTTTCTTTTTCTTCCTTTGGGTTTTCCCGAACACGTGCATCTCACGCAACCCACCCGCCCGCTCGCTCGCTCGCTAGCTAGCTGGACGAGAAAAGTCGGCTCTTCCGCTCTCGAATTTATCTCTCGTTCGAGGAAGAACTAGCCGGCGCGTTTCAAGGTGATTTATGTAAGAAGAGAGAGCTATTGTGTGCGACGAAAAGAAAGGTTATCCGGTTTAAAAGGAATATTATTTCCAGAATGTGCTGAATGTGTCGCGAGGAGGAACGAGCAATATTACACGGGTGATGTTTTAATTCTGTACAAATTTGTGAGAGAGAGAGAGAAAGAGAGAGATTTTTATTTAACCTACTTGTGTATTTTTTGTGCGTCTGTGACAAATTATTTTAATTCATTTATTATTTCTTATCCGTTTATTCATCCGTTACGTTCAATCTGTTTAAAACGTAAGAACTAAAATCAAGCAGAGCGTATATGTCCGAATTAAAATAAGAAATTTAGCGAATTGAAGATAAAGCGGATGTTGCTCGAGTGACAAAGCGGTCAATTTGCTAGTAAGAAACCGAACCTGTTCTACAAGCATGTGCCATCACTTGATACTGTTTCTTTTCTTTCTTTTCGTACACACTTGCACGGTCACGTAAATTGTACTTACGAGAGAGAGAAGTGTTCCTAGCTGGCGCATGTAAGATTGATTATTTTACTGAAACTCTCCAGCACAATTCTCTCTTTCTCTCTTTTATCGTTGTTTTACATTATGCGTATAAATTTTCACTGAAATTGTTATATTTGTATTAACAGAGAATTATGTATAATTAAACTTATTTTAACAATTATTCGTAATAATTGATATTAATATTGCTAGACGGTTATAAAACTATAATTAATGCATACGAAAGAGAGAGAGAGAGAGAGAGAGAGAGTCAGACTAAGAGATTTTTAATTAATAATTATTTTCAAATACACATGACTTTGTCAGTGACATTTGCATTAAGGCAAAATCACCGCAGGAAATGATTGTGCAGTGTACCATATTTTTGTACAATTTCTACGCTACAAATACACACACACGCGCGCGTACTCTGTAACAAAATAAAATGTGTTCAACAATTGTCTGACCGTCATGGAAACTTAAATTATTCTCAGTTGTAGTTAATTGTGTTAATCAAAACGCGGATATATTAATTTTCATGCGTTTAAAATTTGAGTAGAATATTACACAAAGGAAATTTATTACGAAAAACTAATCTTTTAGATTATTGCACGCGCGATATAAAACTAACCGGTAAAAAGCTTGTGCTTATTCAGAGACCGGTGCTAGTCGAAAAGTTAATTGCGTCTATTACAAGTTCGCCGTTGCTTGTTTTTTTTTCCTTCTGTTTTTCTCTTTCTCTCTGCTTCTGGATACAAACGCCTATGCAATTTTCGCAGCTTTCTCGTCGAAAACGCGCGCGTCTGTGCGCGATGTTTCGGGGGGCGAAGCGAAAGAGCCTCGCTTCATCGCCCACCACACGTTTCTCCCAGTGAATAGAGAGGAAATAAAGAAAGAGGACAGAAAGAGAAAGAGAGAGAGAGAGAGAGAGAGAGAGAGAGAGAGAGAGAGAGAGAGTGCTCCCGTGGAAAAATTTTGTCGAATCGCGGAAACTCCGCGAAATTGCGCGAGAAGGAATGAACATTTCTTCTAGTTTTTTTTTCTTTTTTTTTATTTATTTTCTCTCGCGGCATTTCCGCCTCGGGTTCGTTACGGTGCGCCACGAAAGAAAGTCTTCGCGCGCCTTCTGCGGGCATTTACATAGAGCCCACTTTCTCCCTCCCCACTGCATTCTGTTGTCGTAGTAAAGCAGTTCACCTTTGCGCTCTTAAACGCGCAACCGACGAGTAAGTTCTCCCGGTTGGCACATCCGCCGCGGTAATTGCGCCCCGTTTATACGAAAAAATCGGCGTTCTCGTTAACACATAATCGCGTACAGTGAATGTTTCTCTATAAAAAGACACAGTTATGTATGTTCTTTTTTTTTTTTCATTTTTTTTTACTGAGACCTTCGTGATCATTCAAATAGAGAATTTCACGTTCTCGAGAAATCCGACGTTTTCCAGAGTTTATCGTATTTCCTATCGTGTCAATTATTCTCTTGTTAATATTGTTACAGTATTAGAAATTGTGTATAAGAGAAAACCGAGATAAATAATACTTATGTTGTATAGTTATATTCACTCTATAATGGAGTGTTGCAAAACTTTTCCTTTGATGTCATTAGCACAGCTACCGGTGTGTGTATCCGTTTGAGCCACGTCCGTTGCGCTAACGAGGCAACTTTTCGAGCAAACTAACGCGCAGATAATAAAACTCGATACCCTTTCAATTACACGTACAATTAACGAACTCGGCGAGTTTTTTTTAAGGCTAAACAGTTAATGCCCATTAACTGCACGATCCAATTATCATTCGGCTGATTGCGCGCCGTGTCGAAGAAATTAGTGTGCTCACATCGCTCCGTTTGTTAGCAAATAATTAGTCGTCGCTTTTTCGACCTCGACACGAACGAATTTAATTTTCCGATTGTAAGAATTTTATTCTCGCGCTGCGAGAAAAAAAAAGTCCCGTTTCTTGAGCGAGAAACGCGTCTCGAGATCGCGGAAAATAAAGAGCGAGAAAAATTCTGCGCTTCGAGGTGGGAAGCGAAAAGGGCGGGGCAGTTTATAGTAAAACTGGTGCGCTGGAGAGAACGTTTACACGGGGATTAAAGAAGAGAGATGCAACGGGCGTTATATGAATCGAGAAAATCGTGTGCCCGAAGGTAAATGCCTCCCATACCTAATGAGTCCGCTCATTATGACAATTGCATACGCCGGGACTATAAAGCTAAGCAAAAAATGCTGAGAGAGAAGCGGTCGGACAATCAAGTAGCGTGTTTGCTTTTTCTTTCTCTTTCTCGTTCTTGTTTACAAGAAAGAGCAATGATATGGTTCTTCTTAACACGTTTCTGAAGAACACGCGGAACAATAGAATCGTTGTGCGTACGACAACACGTTAAAACTCTTTACGATCTTGTGTTTAACGATACACGATGTAAAACTGTGTCTCCTTTGTGTGTTATCAAGAAACATGGTAATGCTTTTTATATGCAAAATTCATGCGATTGAGAAGTGAGAAGATTTTCATGGGGAAATATCTCGAGAACGACTAAATACGGATTACTTTCGTTGTAGCCTCAATTGCTTCACAACAAAACATAAAAAAAAAAGTATTCTTGCACTTTTTTTTCATGTGTCTTTAAACTCGTGATTAAAGTAAAGTCACGTGTTGTTTTTCCACTTCTCCCTCTATTTTTCGAGTGTGATTTTCATGCGTTATTAAACAAACCTCAAGTGTCGCTGCATTATCAAAGTAATATTAATGACTTTTTTTTGTACTTGTACATGTAATTGGCAATAATAAATACGAAAGGTTCATTATGCGTCTATGGAAATTGCGTGTTTGCATATGTTATGAAAATGGAATAATTAAACACGTAATGGATTGTCAATCACTGGACATTACAACAATCGGATGCATTGATTCGCCTATTTCGGGGAATAGCTTTGAACTTCAATATTTTCGCATAATGCGGAATGTTGTTAATAAACGGATATTCCATTTTGCAATAAATTATACAATATATAAATCGCCGACGCGAATTATCAAAATTGCCACTGCATTTCACGAAGAAACGTTTGCTTTAATGCCGTAACATTTATATATCTGTGACACGTAGTATTTTATTATAATTTATAAAAAAAAGGCAAATAAATTATTAATTAAATTTAAATATCATAATTAGTATGTCGTCGATGGTTTTTAAGAAGTGTTATTCATTAAACGAAAGAGTAGCTCTTTTATGCGGATATTTTGATAAATACATAGTAATGACCCAATGGATACTTATTTATACAGTTATATATTTATGTTACGTAGTTATATTATATCGCATAGTGATAATCATCCAGGTAGAAATGCAAACTGTTCATCCGCTGTGAACTCATGGCCCGTGATTAAATTGGTAATTCAGGTCGAATAATCCATAACACGTAGCTTTGGCAGTATTTCGGGTTCCGAGTCTCGAAAATATTAATTGAGAATCATACGCGCGCGAGCCGGATCTCGTTAAGCCCGTTCTAATTGGTCGGGGCGTGTTTGCTGTTGACGCGTCCGTTTTCGGAAATTTTTTATGAAGCCGCTAGACGTATTAATTATTTCTGGTCTTCCGCAAGTTTTTCGCGCTTGACGAAATTCGGTCTGTCCAACGGCAGAAATTGAAGCGTCGTTTTAACTGGCAGCATTCGACGTGTACTGTATCGATTTTCCATCTTAATGAGTGTAAAACAAAATTCTCCGACAAAAAACATACTAGATCGATATTTAAAACTTAAGTTTATATAAAAACAGTTTTTCCATTAATACTGAAAATTAACTTTTAAAGTGCATTCATTCGGTTTTGCCAAATGACAGAAAATAATGAATAAAAAATACTCTAAAAAAATATATATAAAACTTCTCTTCACGTAGTTTTTTATCTTTGATGTAGATGATTTTTTTTTTTTTTTTTTTAAAGAGACTTAATCACTTATACATATTTTATAAAAATTTTGATAGAAATAAATACAAGCTCCGAATCACTATTGTGTGTTTTCAATGTTTTCTTGTTTGCAGAATGTGATTCGGTGTACGAGGACACGGATTGCCACGACGGGTGCATTCTGGCTAGTCCCGGATATCCCGGACTGTATCCGCCAAACATTCGTTGCCGGTATCTGATCACTTCTAGCCGGCGGATCTCCATTGCCATCAACTTCACGGCGGTGCTTCTTCCCGACAAGTAAGTACTATACTGTCAAACAACGTCTGACTCCCAAACGACACAGAGAAACATGTTGTCTGCGGACAAGCATGTCACAAAGTTTCCAACAGATATCCGAGACAACTATCCACCTGGAAGTTTGTACAAAACGTGTATTCTTATCCCTATTTGCTTGTTTAACGTTTCATTTAATTGCTACGTCATTATCACTCAACATTAAAAAGTTTACATAACGATTTTTGCAAACACAAATGTTTAACTCGCTCGTAATGAGAAAAATAAACCGAAAAAACGAGCGCTTTTGAAAAACGGCAATTTTCTTTTACACGCTCGCCAATATCGCGCGCGTTTATTTCGAGGTTTCTTTCGCGTGTTCACGGCATGTATCCGCGCGCGTTTCTCTCACGATGCAGTTCCACGTGCCACGAAAAACTACTCAAGCCGAGGCTATACAGACTGTTGCGCGACAAATTAAAAAACACGAGAAGAACCGAGCGAGAAGCGTCGCGTGTACTTCTTTGGCGGTCCACTCTTTTCCGCCAAATACTGAGACGCCACGTAATAGCAACTCTAGCTGTTAGTGCGCGAGAAAAAAAGTAAACACAAGATGCAGTTCTCGCATAATCAAGCACTGAAGTACCGCGTGAAAAAGAGGAAAAACAATTTTACGGATTTTGTTCGTTGAATTTTCAGGTCAGTCATTAAAAATTAATAACGCTAAAATTTAAAATAATCAAATAATGCTAAAATGTAAATTTAAAGAAAATACAGCGTGACGAAACATTGAAAATAAAACATGGCTGCATTTTTATTTCTTTTATATCTTGTTACGTCTAAAGAATCGATATTATTGTAAAAGAAATTAGAATTAATTGCTTATTAATTATTAATTATTTCACCTTCTGTGCTTTGTGATGCCTTTTTTTCACGTTGATTTCAAAGTCTCATCAAGTGTTTCTTTTATCGCCGCCGTGGCGAGCTCGGATTACATTAACGCGGCAAAAGTGAAAGAAGCGAAAGAGCAGCCGGAGAAAGGGAAGCGCAAAAAAAAAAAAAAAAAAAAAAACAAAGACGAGAAATCTCCAACCACCCTTTTGCAATCTTTAGTCCGGGCATTTTTAATAAAACTACCCGTTTAAAACGCAGCTCAGCTTGCATAACGAGCGCGGAGAACTCTCTTCACGCCGTGTTAACCTCGCATGCATATAAATCATTTTCCGCTTTACCGAAGAATACGCAACCGTTTTTGAGCGTAAACCACGCACTCTTCATTTCCATTTCGCATAAGTAGAAAAAAAACTGATCGCAGTAATCTCTTCTGTAAGGAAATTACAGTCAGATAGATTTCAAGAGAATTGAAACAGAAAGAAACTGTAAATTTATAAACTTGCTGTGTGTCAAACGCATCGAGTTAGCGTCTTACCGAGCGAATGCACATTCCGATCAATTCCTGAATCCGAAATATAATGAGTTTGTAAACGAATAACCCGCAGGAAGAGAACTTATTAACATTCCGCGCTTCAGCAAGTCGTCGCTTTTTGAAGTTCGCCAACCCTCTCTTCGTGAATCCGCGAGAAACGGCTATATAAAGTACATATCTTAATAGCGCGGCAACGAATAGAGGAAACCAATCGAAGCGGCGCTTTCGATTCCCCGGCACATACGTTTGCACCCACGCGAAGTGTATATGAGAGTGTTCCGTGTGTGAAATCTGGTCTTCAGAAATGTCGCGAGTCAATACGCAGTCGCTCTTTGCCGAGGGTAAGAGCCCATTTCTGTGTGTGTTTGCATGAAGAAGCGCGCATGTCGATGGATGGGAAGAGACGGGAGAAGAGATGCGCAAACGCGTATTTCGGCGCTTGACAATACTTGCCGCGTCTCGTTTCGTCAGTTGCGTCAACAACTCTCCCGTCTTCCGCGCGTTCCTCCGCGTCGCGTTTTCATCCCGTCCGAATCATTCACCGAGCGATAAGAATGCATCCGCGCGCGCAGAACATCCCCTTCTTCTCCCTCCCTCATTGTGCGTTTTGAATTATTTGCTCCGTGCCATAAACGCGTGTTACGTCGCGACATCCTCCGAATGCGCGCGTTCGTCGTTCGTTTTGCGATCGAAAGTAAAATTACACGCGTTTGGAGATTTCAAAACTTCTTATAACTTGTACGATCGAGAGAATAAAAATATTACATCAGTCGATAGATCGATCTTTTGGATGCAATTAGATGCGGTTTTATCTGAAGGTCGAAATTATAACGGGACGCGATTGTAGTGGACTGAATTGTTCGGAGAACAAAATGCGGAGAGAGAACTGGGCCAGAGAAATTTTTGCGAGAGAGGAACGACAAAGAGAGAAAAAGAGGTAGCCACGACACGCTGGCGATATAGCAAGGGTTGTGCAGCAGTGCAACTGCACTTGCTTTTTCACAGCTGCAGTTGTTCTCGAAAATTCTGGAAACCGACTGGCTTTTACACCGGTGCCCGCTGAAAAGCCATTTCACACGGAGTCGCGAGTACACCGAGCGTTTCCGTTCCCTAAGGACGGCCATATTTTAAACCTCCTCCGGGCGACACCCGTTTTATTTGCAAATACTTTGGCGAACACTGTAATATCGAAATTGATGGCCGGATGATTGCGCTTGTACGATGCGTCTCGATTTCTTCTATCTTCAACCGTCACTTTAATTCTTAACGCTCGAATGCTCTTCACCAGTCGGACATTCAAATCCGTAGAAGTTGAAATTACTTGTGACTCAGCAAGCGCGCGTTCCTCCATATATGATTTCACAATAAAAATATCGTTTTTGAGTAAACATTTAAATTGATTTTTGCAATTGACCAAAAATTCGTTCAAAAAAATTGATGTGATGAAAGAATTGATATTGATTTCTCGAAATAGCCACAGAAGTTTTGTTTCCCTTAAAACATTTTTTTTTCAACTGCGATACTTTGTACGTTTGCGTAATCACACAGCGGAAAACTTCAATGAATTTTCGCAAAAAAAAAAATATATATATATACGTATATATATATTGCTTTTTGCGGCGATTGCATTTGCCTTTGCGGCAATAATAAACGTATTTTCCAACATGCTGCGGTATGTATGCATCTCTCCGACAAACAAACCCATGTACCCAGTTTACGGTCCGCAGACTGCCAATCACGAGGTCGACGCGTCGCGTTTTATCCCTATCGAATGACGCGGTTTCGAGATTTATCGCAGCCTTATACTGGTCCGACGTAGAATTGACAATTGTGAAAAGAACCTGAATCGCGTCGCGTTCGAGGTATATTTCCTCGTTTCGACTGGATTTGTTGGGCTCTTGCAGTTGTTCGAGAGTGTTACTGCAACACTATCGATCTATAACTCTCGAATCGAGAACCAACTCGCGTATATACGTGTTGACTTAAAATCCACCAATGTTCAATTTAACCGAATAAATATTGTAGAAGATAATTCGATCATTTTTCGTCTCAAAGAACGTGCTGCGAAACTTTTGCGCAATAACGTCGCATTTTCTATTGTATAATTTATATATAAACTTTTTTATTACATTAATTACATAAAAACAGTGAAAAATAACGTAAATATTAAATTCAGAATATATATCTCGAAAAATATTCGTGAGATAATTTATCAAAGTTAGTTTTCAAAACACATGAGTAATAAAACTGAATAACTTTTTCATCATCGTATCGTGAAATATAATGTATAGTTATTGTATTGTGACATATTATGTAATTCTCCGCAATGTTCTCGTTATGTTATTGCAAAGAAATATATATATATATATGTATATATATACATGACTTTCTAATGAAGAGTTGCGTTACGCAGCTTATACGATACCATTATGGTCGTCGTATATTCTTTGTATGTATCCGTTGCGTTCTGCGCGAACACGGCACGATAGTTTAATTACACCGAACCGCTTGCCTAGGTATTTTCTCTTGGATTTTACATATATGCGAAATTACATGGGCGCCGTCACGAAGCAGGCTTATACCGTGAACGGCCAATAAAGAGACACAGCGAGAGGATTCGCCGGCTGTGCTCCCGCGACCGAGTGCACGTTCTCTCTCTCTCTCTCTCTCGCGTTATCTTTTTTATCTTTCTCTCTCTCTCTCTCTTTATAATCGTGCTGAGTCTCATTTTTTCGCAATTCTTTCATCGCGCGTAATTTCTCTAGCGGAAAGTTCTACCAGGACATTTGCAACAAAACACTCGCGATATCGACTATAACGTTAATTTACAAACCGCCTGGTTTTTTCCTTATATTTATTCGCGCGTATAGCGAGCGCGTAGCAAATTCTGTTTTGTTTTTCGCACATATATACGAAAGGTTTAATTTAATTTAATTTCTTGGGTCTATTGAAGAATGCAAAGTGGACATTAAATCGCATTTTTACACTTTGCGCTTTTAACGCGATTTCTAACGCCGTTGAAAAACGACTTTAATGGAATATTGATTAACACGAGGAACATATAAGGTAGATATTTACACTGAAATGGTAACTTATTACTTAGATTTCAAAATGTATTGGTATGGTTGCTTGTCTCTTGTATGTTATAAATTACTATATATTTATTTTATCTCTTTCTCTCTCTCTCTCTCTCTCTCTCTCTCTCTCTCTCTCATACACGCACACACACACACAACGTTGTATTCCAACTCTGCGAGTTTATTATTGCGTGACTTACGACTGGCGAGAAGATCTACTAGCGTCTAAATAAGCCCCTGCATGTGCCGTAGAAGGTAAACCGCCGTGCATACAACCAACTACCTTGCAAAGGAACATCTAGGGATCAGCCTCGAAGGATTTGCGGCTGCCAAATGTACGCGGTACCTCATTCCCACTATTCGTATCCATTATTCAACCTCATTATGATTAATCGTATGAAACTAGTATTTCGCGCCGTTGCTGTGTTTCAATGATTTCACCTCCCCTCGTCTCTTAATTAAGCCGGAAGGATGCATGTTTAATTTTATGCGAACTCGTCCACGTCATAAATTAAATAAATATTCTCGGCGCGCAGAAAATATCGTGCGCCTAGCGCTTTCGAAAATTAAAAAATTCCGAAATTTGTCCAATTGTTGATTTCAAGACTTGTTTGGTTTTCCTTTTACGATAATTTGTCGAAAAATACAAGAAATATTTAAAATTGATTGCAGTTAGTGCTTTTTTTCCGCGTACTCTCCATAATTCAGTCCCTCGTGACGGAAGCACAGATTCCGCTAAACGCACAGGGATCGTAATCTTTTTTGCAGCGAGAAAACCACAGTTTTTACCTCCAGAATGCGTCCCATATATATTCTTCGACTAGTACTTCGAAGTCGGCACATGTGTTCCACGCCAGATGTTCATTCGAATCCTCTTTCCGCGATGGAAGAGGGTTTACCGGTATTCCGGTAACGACCAAGCAACTTGCAGGAACATCTCGCGGAGGATCAGTCTCTAAAGAATTCGCGACGAATCTACGAAGTGTCTCGTTCTCGCCTGTCGTACGCATTCGTTATTCAGACTTAACTTTCGCATTTACGCGCGCGTTCTAAGGAACGCAACAGTCGGCGTGTGGTGTACACACCCCGCGAAGTCACACCGCAAAAAAAAAAAAAGAATTTGCAGCGAGAAAAAGGGGTAGGATTGAAGACGGCAAGTAGGCGCCACTCTCATCCATGCAAACGTTGAAATTATTCCAACTACATCGCGAGAATCCTGAGGCAGCGATTTTTTCCTCTCTTTCTCGCACCCTTTTCCGCTTCTTCTCGTTTCTTTTTCTGCCTTTTCCATTTTTTTCTTTTTCTCTCTTTCCCTCGTTTTTTGGACTACGGTTTGCAAATAGCGGAGACTTTTGTCGACAGTGAGACGGCAGTTTTTCTTGTCAGTACTCCCGAATATATGGATTTTCGAATTTTTTTTCCGACTTTGCACGTCTAATCGCGCGCAAGAGTTTCTCTCGGCACATTCACGCGACGAGTAAATTATTTTAATAACGTCAGAGAATATTTTTCGACTCACAGTTTATCAAAATGCGTTTTTATATTTTATTTCCATCAAAATTATCATCTCTTTTTTTTTTTTAGGTTATCTCTGCACAGTATCAACGATGCTCTCATATTGTTTTAAGAGCACACAGAAGCTTTTTCGCGAAAAATAGTAACAAAAGCAGTAAACAACAACTTGCGCTTCAAGTGTGTTCAACAGGTTATTCCTGGCAACAAAATATGATATTTTTCCCGCGTAAAATATCGATTTTTACAATTATTTTTATTTTTATTTTTTATCAGAACGCCGCGCGACTATCGTATCACCACTGATTTTAACCCTCCGGAGTTACACTTATGCCACATAGCATTGGAGTTACACTGGGTGAATTTTACCGAAGCGATTTTCTAACGCTTATTACTGAGCGTTAAAACAAGCTACCTAAGAACGATTTTTCGAGCCACTAACCAGACCCTCCCCCTCTCCCCTCTCCGAAGATACACACAAATGTTAGTTTCGATTCGGGTAAATTTTACCCAGTGTAACTCCGGAGGGTTAAATTATCACGCGTGTTTGTTATACAGTAATATCGCTCTTTCCCTCTTTCTCTCGATCCGTCGTTAAGAAAATCAACAATTACACTTTGTTCCCGCACCAATTAACATCCGACGAGTTCGCGTCGACGTGACGCGCCGCGACGCGACGCACGGTCGAATCTTTTTGTGTGAAAAACGGCGTATAGCCGAGCGTAAAATAACGATGCCGTCTCGCGTGTCGTCCTTAGCGATTCTCTTCGTTGGCTGGAATTTAATAAGAGCCGCATAAAGTTAGGGCGGATTCCCCGTTTGTTCGAGATGGCTTGCCGCGCCCGCGCGCAGAATGCACGGCGCGTGTGCACGTGTGTACGTAAGATGAAGGGAACGTAGAACGGAAAGGGGCTGAAAGCTTTTGTACTTCCCCCATCCTCAGTCATCTACTTACCTTACTACCTGCGCTCGTTTAACCAGGCCGCAAGCCGTTGCCCTTAACGCATGCTATTGGCTGTTACCCTGTGTTACGGGGGACTTTTCTTGTCGACGAGCCATCATCGGTTTGCGTATCTTTCTTTGAGGCATCAGAATATTATGCGGCAAGGTAACGCGCGTGAGAAGACCGATTAAACATTGCTTACCGTAGAAGTATGTCGGTCATTTAGCTGATCAGGTCACAGTGCGAAAGAAGTGGAATATTATTTCCGATGAAATTAAAAGAATCTTTATTTTTTTCAATGACATTTTCCGAGGACAAACATTTTTTTGTTGGCACCATTTGATATACAGCGAGGTAACTGTCGCGTGAATTGAAATCTTATTTAATTAAAGTTGGCGTAAATCTCTGTAGAGCGAAGTAAAAAAAAAAAAACACATTGCACATCGTTCGAAAAGTGCAGCGCAAGGAAACGAAACGAAACGAAATGCGAAAGCAACATCGGAGAAAAGAGATTTAATGATGTAACTGCAATGAAAGAAAGAGTGTACTTGTAAAAATTACGAGCTCGCAAAATCGCGGGGGCATTACAAGCGTCGTTGGCAAGTTTCAATTAATGTAATGTAACATCTGAAAAACGCGACAGCGAAAAGTATTTGCTGCGCGACGTTCCGTTCTCCCGATTCGTGTGACATTGGCAGACATTAATTAAATTACACGGTAGACGCGCTTCGGTAATTAATGAAGTGTCACGAAAATCGAACTACACACGCCGCGCCGATACCACCACGGCCGGTTCGTTGCGCGGGATTTGCGCAGGGAATAACGAAATCAAGTTACACATTGAAACGCGCATTAAAGGTATTACCTATATTGAAAATCACTTTAATGCCGTCGCTCTTACCGGTTTACATAGCGCGCGTGTAAACAATGTTATCGCATTTGTAGACAATTGATAACAAACACAATGCCGTTTCGTTTAGATTGTCAGTTTATTTATATAATCCGTGATATGTTTTGTATGTGTGTGTAGATACACACACACACACACTCTTATATTTATTATATAATATATATATATATATATATATATATATATATATATACACCTATATTTTTTATTATATTAATTGAAATGTTATCATTTTACATCGCAAACATTTTTTACAATTTGCACTTGTATGTACACATATAGGGTGTTTGAAAAATTTTGATACAGTTACAGTGTGAAGATTAAATCAATATAAATAAAAAAGTCATGTACCATTTTGCGACATTCGCGCAATATTTATTGAGTTAGTAATTAATTACTGTGAGCGCGTGGGAAACGACGGTCCGGACTGTGTAGGCGTGTATAATTTTTCAAGTGCAAATTGTGAAAAACTATACTTGCGAGGCAATTGCGTTCGCAAAATGATAAAATTATTACGGGAATAGAGCGTATCTTATTGTTCTTTATTTTGTGCTACGTTACGTTTCACATAACACGAATCATTGTCACGAACCGACCCATGAAATTATAGCTGCGGGATGGATAATTTCGCTCGCCGAGATTCTCTGGAACTCTTGCGAGTCCCGACGTTTACTATCTACTGTGGAGAGAACGCAATTTCGTGATTACATTACACCTACGGACGCACTTAACGCTACCATTCATGCGTGCGCAACTCGCGCGTGATATTGCGACAGCGCGCATAACGCCGTTCTACCTTGAACCTACGTTATTCTGTCTAGCTGCGTGTAATTGGGCGCGTTTATGCTTGCTGAATTCACGGCGAGAGAGAGGTTGAAGTGAAAATCAGCGTTCTCTCGTTTATGGGGAACGTTTGTTAAATATTATTTAAAATGCAATATTGTAAAAACAACAATATAACGGCGGCAGCTTTGAACTCTCTCTTGATTAACATTGAAATTACACTTGTGATGTTGAAACCGCGATATTAACGCGAAAAATTGCGATTTTTCTCACGACAAAGTGACGTCTCTTGCAAAAACGTAATTTTCCTGTTACCTTTCGATCGCGATACGGCACGACGCGGTAAGGAAATTTCGTCCGAGCCAAACCGATAGACGAGATTATTACAGTGTGACGACGTGACATTACTTGCGCTCCCCTTATTGTTAGCGTAGTACAGCACGAAACTCTTCTATCACATACGCAACACATTGTGTCACATGTCACGCCGCGGGCGTACTCGAGCTCGTTAATATCCGCGGCTACGCTTGCATGCGCGACTTTCGTGCAGAAAATTCGCGTCAGCATGGACGCACGTAAAGAAAAAAAAAACTTAGCGTGTTCTAAGAGTATAAGGGACACATGATCCGTGTATAGTACGTGGCTGTGTGTGAATAAGTTTATCTTTATACACCATTGCTTTGTCTGCCGACACAGAAATCTGATACGATTGGAGTAGGATCAGGTATTTAAAATATGTTACCTTTATTTGTAAGTAAAAACTGTATCTTCATATTTCAGTTTTTTTTGAAAAATGTATGTAATAGTGTCGCTACTTTTTTTCTCACACATTGCTATTACTCGAGATCTGTTTGAACAATGTCGTTTCTTTTTGCAGCAATATTTTACGACGCTAAACAAAATTGTGATTGGCGACATTCAAATATCACTGCATAACGAAAGATAATTATCCGAGCACGCGTGCAATTTTTCCTCTTTTAATAAAGTGGAATATGTGCGCATTAGACACATCTGAGTGCGCGTCCAAAATTCTACATAAAGCTACTCCGAAGCCGTATGTTCGGCGGCTGCGCGTAATTGGCATATATGCACCGACGGTTTGCTCACTGCTCGACTAATTTCATCCTAGAAATTCCATTTTTTGTGTCC
Source organism: Pseudomyrmex gracilis (assembly GCF_002006095.1). NCBI lineage: Eukaryota > Metazoa > Arthropoda > Insecta > Hymenoptera > Formicidae > Pseudomyrmex > Pseudomyrmex gracilis. The sequence continues at coordinate 3,784,152 of NW_018020584.1, read as the reverse complement.
TCTTTCTCTCTCTGTCTCTCTCTCTCTTTCCGCTGTGTTCTGTCTGTGTCTTGCCATTCCCGGACCAAAACCGTTTCTTCCGCGTTGCTGCGCCTGCTTTCAACGGCAACTGGCTTTAATTTGCGGAATGAATTTTTGATGGTGTTCACTCGCCGGCCGCGGCGCATCGAAGCTTCGTAAATCGCATAAATCGCAACGCATCACTATTCTTTCCCGACAGAGCCCGATGAAGCTGTCGGGGTGGTAAATATTGCAAATTTATTGTTTTTAAATAGAGAAAAAGCTTCCGTGCGTTTTTGAGATAAATTTAAAAAAATAATGAATTAATCTTCCGTGTTAATTATACGTCTTTTGATAATCAAGGAAATAAGTAAATAAGTGATGAGATAATATGAAAATATACGCGGATTTAATTAGGAATTTTCTGCACACACAAAATTCCCTGCGGGTTTTGCAGACGTAATCATTTTGATGAAACCCACAGCTCGCTCATTATATGATCATTATAATAAATCCGCTATGAGTAATTCGGACGAACTCATCCCGTCAATGAAATATAAATAATTTGTCCGTAATGCATATATGAATTGCTTGGGTATTAATTATATCGAGTCACTCACTTTGTATACGCGATTTGAATAAACAATAATGTGTAAACTTTGCAACGTAATAATCGCGGGATTAATATAATAGTGTCTGTTTTGAGTTATATGTATAACATTCGAGTATAATATTAAAAAAATACGGTATCAAAACTAATTTTTATAAAAGCGTTAATGCGCACATGTTATTACTCCCGTTCGCAATTGTATGATATAGTTCGTATGTTTATATTTACGGAATAAAAATATTTACATATTGTGGAATATAATGAATAAAATTTAGGTTAAATTTTGAAATTTAAAGAAGATTTTAACTTATTTTTGTAAACTTATTTCTTTATACTTTTTTTCACATATAACGTAACACTGCGCTTTCTTTACTCGGCTCCGTAATATTACCTGAGCGAACGCGTTCAAGCGTATCGTATTACGTCGCAAACAGTGCTGACGTGTGCGTGTCGTCATATTGCATGTGCATCCGCGTTGTTTATGCGACGCTTAACACTCGCAAGCTGCGGTCGCCGCGACCGCACGGTGTTGCATCGGAAGTGGATGCACCGAGATACGGTAATGCATGGAATGTCTGCGAAGTCGGCGCAAAACACACACACACACACACACACCCACGCACACGTACGTTCTCTTGCTACGTTCTGTCGCGCGCAAGCCGGCCGCATGAATGTAAAATTCTTATGATGTTACGACGCAGAGACCAACGGCCCATAAATTCGTGATGTTATTCGCGGTAAATTACGAGAGACGACTTTTCCGATGACTATAAATCAAACGGAATCCAATTACGTTCATTTGCAATTATCTCTCGTAAATTTGCGCGCGAAAGTTGTCACGACGCGAACAGCCGAAGGTGTAAAACTGTGCACTCGCAAAATTTCACGCGCTCTCGCATTGTTTTCCGTTATACACGCGATATTTAACGCTGACTCGCGGCGAAAGGGCAATATTTAATTACCGGTTATCGTTAATTTCGACGGGCGATTGTTTTTCGGACGTTTCCGCGTGGGATTATTTAATAGCTCGAGAGTTTGGTTTTAATTGTTGACACTATTTCGCTCGCGCGCATTAACGGCCGGTATATTTGTTACGACCGCACAGACATGTCGTATTGCACCGCAAGTAGATAGAGCCGTGGTTACATATTATCCTGTTGCAACGCCGCCGCGACGAATGTAATATCGCTAAGCGCGGGTGTTTGTATCTCGCATATATCCTGTCGTACGTGCTTTGCAAAGTGTAACTTTAAAATTCCTGCGGTGTGTGAACTGAAACGTTTATCCCGCACGCGATCGTGCGTCGGGTAACCGCATTTTCATAACGACGCGACGGGAACGAACGTTGCGACAGCTGTTCCAATCAGCTTCCAGCTTTTTGTTTTATTCAGTTTGTTTATCAAAATAAAATCTTATGTTGACATATTGATCATGAAAAAATTGAATATTGATTTTTTGCTTATGAACGTCCGTAAACGTATATATAATCGAACGATCAAACGAGCCCGCCGAAGGCGGGCGAAGTTTGATCAGGATTATACGAAATGTCTCGTTCGAAGATGATAACAATGTAGTCATGCTTGTCATGCCTCAATTCACAACGTTTAACGCATAAAGGATTTCAAAAAGGTGGCGCTCTGATCGCTACCCTTCCTCGTTTCCCGCCGTTCAGCTTCATATTGTTT
>NW_018020584.1:3771287-3777107 GCF_002006095.1 Pseudomyrmex gracilis | reverse complement strand
AAAAAAAACGTTTGATTTGTTGGCACAACGAAACAATATGAAGCTGAACGGCGGGAAACGAGGAAGGGTAGCGATCAGAGCGCCACCTTTTTGAAATCCTTTATGCGTTAAACGTTGTGAATTGAGGCATGACAAGCATGACTACATTGTTATCATTGAGAACGAGACATGCAGTATAATTAGTTTTAATATGATTTATCGTCATTATATCTTAACGCACCTTGCATGCATCTTTATTAGCATAACATAATTTGATATTGTGAGGAAGATGTATGTGTTGTACGTTATTTTACGTGCTTGTTTATCATCAGCGCACAATATATACTCTATTATGCTCAAAATAGAAAGCGGTTGCCGCACTATTCGCCAACAACCGGTCTCGTCGCAATATTGCATTGGATAGAGTTTGCAGGCACTATACCTACTACCGGTTACGTGTAAACGTATAAACTTGCGTAAGCTTCGCAACTTCCAAGTTTCAGGGTAAATAATTTAACGTGTGCACACGTGTTCTTTTTTGCGATAATCCCTGCAATTAAACCTAGCGGTAAATATTATCTCATCCAACCTGAGACAGTTCTCACAATTTCGTGCATATGCAAATTTTGTATCAAACATAAACACATCGCATAATATCCGCGTGGTTTATGCTTGTGAAACACTACTAATTAATAAACGAAGAAAATTTATATTTTATAACGTCATAATTAGGGCGATATTATTTCTTGCTTCTATTATTTGCGTGTTTCTCAACCAAATTGGAATTTTATTTTCTGTATTTTTATATTTTTGAAAAATAGAGAAAAAACGTCTAATTAAGACTTATACGTTGAAAAAAATGTCGAGCTGAAATTTATTCAGGTGATGCATGTTTAAATTAATGGGTGTGAGTTTTTTTTGAAGAAACGTTTAATTGGAAAGTAAACGCAATTACCGTAGGCTATGACGTCACGTTTTATATCGTTAGTTTTGCTCTTCGAGAGAGAGAGAGAGAGCTCGAAATAAAATTACATTCAACGCGACGTGACCTCCACCAATCGATCGGAAAAAATTTCAAGTATTGACAATAATCTCGACTTTTCCTCACTGTAAAATCATTTTATTGCCTAACATTACCATAAGGACGAGAATTTCCGTACGACGACGTGCTATCTGTCGTTAGATCCAATTATTTCTCGAACCGTCTCGTGGAAAGAAAATATCTGTAGAAAAGCCGCTACGCGTCTGATAATCGAGGTACTTTGCATCTCGTTCGGAAGGTAAAGATCGACCGAATGAACAGACGGATGAGAGACAGATAGCGCGAAGGCGAGGAAAAAACGCTCACGGCGAAAGAAAGAGAATGCGAGGAAAAAATCGAACTGAGCGGAAAGGGGAATGATTCCACGAGCAGCTGTGAGAAGTCGCGGAGAAAGAAGCGAAGAGAACCGAGTGAAGCAGTAGTTCGGTTATTTAAATCGTCCCGATTGGTCGTCGCTTGATTGGTCAAAGCAATGTAAATGCTTCTTCCATCTTTTCCTCGGCTGCAGTCTACACTATCCTTGGCGACAATTTTGCTAATGCGAATCTCAGCTGCAGAGCCGACGACGGTGATCCTGCGGAAGGGAGAAGAAGGTCTGAAAGAGAAGACTTAGCGTTGGGAATATATATATATATCGCTTTTTTTAGTATTTTTTTTTTGTCCCGCTCTCTTGTCCTTCTTGCTCTGCCGTAAAACGTATTGATTTATATCCATCCCGAGAAAGGATAACGCGGGCGAGATAACGCGTCGCGGATTTTACTATAGATTCTTTCAAGATAGAACACTTTCAGAAACACAATTTTGATGCGCGCCAAATAAAATTGAACAGAAAGCGCGGGATTGAGAGAAAATCGGAAGGAAAACGACTAACCTAAGAAAATAATCTAACGCCAAAAAAGAAACATAAATGATTTAAAAAAAAAACTTAAGTGTAAAATTTCTTATTAAAATTCTACGATATATCGAAGACAGTATCAATTTTCTGTCATACAAATTTACAATTGCCGCGTTTCATGTGTATTGTGGCGATATAAAGAACACGTCGCGAAACGACGGGAGCATCCTCCAGAAATAATTGGCATGTGTGTAAACGGCGGCAATAACAGCAAAGCCGCCGACGTTCGCGCCGCAAATTCCCTGACAAACGATGACAGATTGAGATATACGACGTAGGTTGGCCTTTACTCACCGAGAGATTTTATTAAGGTCCTCCAACGGCGGTGTAATACCGCGCAGAGCCCAGGTTACATAACCCCGGGAATAGATAGCGGCTCCTGGATCCCGAAGAGAAGAGGAAAGAGGAATCCGTGCGCACGCGAAATATCAACCGCCGGCGCGGCGGCGGCGGCGGTGGCGGCGGCAGCGGCGGCGCATCTGCGGGATTGCGCCCTGATAACTGAATTCCGAGAGGACCGTCCTCTCCGGCCGGCGAACGAATCCTTTCCGCCGACTGACAGACGGCGGCGGGCGCGTCGGACTAAAAATAAACGTAAAAATGCTCCACACACCCCGGATCTCCCACTGAAATTCCTTCGCTACCGCGCGAATTTTCTCCCCGGCGCGTCTCGCTGGTTGTTCCTCATCGCTCGTGGCCCGTCGGCCCGATGGTTTTAATTCCGCGGAACTTATCCGCCGTCGAGACTCTCGGGATTGCGCACTTCGGGGAATAGCGAGCGGGCGATAGCGGAAAACTGTAGGAATAATGGAAAGGGATGTGATGCATTTTCGCCGCCGCGACTATTAAGGAACTTGGAGATTATAAGAGAAGATAATAATGCTGGAAGATGTTCCCGGCACTTGTGTCAAAAAAATATTTCAATAATACTTCATGAGTTCTCTCATGAGACAGAGATTTTTTGAGCGATGTATTTTATATAAAAAAAAAAAAAGAGAAAAAAGAAAAAAAAGAAAACTTGTTGAAGCGAAAGGCCTGAAGAAAGTTTTCGATCTTAATGTATCGTTAGTATTAAAATCGAAAACCTTACATCTTCTCTTTGGTGTATGTATTATTTCCCCACTGTGCATTTTATCTCAGAACATAAATTAAGTTTCGCTGCCGAGGAGAAGTTTCTCTCTCGACCAATGGGGGAATTTCGCTATACAAGTTCTAAACACAACTCTCGTAGGATCTGGCCGACGTAACGAGTTCGAGTACAGCTAATGATCTATACACTTGGAACTCCGCGCAGACACCGCGAACACACGGATAATACGAGAGTGCGCGCAATAGGAATAGAGCAAACATTCAATGTTTTTTTCGATTCTAACTAACGAACCACTTCGGAGCCCGGCCGCGTCTAAGCAAACGTCCGTATCGCAGCTTGTTCAAGAATTTATCTGCAACCGCGATGAGCCGTAAGATTCGTACCGTCAAACTCATTAAAAATTATATCAGATATTACATCGACATCTCAACGGGACGTAAACAAGTAACAGAAATCTCGGATTAAAACATCGTTCCGATTCGACGAGCGAGTCAACGCTCGCTTGATGCGTCAACAGCGCGTGATTGAACAAGTTTCCGGAACAAGTTTTCGCAACAAGTTTTCCCGCAGGTCCAGTTGCGAATTCACGATGTCACGTTCAATAGGATATTTTCCGCGAAATCAACAGAGTGATCGATGCCGGCGGCGCGCGTAACCGCGAGTAGTTTATAGCCCTCGCTACTGGAAGGCCAGCCGGTAAGAAGAGAGTTCGAGCAAGGCCATTAATTCGTACGTGTTGGTGTCATCCAAGAACGGATAAGTGCGCCCAACGGAAGATATATATCTCCATTTAGGGAGAGATGGGACTTACTCGTTAAAACCAGACCTTACACCGGTGGAGTGCGCTCTCTCTCTCTCTCTCTCTCTCTTTCTCTCTTTCTCACACTCCTCTCTCTTTCTCTTTCTCTCCCTTTCTCTGCGGCCCTCTTAATAAATCCTCTCGTTGTACTGGCGCGCCGGCGAGTCGGGAGAAAATCGTGGCGCTCCCGCGCCATATTAAGATTATATTCGTCCTCAATTAAGCGCTATATCTTCACCCCTCCGGCTTGCTCCCGGATGGTACAACGGAACGAGCTGTCGTTACCCTCGTACGCGAATAATCTCGATAATATCCGTGTCACCGCCGCGATGCTTTAATTAAAAATCGTTGAATTTGTTACAATTATAGAAGATTACGATAGAAATAGACGACGATATGTGTCGCGATAATGACTCACGTGCATGATCACGGTCATGTGTGTCAGCACCGTTTTCATGAGAGAATTTTAAAGTCCTAACGAAAGAAAGAGAGAGAGAGAGAGAGAGAGAGAGAGAGAGAGAGAAAGAAAGAAAGAAAGAAAGAAAGAAAGAAAGAAAGAAAGAGAGAGAGAATCCGCAAAGCTGTGTTGCGAAAATATCACGCCGCGTCAATAAATCGCGGATAAACAGATTCACAAGCCGGTATCTCGAAATAATCCGATTATTAGTATTATTTCGATAAACGGCAAATTGGCATTCTAATTAGTATAATTGAGGATGAAAAGTAGAGTCAACGACCCAAATAACTGAATTTGTACAAAACCCAGCGGCATTACACAAGATTACTCACTTTTTCCATTAAAACTTTGAAAAGTCGGGTAAAGCACACTCTCAATCTCTTTTGGTTTTCTTTGCCTTTAAATACCCTCCCTCTAAAGACAAACGATCCGAGAAAGAAACGTAGCGCACGCTCTTTTATCGCGACTTTATCTCGTTATAGAAATTTTCTTCTCGAGGATACTCAAATCTCAGAGCTTATTTGCTTTTTAAAAGAAAAAAAAATTGCCCTTCCTCTCTCCCTCCCTCTCAAATCAGATCCGCGCTAATATATTTGCACCCTTCGTCTGCGGTCGGGATACGAACTTAATACATTCGTATCCGCTCTCCGGTACCTTATCGAATCTCTGACGGATTTGATTTCGTCAGAAACGCTGAGGTGATTGAATCGAGGGTTTCGGAGCCAATCTTGAGGTCACGGTGGCAACGGCCGATCGATATATATATATATGTATATACATATATATATGTATATGCGCGCCAAGATTGCTATACGCGCGGTCGTTCGGATCAGCGACTAAAACGCGACGGCTTATACATATACATAGAATAATCTCTAGTAATCCCGTTTATTGTATAAAGAGAGAAACACCTCGCGCCGTCTTGCTTAATGATGCCGCACGTGAGGGGACTCTCCTGATTGCGGAACAATCACCGGTCGCAGGACGCCGACCATAATACCGAGCAGAATAACATTACAACGATTCAGTTACGGTTAGTTAGTGATAGCCCGTAATAACGTCTATAAGCTGCTGATTGGACCGCCCGGTGCGATCTGGGTCCGCGATACGCTCCCAATCGGGATAATGTTCCGCCAACGCAGTTAGCTTCACGAGCATATAAACGATATTGATTATGACTTCACTGCGGTCAATAATTGTTGTATGACCGATAGCTGTCGCAACCTGTTATTACTGCTAAGTGATTGTAATTAATGATTAATGATAATATTTGTAGGTCGTCTAAACAATAACCTGAAAATTCGGTCATGTCGTTCATCAAGAACGTGAGTCTGTCTTTCAGAATTGAGTTTCTATATGTATAACATGTATACATACACATATATGAATTTGTTGCGAAATAATTTAATCTCGGTATTATATACCCGAGTCGAAATTTTGATGCTACTTTCAAACTTTTGAAGATACTTTGAACCTATTTAACTGACCAATATACTTATTTAAACCTACTTTGACACTTATATTCATTTACTCCTCTTTTGAACCTTTAATTCTATAA
>NW_018020584.1:3769700-3770972 GCF_002006095.1 Pseudomyrmex gracilis | reverse complement strand
ATTGACGTTTTAATTGAACCTATTTTACTACTTTAGCTCCTACAAAAATAGAACCTACTTTAAACCTAACTTGGAGAAAATGGAAATTTGTGACACTTTTAGGTTGAAAGTAGGAGCAAATTTTATCCTTGCAATTGAACCTACTTTACTATCGTAACTTCTATATATAGTAGAATGAGAGGTTCATCAGAGAGTCAAAATTTCGACTCGGGTATATAACAACGTCGAGTGAGGGTTTGCTGTTGTTTCAAGAGTTAGCTCGCGCGTTTGTACAGATGTACAGGGATATATCGGTATCTAGAAAATCGGATTATATATTATGGATACCAAATGCAGCTTTGTGCCAGCAAGCATCTCTCCGACAAGAGAAAGTTACATAATCCCAAACGTAATTCCAATTAGTGCGCCGAAGACATTACGTCCCGGATTAGTTGTACGCGTATTAATCATGTCTCGCAGTTACCATAACAATCCGCGAAACCGTTCCGCGTCAATTTCCGCAGTTGTAGTGCATTATAATCGAACAAGCGCGAGCTCGTTACATCGAAATTAAATAATATACACTTTTACGCAGTCGGATTATTGCGGAGTAAAATATTCGCGAGTTAATTTTCACGGATCGCGCGGAACTCTGTTGCTTGAGATTCGAAATTCGAAAACTCCACAATCTCGTTCGATCGGCAAAGCAAATCTTTATATTTTATCGAAGCGAACGATGAAACAACGAAAAAGTCTTCCTCCACGCTCCTCTCTCTCTCTCTCTCTCTCTCTCTCTCTCTCTCTCTCTCTCTCTCTCTCTTTCTGTCTCTGGTTCTTCACATCTCGAAATAGAATAGTACTCGCATACGAGAAAGTTCGGCCGAAATATTCCGGCGGGAGACAAAAATTCACTCGGAAACGGCGCGGCTTCGTTCGGCAGCGTATCTCGAGACCGAGAGTACGAGAATCCTTTTACGCGAATGTTATATCACTGAATCTCTGTGCAAGCATATATGCCGAATGCGCGTCGATACTCAGATCTCTAATGTACCGTGTCTGTGCCTTTGGGATCTCAGTGAGATCTTTCACTTTGCGATGTTAGTAGCTGTCGGAAGTTTATATACGGACGCGTGCTACGAACGCGTTTACCCGAGTCGAAATTTTGACTCTCTGATGAACCTCTCATTCTACTATATATAGGAGTTACGATAGTAAAGTAGGTTCAATTGCAAGGATAAAATTTGCTCCTACTTTCAACCTAAAAGTGTCACAAATTTCCATTTTCTCCAAGTT
>NW_018020584.1:3755958-3763005 GCF_002006095.1 Pseudomyrmex gracilis | reverse complement strand
CTGAACGACTCGGCCATTTTAAGGTTATTAATGTCTTATCGACGTCTCTAACCTATCTTTAGGTCATATGGCACCTACTGCTGCATTCTAATATGATGAGAATGTCAAATTCAAATTTGTCCGGATTTAAGTGGCGGACCCTGTATATATATACACAGTTGCATTTTACGAAAAACAATACAGAGGCAATTGGTTTGAAAAATAACTTTGATCAAATTTTTACGTATTTTGGTGATTCATTCCTTGCCAGTAATTATATCGACGTACAATTCCGCGTTGGAACACGTTATAGAATAATGCACGTACATTCCGCGTAACACTCCGTCTTTCGAGGGTTTGAATATCCGAAGCAACCCTTGGAAACACCCTCGATTCCATCTCTCGACAACCCCGAAGGAGCATCCGCAGACTGTATAGGTGAAATGCTGCATTAATGGCTGGATTGTTCGAAGGTGGTTCGTAATTAACTAATAAGCACGTCCTACGAAGGCACTTCCTAGCCCGAAGGGAAGCGATTGCCGAGAATGGGCGAGAGAGAAACGCGCGCGCGCGATCTCTCAGGTTTCAGAATCTCTCGTGATTAATGGATGCCGCGACAAAACGACACAGAGCGGAAGACAACAACGTAAGCGCGGGAACTCGTACAAGAGCAGAATCCTGCAGAATAACGCGCGATTCATTTGCAGAAAACTATGCGCTAAGTTAACACAGCGAGGAGGTTGATGCAACGGAAGTCATTGTCTACATCATGCCAAATTGCTTCTACCCGCGATCCGAAACCACTAAAATTCGCAATAATGTTGAACATAACACGCCGACAATTGATTACTTGTCCTTCAGAATACGAGCGTGACTTCGTAATATTTTTATCGGGAATTCAAGATTGTCAAAATATATTACTTTATTACTGTGGGGAGAGATTTTGCCTCGAGGCAAAATTCCGACAACGTATGTCTCAATCCCATCGTGGTTCAGATTTTCCATTATGAATACCACCGCAGCTGCTATTTTTCCCCGCTATCGCATTATCTCTGCTGTGTTCCGTGAGAACATCGCTGATACTACACTCCTCTCTTTCGGTCGCCAGAGATCAAGTAACACTTGATTCGCCTCGTGACAAGCAACGCAAACCGGGAAATTTCTTGACTACTGTACGACAACGTATCGTATCCAGTTTCACGGATTACTTTACATTGCATTTCCCCCGTGTCCTTGTTCTATATATACCGGAGTTGTCCGGCAAATCTCTTGCTCCATCCCCGCGAACTCGGGAATGATTATTACCGGATATATACAGACATCGTAACGGTTTCTTCGCATTCGGGGACCAGCTAGCCGTGAATGCGAGATGAGTTGCTTTAATGAGGTCATCGTTTGCTGTTTGCTCGTCCTCGCGCGTATCTCATTTGTATTTCCTCTTGAAACTAGCGTTGGGTACACTAATAACATTTTTCCGGTATTGCGCGAGGACGAGTGTTCGCGCATATTTTACTTCCTCAGAAAAGGATTATTGCATTTCCCGATCTTCCAATTGCGCGACACTCGGATACCCGTTCTCTCCCTCTCTCTCTCTCTCTCTCTCTCTCTCTCTCATATTTTTTCGCATTAACGCATTTCCTTGACGTGATATAATTTTGCTACACACATCACGGAATAAAAAAATGTGACACCATCAACGTGTAGAAATTTGTGAATTCACACAATGATAAATGTTTCAAATGTCGAGATAATTATGAAATATTTCCATCTGGAATGTGTAGAACTCGAGCTCGAGCAACAGCGAGATAAATTCCATTCCTCCATTACCGTAATTCTTCCGCGATCTTAGCTACCTTCATCGTCTCCTTCGTCGTCCCCTTGAAGCGATCCAACACGACCATTTCCCATCTTCGCCGACCGACGGCGGGGTCAAGTGTTCATCTGACATTCTCCCCGTTCTCGCCCGTTGACCGTAAGGTCGGCATAATGCCCTCCTTCGTAATGCAAGTCCCGAACAGAGTCGTCCATTGCGGCACGATCGATCTTACCATCTTGGTTTCGTTCGTTTTCTCGCCCATCCCGCGGGTTATACGAATCGCACGGTTCGACTCCTCGCGTGATTTCCTCTCTCTCCCATTTCGCTCGCTTTATTTCACGGACGGAATTCCCAGAATTGGAAAAGCCGACGGCGGAATAGGCGAGCTTATGTTATCTTGAGATATTGGAAATAACGACATACGCGCGCGCAAGACCGCAAGCAGTCTTTCCCGCAAAACGGCGACGAGGATTCCATCTTTGTTCGGATCGTCAGAATCCGAGAATGTGTGTGTACGCCGGTTCCCTGTTATAGTCGCGAACGATGGAGGGAAAGTGTTTTTTTTTCGCGTAAGAAAACTGTATAAAATAGAAAAAAGAGTACATGATTTTTTTTTCCCTCAACCTGCGTAGAAATTTTTTCAACTCTGCATATAACTTACAATTAGAAACAACATTGTTATTAATGGCGGGGAGAAACTTATCTCGACGTTAAATCGCGCGCGAGGTTAAATAGCCGTTGAATTCCGCGTCGAAACTCAATTATCGTCGTAATCAATGATCGTTAGCGAGATCGCCGGGGGAATACGGCGTCTCTTACATTAAGATCTCATTGCTACTATAACAGCGTCAACCTGATGTCGCAGCGATGTCGTATAAAGTAATCGTCGCAATCATGATAAAACTTTACTGCGAGCAAAATCGTAACGAATATACATTCCTCCAACACTTCTCTTCCGAGGTATTTTCTTCGTCATATCTGACTATCTTAAATGTCTTCCATCGTGTCGCGAGAGTTCCATTATTATTACTGCGATCGCTGCTGTAGTTTCAACTCGTCACGCCGATTTTTCACTCCCGTCAGAGAAATACCAGGATTTCTGTAATTTCTCGTTTGCAAGTAAAAACTTCCGAGTCGTTCGGCCCGATCGATTTTACACTCGATTCATTACGTCTTTCTTTTATTCATGTTTTGTAATTTTCTACGCGTTTTTTGCGTCTTTTATTTGGCATTGTCAAACATTTAAAATATGACGACCGCACAATTATAATCCTGTTAATTATAATCCTAGCTTTTTCGTCGTTTCCATGTTTTCAGTATATTGCACTCGGCTTTTAGTAAGATTAGTTTTTTTTTTTTTTTGTAAAAAGATTCAAATCATTTTTACATGTCGATTTTATTTTAATTTGATTGTAGAATTGGAAATAAATAAATTAATAAAACTCTGTCAAGTAATTGCGGCCATTATTGCTCCGGTTAAATATTTGCGGGGGAAACTTCCTGCGCGCGGAAATTAAACGCGAAATTTAACGAAAAAGCAGTTACAAGTTAGCAGATGCTCATCGGCATCTGACGGAGAAAAAGAAAGAGAGAAAGTAAATATTAATATATAATAATATTTACCAGAGATGTATATCAATTTGATGAAGAGTGTTGATTGTATTAAAAATAAACACAGGCATCGGTACGAAAAAAGAAACATTTATAAATAAATGTCGAAATATCAGTCTAACTCTTGTCCATCACCGTCGCTTCACCGAACGCAATATTATTGTGTGACGGTTTTAACGAAAATTTATGTCGTCTGGAATGTGAAACGCGGAGCGACAGGCGGTCGTATCGTGTGTGCAGTTTTTCGTATAAAAGTGATTTCTGCACGTCACGTCCGGCGACATTTCATTATTCCCGATGCGCGGAAACCATGAGAGAATCGGTTGATCGCAAACCGATCCTGGACGTCTGGCGAGCAAAATATCGAATTGCTCTCGGGACACATCGTCTACACCTAGAGAACGGTCTCGCGTTTATCTCCTCCGTCGTCCCGTAGACGGAAGACAGGATGACCGTCGCGGGAAATGGAATGTCACGTAGAGAAAGTGCAAACTGTCGGAAATTTATTGCAGTCGCGAGATAATTTCGCCGCGTCACGAGATCTCGTTGAGAAATTGTCGCGCGATTTTACTAATGTAACGTGTGTTACATTCGCGTTAAGCTATCTCGTAATTATGGCGAGTAACCGGATAAAAAGATTCACGTTGAAATCTCACCGGAAAAGCAATCCGTTCGATGATAAATCGTTGGTAACGGGCGTCTCGAAAGAGACATGTGTCTTTTGACCGGCTATAATGGTTTTCTAAAAATTAATTCGCTTGTGTTGCGACGTCTTATCGCTGGTGTTTATCATCTTGTACGGAGAGCGCGATATTAGAAACTTATCTTCCGTAGTTCGAGAAGAAACGTTCTCACGTTTATCTAGCAAGCTCTTGCGAGCGGATGACCGCCACGAGAAATAGAACGAGTCCCGCGAACAAACGCGGACTGTCGGAAATTTATTCGCTTTCTTATTTCGAAGCTTCAGGAGAGACGACCTCGGTCGACGAGCTACAAGATCTTTTCTCCGTCCGCGTTCTTTCGTTCAAGGCGTCGCGAAAAGTGAAGAGCAGGGCGGAGAATATGCCACGAATTTTCTGAATTTTATTCGCAAAGAAAAGAAGAATGAAACGGTGATAAGGAGGGAGAGAAGAGTAAGAAGGCACAATAAAGAAGAACCCAAGATGCGTCTCTGAAGCAGCGACAGACGCGCGGCAGTAGGATATTGTGTTCCAGAAAAAGTCTCCGCCGCTGTTTTCCACTCCCTAAAACAGCTATGTTCGATCGAAGTCGAAATTGACTCCGAGGTGACGGGCGATTCTTCTTTTGCCTCCCCGTGAGAAGAGGAATCGTGACGTTACACGCGCGCGGAGTGCGCGGACGGATCATCGGCGCGCAAGTTCATTCCGCCGTTTTCGACGACCGACCGCGAGGCCGTAAATTCCAGAATTGGCGATTAAGGACTGCCTTTCAGTTCGTATATGCGCGGGCGTGCGTATGTATTGCCGTAAAGGAAACAGACGTTGTAAAACGCGAGATTGCGTTCTCCGCAAAAGAGCAATTTTACGTAAAGTGGAAATAAAAATGGGACTTCGCGAGTCTGACTGTATATAGTTAATGTCGATTTTGAACAAAAATTCAGTTTTGAGAAACAAAGAGAAACAAAGAACACATTTTGTAATAACCGTGCATATACGTTTGAGTAGAGAAAAGAATAGAGAAAGAAGTACTGTATAGTTTTTTTTAGCACAAACTCTTTAATATTAATTCATTTACGCAAGTGTGTTAAAGAGCGAACTCGTTCATGCATTTTTCACTACTTTCACTGCTTCATTTTTATTTATACCCTGATTTTTTTTCTATTTCTACGCTTCTCTTTTACGCGTTTGCCGAGCATATTTGACTAACGAGCAGAACTTTTCACTGTCACTTCTTCTCCCAGCACTTCTGTAGCGAGCGTTTATAAATTTAAATTTGCGCGCGATAAACAAATCAATATCGATGCAGATGAGACGAGAAGCCGGAATACGGTCACCAGGCGAACGACGTGTGTGCGAACCGAACGAAAACTATCCTGAAGTTACTTTGATTCCGATCCGTTCGAGTTTTAGTACAGACTACTCTATCGCGGAACAAATTATTTTTCCGCGCGAAGTTCACGAAATTCGCCGCGCAATGAATTAAAAGAGGTAACTTTTGCTTTGCTCACAAACGAAATTAGGTCGTGACGATTATCAGTAAATTGCGAGAAGGAGTGTGAGAGAAATATATTAAAAAGGTTCGCTTAAAAAAAGAGTATAAAGGACAACTTGTAGCTTAAAACTCTTGACGCGGAAATAATAGTGAAGTAAAATCCATTGATCAAAAGAGGTTGACGTTACGGGAGAACAAGAGCCGAGGAGAGAGAGTCGCCGAGAAAAAGGACGATGGCCGTGAAATAGTGCGCAAAAAATCTTTTCATCGCTTTCCGTCGTATGCGGCCACATCTTACAAGCGCGGCGGAGCTGCAGGCTCAAGGCGTCTTATTCGCCTCGCTGCGGAAACTTTTTAATGAAATGTTGTGACAAGCGCATAATGCCCGACCACAAGCGAAACTTCCGTCTACGCGACGGGCGACGTCGTCGTAAGGAACTGCCACGCACACAATGGCGCCGGGGCTTGAGTTTCCGGCGATCGTCGAATTGTTGAATTTAATTACCAAAGTGGACCGGAAGATGAGAGACGTACGCTATATTCGGCTCTTAAACACACCTCTTTGGTTACGTCGCCTGCAACTTCGATCGAACTCTCGCAACGGCTCTGAATAACGTTTAGGCGCGACAAGTCGCGATTAAGCCGCGACACAACGCGGCGCGCCGGGGACAACACAATAACGAAATAAGTTTGCCCACGCCCTTCACTTTCCGCAAGTGGTGGTCGGAAAGTTTGAACGATATGAAAGTTCGTGAGAAATTTTACTGAAAGCTCGACGCGCGAATACCGGTCACAGGCGACGAGGTTTCGGAATCCTGACGAATGGCATTTCACTCGGCTCGGTGTGTGAGAGAGTGCGATTCGCAAAATTTGTAAACGTTCTATGTTACGCGACAGCAGGTATATTCTCGATTTTAGCTGACAACGTTCCCGTTTCGAAAACAGAGCGAGTAC
Organism: Pseudomyrmex gracilis; assembly: GCF_002006095.1. Taxonomy (NCBI): domain Eukaryota; kingdom Metazoa; phylum Arthropoda; class Insecta; order Hymenoptera; family Formicidae; genus Pseudomyrmex; species Pseudomyrmex gracilis. The sequence continues at coordinate 3,756,473 of NW_018020584.1, read as the reverse complement.
AAAGAGAGAAGGTAACAAAGGGAGTGTCACGGCTCGAGCGCCATTTTAAGAAGCGGCCTCTATCGGGGTTGTAAAACGGAATACCATTGTGTCGCGGTAATTGTCATTTGTAGCGCCGAAAGGAAGTTGCGAGGATCAATTGTGATTATTTCAACGAACTCATGAACATTACAATTAATTTCTCAGACGTTTTGAGTGAGAAAAAGTAATTTTTAAAATTGTATTACGCAAAGAGAGACAAATTTATTCAGCATAAAAGATTGCAAGGACTGAACGCGCTGTTTCTTTATATATAACACAAAATAATAATAAATAAAATTAAACATTTAACAACAGAAATATAAGGCCGATACGAGCCATTCGCAGAATGTTTGTGCGGAAACTAAGCGTGTACATATATATATATATATACATGTAACGAACTATACTTATAAATTTTTACAAGTATTTTTTGAATTGAAAATCTCAATTCTTAAAATCATACGGGATGCTAGATTTGCATCTCACATATGAAA
>NW_018020584.1:3746184-3755943 GCF_002006095.1 Pseudomyrmex gracilis | reverse complement strand
TCGAACCTGGAATCTCCGGCTTTCCGTGCCATCGCCTTCCCTGTTAGGCCACCGAGGCACTTGGAGTAAGTCTCGCAATATTCATATATATATCGAAATTGGTTTGATGATACTGTTAACGCTAAATTGCAGCCAGCGTAATTTCAAAGATTTAACGCTCGTGAAATTGTCAATTTGTTCATATGTGAGATGCAAATCTAGCATCCCGTATGATTTTAAGAATTGAGATTTTCAATTCAAAAAATACTTGTAAAAATTTATAAGTATAGTTCGTTACATGTATATATATATATATATGTACACGCTTAGTTTCCGCACAAACATTCTGCGAATGGCTCGTATCGGCCTTATATTTCTGTTGACAATTTCACGAGCGTTAAATCTTTTAAACATTTAAGTTCATCGAGACATCAAACCGAGAGAGGCAAAGTGTTCTGACACAATATTATCTTTGCGAAACGATCTTTTAAAAAAATGACAAAAGAAAAAGAGAGAGAGGTTCTTTTTATTTATTTTTACTTCCACGTCAACGTCTTGGAACATGAAGACGCCTTCCGCGGATGCTTTTAATAAACGTAATAGAGTGTAAAGCTCCGAGATAAAGCATACCTCTATCCTTGTGGCAGCTCCTCGACCCGACATCAACCATGCCCCTGTTTCATCTCTCTCTCCTGTGTGTTACTTCCCAGAACCTGGGAAAGCAACATTTCCCAAGCAGATCCGGCCGCAGTGGCAATGGCTGCCCTCAGCGCGAATCCTCTGGAAACACTGAATTGTTTCCAGGAACAACTACATACCTCGAGCATTTACCAAATTGCGTATTTGATTAGACGAGTTTGCCCTGTCTTGTTGTTCATAACAGTTAGTTGAGCATTTTTAAAGCAAGCACGTTAATTACACTTGATTAATTAAGGTCTTCTTTTGCTCGTCTCTACAAAATTCTCATTTACAAAAAAAAATACAATTTTTTTTTTCATTGTTGTTTTATCTCCTTATAAAGAAATAATCAAGCGTTTATACGTGCGTTTTATATCATTCACACGTTGTTATCGTTATTAGGATAATACACGCGGAACGTCTTTGATAACATTGAATATTGATAACATTGTACGCGCGAAGCAAAATCCTCTGATATGATGTTTTCGAAACACTTCAGCACTTTCTTTGATAATAAGAACGGCAATATATATACCGGGTTTATAAAATATATAAAATGTGAGAGAAACGGTTTCTTGCTCATGGTACAGGTATTAGCTACATCTTATTTTGTGAAGATAACAACAGAAATATACCTAAGATTAAATTATACTTCGACGGTGTAAATTGAATATTATAAATATTCAATGCACTGCAAATATTCAACGCTGCGTCAACTTTTGAGATTTCTTCTAAATGCAGCTACACTCGGAGTAGAGTTTGCAAAAATAATATATCCACACAAAAAGTTGTAGTATTACAAGTCAAGATAAGATATTTCTTAAGCATCTGCACTTTTGTGTGCGGATAAATTAAAATGACAAAAATTATTATTCTTTCAAGAATCCACCGCACATTTATAATTTCCGCTGCGAGAACGTGGGAAAACCGTTTGAATTAAAATTATTTAATTTAACGCGGCGAAATCTTCACGTGAACGAACGAGGAATCTTTTAATCATTCGACTCGGTAAGCGCCAAGAAAAAGAAAAGAAAAACTCCGATGGCGATTCGTAAGAAGTCAAGAATGTTCTAATTGAAATGGCGAAGGGCTTAATTAATTGGATTGAGAAAGCCTTTAAGTTTTCCAAATGGCAGAAATAAGATTTTAAAACTACAACCGTCAATGTGTAAAGAAGCTCCGTTGTCCTGAGAGAGACGCGTTTTCATATTTTTTTTTCCTAATATTTAATGAGTGACTTATCAAAATAGAGAATGAGAAATAAAAAATAAATCGCGCGAGAGATCTCAGAAATAAACATACAGATACAGTTTAATTTATCTTCTTCTTATTAAAAAGTTTTTCTCATTGCATATTAAAACTCCAGAAACACACAGCAAACGTGATCGGCTCTACTTAACATCGAAATTTTTATTATATTATTTATTAGAATCCGATTTTTGTATATTATTTATTTTTACTTTCTGTTTTATCGAAAATAAGATTTTGATGAAAATAACATTTCTCATTACTACAAAATTAAGTAAATGAACACACGAATCGTTAAAAGATTCATTACGTTCACGTCCGGGGTAACGCTCGCGCAATTTCTCAGATTTCAAAGAGCGAAGACGAAGCACGTTTACGTGCGAAGAGCGTGTTTCTGGCGCCGCCACCGTTGCTCCCAGCCGGTGCCAAGCTATCGTTCCATGATTTCGCAAAAGCGGTCTCATATAACAATGCATTTGCATCCAGGATGAACGGCGGCGCGGACGAAGACCGCCGCTCGCAATCAGGGGGTGAATTTACAACGAGGCGCCGGCTCTATTTCAGCACCGTGACAGAGCCGGCGACAACGACGACAGGATTAAATGCCAAGCTAGTCATAACCACGCCCAGGGGCTTAGAGGCCCCCCTTTAGAACAATGGACGTTGCCGTCTCAGTTCGACAAAAATAAATGCGTTCCAAAATCGCAGTCAGTTTATTATGTAAAACGCGGGGAAGATAAAAACGCATACGCGCGCAGGATTCGCTCTTAATTTGGCTTCAAACTTTTATCTTCTGATGTTATTTCTATACATAGATTTTTGTAGTTATTTACATTTTCTTTCAACTGAATGCTACAATATACTGAAAATTTGACTATAACGTGAATTATAAAACGCACAAACTAATTGAAACAATTACCGAATTAATTATCGAATTGTAGTTTCTTTTAAACGACAGATAATGCAGTAGGAACGGAGTGCGTGCGATAATCCGGACGTTTTCAGAAATGTAAGTGTGACCCGACGAGACACGACGTGTGTATACAGCGCGCGTCGCATGCACGAAGACGCACAATCGTGTCTAATCAACATAGTTAATGGATTCGCGACCACATTTCGCCGCAATTACCTGGCGTCACCAGGTAAAGTATGCAGAATGCTTGATTTCAGATTTCATCGCGGTCCAAGATGGCTGCGAAATGGCGACGTATCTATGCCGCATTAATAGCAGTAAATTGGATTTGGTGGTGCATTAATATCGTATCGCGCATATAGTACTGCATTAGTTACACACAGTTACATACGATATCTGCCGGCACCGCTCTGATTGCGTAATATAAACGCGGAATTCACCGGCGTGCCGCCACATCTAATGCAGCTGCGTGTGCGCGCGGTGTTATTGCTTTCCGTGAGATTATTAGTGTAATTGCATTTGTTACAACTCTCTGCGCAATCGTTTCGACGCGCGCAATCTTTAACACGCGCCGCGCAAGATTCGCGCGTAGTGTTTTTTTTTTTGCACGCGTCAAAAATGTATTTCTACCAAAAAAGCGTGTGTTTATAATATTATAGCTTTTACTGTATTATATATATCATATATATACTACGGCAAGGTCACTGACCCTGGCCACGTGACTACGGCGAGGTCATTGACCCTGGTCACGTGACTACGGCAGGGTCACTGACCTTAGTCGCGTGACTACGGCAAGGTCACTGACCCTGCCCACATGACTACGGCGAGGTCACTGACCCTGGCCACGTGACTACGGCGAGGTCACTGACCTTAGTCACTTGACTGTGAGCAGGTCACTGACCTTGGTCACGTGATTACGGTATATATAAATATATTAGTCGCGTGCTGGTTTTGTACTCTCTTTTTCTTTTATCTATCGAGTTTGATGTTTATGCGTTAGGTCTGACATATCTCATATGTACATTATGTGTTTTATATGGTTTGTAAGACGTATATATTAGTTGTCATTGCGGTAATAGGTTAAGTTTACTGGCACAACACGTTAAAATAAACCAACAACAGCGTGCGCGTAGCGCGAGCCTGTGTTGTGCTAGTAAAAAACAAAAAATACTACGACACACACACAATTTGAAGAAACATGTATAAAGTTTAGTGACAAAAAATGAAACAATAAACATAAGTGGTCTTGATTCAAAACTACATTTGTCGCAATAAATCGCGCACGGCGAATCTTAATAAAAGCGCGGCTTGTGTTAATCTCCGCACTGAATTTTCTTCGTCTCTCACAGCGCGCGATGATTAACGATACAACAGCGGCCGCTTTGACGTTTAACTTTTGCGCAGTGCACCTTGGCTCTTTGTATAACGTCATGGTAATTTATTAATGTCCACGCGGCCGTAATTATCTCTCGTGAGAAGGAGCCGCGAATCGCAGAAATATCACCGGTCTCTCCGGCGGGCGCGAAATCAAGTCCGTCGCTTTTTCCTCCGTTCCAGGATTCAATATGGCGAAGTTGTTGAAGAATCGTCGTCGTCGTCGTCAAGAAATCTCGCATAAAGGCCGCTTTCAGAGCGTTCTCTCGCACTTTCCTTACGATGGAAACGGAATTACGGACCGACGCCTTTACGACGATGTAATCTCAACCGGATTAACATATACCCCGGCCCGTTCGTGAATTCATTCGCGCACCTTAGATTCCGAATGGAGGAAAAAACCCGAGGCGATATAGATCGTGGAGAGCAAGATCGTGAAATGAATAAAACTAAGGGAAGCTTGAGTTACGCAGGAAACGACTCTTGGCGAAACTCTTCGCGGATTTTTTCACTTCGTCGATCTTCGACATTACTTGTCAAGAAAGCGGCGATATAACAACGAGATGTCGTATTTCTCTGAAAATCATTAACAGCTTACATATATGTATATACAATGAATGCAATGAATTATAAAACTTTGTAAGAGAAAATGTACGACATACATACATTACATCCGATGCGTCTCGCGATTATTAATTAGCGATAAAACTATGGAACGTTTACGAGCTTAATTCATAATATATTGCACGAGATAACAAAGGGCGATATCAATTTTTGATCAGCTTTTACCGTGTGTAATACGTATCTCCGGCATTAATCATCGTAATTGGAAGCACATTATATGCTCTCATTAACGGGAGAGAAGTGCAACTGAAATATAAGATTACAAGTGTTTCGATCCTTTATATACACGGAGAGAGATAGTTTTAATTGCACAGGTTATCATTAGTGACATGGGGCCCTTTCTCCATCCCAGAAGCGCACATGTGATTCAGGAGTGCATTTAATTAATAAAATCATTCTAATCACCGAGACGACCCTTTTGCCACATTCGGATTTTCCCCCTTAATCACTTTATAATCAGCGCGTCGAGAAGACTGAAGGCGAGCAGCGAAAGCGGTTTTCAGCGAACCGCTATTATGTTTCTAAAGGTGCTATTAATGAGGATAAAATGTTCCGTGGAACTTTGTGCCACTCCCAAGGGCCGTTCAAGAATATCTTGTCTCTTGCATGGTCTAACGCTTCGATCAGAATAAAGATACGCACTCTTTATTTCTCTCTCTCTCTCTTGTTTTAGTATAAATTGCAATAAACGTCCGTATGAAGACCCGAAGAACCGTGATCCCAAAATTGGAGAGATGTACGGGCTAACAGGAAAATCATTTTTTTTTTTTTTCCCTAAAATATTGAAGAGTACGCGCAAAATCCCAAAAGCTGACAATGTCGACGAACGGAGAAATATCCCGAAAACGTACGAGTGCAGAACGCGAGAGGAAATCACGTGTCTGCGAAACGAAAAAAAAAAGAACGAAAATTCGAGATTACACATTTTTGGGAACTGGTACATATTCATTTGATTTCAATATTCGCGATTTTGCGGGAACTTCGCGCTCCCCGCAAAAAATATCGAAACGATATTTCGGAATGATGAAGTTTCGCAACAATGTGTTTGTCGGTGCTGATTGTATACCGTTCTTTTTCTCTCTCTCTCTCTCTCTCTCTCTCTCTTTCTCTCCTTTTTTTTATCCCCGTGGTTTTTCTGGATTTTTCGCGTGTCCATCCCAATCGGCGTCGCGTATTGGCGATCTCTGGGAAAATAATTTAGCGATCGCGACGGGACGCGCGCGAGACGGACTGTGTGATTTCGCAAACGAGGATATTTGCGCAACACAACTCGAAAATCTGGTTTGCATAAAATCCTGTGCTCGCGTCGAATAATACGCGGGCAGAGCGCGAGAAATCAAAAGGAATGACAGGGGAGAAGAAAGACGAAAAGAGACTACCGGATGGGAAATTTTTAATTTACTCCGGATCTGTATGTGTTTGTGTGTGTGTGTGTGTGTGTGTGTCGGAGCGCGTTATCTCGCGGCATTTTGTAACGAGCGTTACCGGGACGCGAGTGCACAATGCGGATTCTGCCGTCGGGGATGTGGATAGATGGACGGATGGATGGATAGAAATTTTCTCGCTTCTTTTCTGCTCCGCGACACGCCCGAGCAACGCGCGAACCTCGCGTGAAATGGGGCTGGAGGAATCCGATTTTCTGCTGTTCGAGCCGCTCGGACAGAAAATGACGTACGGAACTATTTCCGCGGCGGCATCGATCCGTCTCTGATCAGCAGAGATCCCCCCCTTTCACTCCTGGGTTTTCTCCTAATGGAAATAATTACAGTCTGTTCATTGTTCGCGCGGTTCAAGGGTTGAGATCTAATTTATCGCAGGCGATGAGCTCGTGAGTGAGCGTTTGGGAAAAAAAAAAAAAAGAAAAAAGAAAGGAAGAGAATAGAAGAGGAACGAGAAAATCCGTTTTAATATCGTTGCGGAAAGTAGCACGTGTATGTTGAGATAAAATGTTTACAAAAAATGATTGTAAAATATTGGATAGTTAAATTGATTCAAAAGTACTTGATAAAAAAAAATAATTACTCGCCACGAACGAAAAAGCAATCATATAAAGAGATTGTTTGTGTGTAATATGTTGAAAAAAAATTAAAATTGACGAAAAACAACACGCAATTAATCGAGGACTGTAAATATTTTACAATCGATTCGTCACATCTGATGAATGATTAATGTTAAATGTTGCGAATCTTGAAGAAGATTACCATAGCACGAAAGAGTGTATCAAGTCGAGATAGCGAAACTTGAAGCATGGAATTTCATTTTAACTGTAAAATTCAGCCGGCAAAATCGAACCGTGAGTAACAAAGTTTTCCCATTAATTTCTTTACGCTCGTACTTCGAGGTAATTAATTAGAATTATGAGAAAAGTTTGTGAGTAAAGCACCTGTTACATGTTTAGAACGAGTTCTTCTTAGAATCTTGGCGAATACCACTTCGACTATTTTACATCGACGCGCTCGCCGATTTGACCAACACCAATGATGGACAGAGACAAACATTTTGGTTCTTTCAATATAAACCTCATTTACATTTCTTTCTCGAATCTGTCGAAATCTGTAAGAAATCTTAAAGCAATGTTTTCGTCTAATTACAATATTCGCATGAAAGAATTTAAACGATGACATTATTCACGCAATAAGAATTTATACAGTATAAAATTCTTCAACTCACGAGTCTGGTTTCAAAGATTTTTATCTTTGTTTAAATTAATTATATATTGAGTATTATTAATTAGCATTTAAAACGGAATACTGTGAAATCCGTCTGGAGTCGAGAATTTGTCAAAAACGATATAGCATTGCCGGTGATAATTGCGAAGGGGAATCCCACTTTTAATCATCAGACGTTTACGTGGTAATTTGGAGACACCGGCAATCTCTTCCGGAAAGCCACGATGACCCCCCTAATTGGCCACATTATTAAAATCGCATTTTCGTGATCCCGGGCCGTGAGGGATCGGTCCCTGCGAGCGTACGGCGCGATGAAGTTCCCTCGTAAAATAAATCACACCATCCCATCGCGGTAATTCGGCACAGCCGCTCCTGGCCTTACCGGTAATATTGGATATTTTCTTAATGGCGAAACTTCCACGGCACCCTCGGAATCCAGTTCATCCTCGTGAACTCCCTGATAAATCGGTACACGATTCTCTTCATCGTTTCGATAGTCTGCCTCGCTCTTCTTGCGCCGTCCTCCTGTCGCGTCCCATTTTCTCATCCCACCTCTCTCGCTTTATATCGGCGTTTATCCCGGCGAGAAAGATGAGGAGGAGTCTCTCGCGCCGAGATCCTTCGAACTGCTTCCCGAGTGCATATAGTCATCTTGCACAGAAATATTCTCGTTTGCAGCCACTGCACCAGTGACTACATCGCCGTCTATTCGGGCCCCAATACGTCGAGTTCATTGCTGAAGATGCTCTGCGGTAAAGAGAAAACAGCACTGATGCATGACGGCCCGGAACTCCTCGTCGAGTTCAGGTGAGAAATGTGTTTCTTTATTGAATCACGCCAAAAACGTCGATTCGTCTCAAATTCTCTCTCGTTTAAATATATTGTTTTGTAACGTTCGGTTACAGACTTCTGATTCTCTTACATGTACAGAGTGTTTTGATTTTATTCACACAGAGCTGGTCCTGAGGTACATCCCTTCGATTACAACGGCTTCGTTGCGACGCTGAATTTTATAGAATTAACTACGGAAGCCCCAACGACAATTGCTGCCGATATCACGAATAAAACTTGTAAGTTTATTATTTAAAATTATTGGTTCTCGAATTACATAATTTTTTTCGAGATGCTTGAAATCTTTCGGAATTGTGATTTTTATTTCAATTTTATCGAAGCTCAAGTAAAACAATTGGTTCTCTCTATCTTCAGTCGAGGTGATAAAGTCCGGCAGCTACAACCACCGCGACCTGCACGACCACCGTAAGGACCCCGGGGCTGTGAACAGCTGCGACCTCGAGGTGAGTGGCGAGAAGGTTCGGGCAGGTCACCACGACACCAGAGGCAAGCCTAAGTCCACTACTTGCAGGCTTGTGCTGCGTGGTCGCGCTTATGACACCGGACACGTTTCCCTGACCAGTTTCAACCTCAGGTAACCTTATAAAAGATCTGAGCCACACATCAATACACACGTGCGACGGGGAAAACCGCGTTTTTTTTCTCTTTTTGTTTTCTTTTCATAGTTTTTCTCTTGACACGCGTTTTTACCAAATCGTGTCTCGACTCAAGAGGAAAAACTGCAGTCACGTATAACACCGAGCGCGGATATGTCACGGCGTGTGCGGAATCGCATTTCGCGTTTGTTTACCGTTTTCGGCGGCGCGTCTGTCGATCCCCGACAAATCCACGGCGAGTTACGGTCGTAACTTTGGGATTCGTGATGGTTGTAAAAATGATCGGTCGTCGTATTGTGTTGACTAACACAGTGGATGCCATAAGTTCTCTTCGCCGACTGCGCGAGCGCTTTCGTTCGCTTGAAACAATATTGGTGCAATCTTATAAATCAAAAAAAAAAAAATGTCAACACAAGCAGAAAAACATCTATATTAAACGCTGCGCTGAAAACTCCAAAAAAAAAAAAAAAAAAACGTTTAGTGATATTATTCGCGCGCGAGACGTGTTTTCTACTTGGAAAAACTTCGCAATCACAATCCGCGTCGTTTTGCTCGCACGTTTCTTATTTTACAGTTACCGCGGCTTGCGTAAGTTATCGAACGATGCGCGCGGGTGCGCGCGCGCGCGCGCGAGAAGGGTGGAAAGCCTCTTCTCGCGAGACTCGTCGTGATGCGGAAAGTACACTGCAAATCCAAGTGTGTTAATTTAACACACTTGACGTGTGTTTTTATTGAAGTCATTTTTAATACGTTTCTTAGTGTTTAAAATTGGAACACGCTTAATACGTGTTGATTTAACTCACTAAATTAACACGTTTTAAATGTA
>NW_018020584.1:3709741-3740994 GCF_002006095.1 Pseudomyrmex gracilis | reverse complement strand
GTTTACGCATTTTAACACACATGCGATCTGCATAAAATTATCATATTACACATTTATGTGTGTTTAAATAACACGGATAAGCGTGTAATCTTAAAATTACACAGAAAAAATGTGTTAAAGTAACACACATGGATTTGCAGTGTAGCATAAATCACACGGAGAAACACGTCGCGTTCTGTATCCGTGGATTTTCAATTATCATGCGCATACAACGTGCGGATTCGCGTCTTCGGAGACGTGTTTCTCTATGCGCCTCGCGAAGATAGAACGCGCCCCGCGGGGTAGGAATGAAAACTATCCCCAGCTGTGACGTCGCAACGACAATTTGTCGTTGCCCTCGATGTCGGTTTTCGATACCGTTAGTGAAAAACATATCATAAACTGAAGATGTATGAGCGCGTTTGCAAAACGCGCAGGATGAAAGACTTTATTGAAGAATAGCATGAAGTTCGAACGGAATATTGTAAATCTAGGTGTTAGGTGAACCGAGAAAGAGCACGGCCAATATCGTGTGTTCCTCACTCCGTGCGACTATCTCTCGTATTTCTCTTTCTCTATGCCCGCTTTTAGCCGACTGTACGAGAGCGCGCGTAATAGCGACGCCCGTGTCGGATTTGCAACTTCCTTTTCATCGCGACGCTCTGTGAGGCGATTAGAGTCGAGCGAAAACGCGGCGTTCGAATATTTTTGGTCCAAATAATACATTTACGGATTATTTCGGAACAGTGAATATAATTTTTTGTGTTTTAATTTTTGTTTTTTTTTTTCTTTTTTTTAAATGCATTAGCACGTTTAATCCGCTTTTTTGTGAGAATTTGAGATAAAATTTTATTATCTAAAATTTTATTCGCAAAAATAAAATTTTACATGTGTATTTCTGTGGAAAAATATGAGAATTACTGTTGTTTCAATTTGTGAGGATAGTTTTTTTTTTTTTTTTTTTATACGAATTTTTATATACGAGTTGCGAGATATCGTCATTGAATTTTCTTGCACGAGAATTTCGATGGCGCGAAGTCTGTCATAAACCTCACCGATAGATACGCTATCGATTTTTTTTAGCGCGCCGTCCTGCCAGTCGTCGATCGAGATATTCGATGGTTCGCCGGAGAGCGAAGTTTTGGGTACCGCCAATTCCTTGGAGAAGATCTGCAGTCCCGCGCAATGGCCCGCGGGTCAACAAAACAAGTAAGTGGATTTTCTTTAGTTATTAGACCAATTATCTCCGCGAAAGTGAGAGAGATATCAAACTGATTTCATCAATGATGCATTGTAATTGTGACTTGGTAAATTTCCGGATTTGTCGGGACAACTCGCGTGCGGCTTAAATCGTAACTGGCTAAGTCCTTAGAACTCTGCATGGAGATTAGTTCCTAACTGCGCTCGGGCGCGTACATCGTTAACGGCGCGGTAATTTCGTGGCGGACGACGCGAGAGTCATCGTTGCAATTTGTGTTCTTTCTATCCTGCTGACATTCTTATAGCTCGACGCTGGCGCGCGTCGCGCAGCTCTTTCTCGTGATATATATACTTTGAGGATTATTCATTATATGTCGGGCACGTATTACGAGACAACGGCTGAGCTGACGCGCGAAATAGGTGCCAGCGCCGCCGTCGAGGAAACAGCAAAAGATCGTCGGCACGTAATCATAAAACAGCGCCGGCAGATCCATCATCCGTCTCCATCCACGAACTAGACGGCGGCACGCAAAACGATACCTCATACTCATCCCGCCGGAAGTCAAAGTATGAAAGATGACTGAGCCGGGCACCTCGCGCGTTGTGTATTCCACGATGGTGTGGTGGCTCTCTCGCATTTATGCCGAGTACATATTCGAATGAAAAGACGTCAGCGGGTGGTTGGTATCTGAAATCGTTCAGTCGTTACCGTGACATCATAAATGCAGATGCAGTTATTTAAGTGAAACTTGATGACAAGCGCGTCGAAAGCGATATCTCTTAATTCTGCGACAAGAATAATAAGAATGCGACAGTGTATTTCTTGCATTTTTGTTAAGCATGATTTTTTTTTTTTTTTTTGATTTATAACAATGCGTTCTTTTTCAGCTTCGCTACGAACAAAGATCGTAACTTTGAGAATATTCGTACATTTATATCGCATCGATAAAAAAATTCCGTTGTTTCATTTTTTTTTCATGTGTTTTTACCGGATATATATATGTAAATATGTATATATATACTCGGTGTATAAATACATTTATATATATATGTATATATACACATACACATGTATATACACCTAATTCTACAATATTGTTACTCACGATATATATCTATAAAAACGTGCTGCAAAAATTTACAACGTAAACCGTAGCAGCTGGTTGCTCACGTAACATTTGCTCGTAACGTTCACGCTGTGATATCAGAATTTTTACGATAGCACGAAAATTCTAGTTACATAGTAAAAAAACATGGTCCCCTGGTTGATTAAATAACTTTAGGAAGACATAGTTTGATTTTACGCGAGCGGACAAAACTATTGTGCAAAAAAAGACTTCTTTTTTTCTAGTAACTTCCATCCTATTTAATCGGCTAATTTGTTTTTGCTCGGTTTCCATGTAAAATGCCCAATTTGTCACTCGTATCAGCGTGACACGCATGCCGGGGATTGATTTGTGTGCATTGTAAATATTTAATTGTGCAATTGCGTTTCTGTAAATCACGTTAATTTATCTCCACATTTATCGCCACCGTGCCGCGCCCAGTGACACGTTGTTGTTTTTGTATTCAAGAAAAAATGTACTCTTTATCGCACATGCAACGATTTACGATACAAATCCTTGTGCGCGCTACCGGCCAACAGTTTCCACGTGCAAGCGCGCGTTTTATGGATGCGGTTCTTTCCGTGTCGTAAACATTTAATGCCGATCGATTTACTGGCGCAAATAATAATAAATTCGCGCGAGCGCATTGATATATAATATCGGGACTAATCCGTTTAATACTCTCCGCTTTTCAGAATTTATGACTAGCTGGGTTTTTTAATCACAAAGTGCTATTGTATGTTTGACACATTAGGTGGAAGACAGCACGCGTGAGGAGCAGTGTAAAACTTCAGAAAATTAAAATTTGCATTTATGATTAAAAACTGTTGTGTGTGTTTGCAAACATAAATATAAATTTGAATTGCAAATATAATTCAATTGTACATAAGTATATGTAAAACAGAAAAATTTAGAATACATAGAAAAACCCAAGTACGTATTACATATGCAAAGACTCACAAAAAGTAGATGCAGAATAATTAAAATAATATAAATAAAGATCATCCACACACTCGGGAGATATTATTTTAATTAATTAAAATATTTTATAAAAAGTCTTGGAGTGAACACACACCGTTAGTTTCTCACATTTTATTCCGAAAGAAATTATCTCCGTCTTATTATGCGATAAATTGTCAGAGCATCAATTTTTATTCGTTATATGTGATTCTGACAAAGTCGAGATATCGATGTAAGAATGAGAGATACTTGATAAGAATTCAAGAGAGGTAGAATAGGTAGGTCATATCAAATGAAAAACGTGACGGGAAAGATATTTGAAGGAAGATTTTTAGTCATACATATTGAGCAGCGACGTAGCACGTTGAACAGGACGGAGTTGCATTCCAGAATTTTTGAATCCTCTTTTTTATGAGATCCTTTAGGTTGCACTTTAAAAGTTGCACGCGACACGAAAATGATCCAGAATCTCGGCTTGGAACGTGCGCAACTCATGAACCGCAACATACAAGACGTACTAAATGTTTTATAACTCAACACAAAAATAAAAGCGAACGAAGGACAACAGTGACATTTCAGAAAAATCAGACATTCGGGAAGAAGAGAATAAAGCGGACAGCTCGCGCACGATATACACATGTCGCGCACAAGTTCACGCACAGAAGCTTCAACGCCGAAGCCTCCGGAGAGACGAGATTGACCAATCGGCCGTGGAAACAGCCGGCAACGACAAACAAAGGTATCGCGTGATTCCTCTCGAGGCTGCAAGCTGGCGGTGACCCGCGAACCAGGATTCCGGCTGACCAGCCGAGTCCCCGGGGGGGAAGAGAAAGGGAAGCGAAACAGAGATAAGTGCAAAGGAGACTTTCGAGCGAGCAACGGCGACGACGACGTCGTCGTCGTCGTCGTCCGGCGGTCGCATGCATTATGCAAGCCGTGGGAAATGGACGAACGCGAAATGTCTGTCGCGCGGCTGTTCCCTATCCACCCCCGGCCGCATGAACTTGATGCGGCCGGTGGTGCAAAAAGAACGAGAACCGACCCGACGAATGGTCAAACGAGCGCGCAGAAGGACTAAGAGATTTCCCAGAAGAGATTTTGCTGCCGCTACCGATACGTGAAACACGATCGATTTCGTCGGGCTTAGTAGTTGAAAGAGAGAAAGAGAAAGAGAGATAGAGAGAGAGAGAGAGAGAGAGAGAGAGATCCGTGAACACATGGCGATAAAAAGCCTGAAATATATGTAATGCCGCTACTCGCGCACGGGTCTCGTAGTTTCCTGAGCTTTCTAAGTGAATTTGACAAATGAATATGAATGAAGAGAGTGAAGAGAAATATTTAGATGTTGAACAAGAGTTTTACGTTTGTTTACAACATACTTTCTGTGAATACATTAAAATATTTTAAATTAAAATTACATGGACAAACAAAAACGATAATCACATCTCTCAACAAAGTTATAAAATTCTCGTCTTTACACGATAAACAAAACGTACCGTGTCAACGCTCTCGCCAACATCAACGACTACCAAGCAACCATAACGTCTCTTGCAGGAGATCGAAGGCGAGTAGAACTAGACGGTACCAACCGCGGAAATTGAGAGACCGTAGACAGTCCGCGGGACTGTCCATTCGGCTGCAAAGCGAAGGGCGGTACGTTTCTGGCAGGTTTGTCGTGATATTCATCACGCGCGCGTTGCCGCATCTTGCTGACGCAACTGGCAGTTTTTAATCTATTTTAATTTCTAACGTTGCGCCTCCATTTCTTCGTGTTGCGCTTTCCAGCCGGTCCCGAGACGATTTATGCTCAACAGCAGCCGGCCGACCGTCCGGATGTAGCGTACGGTACGTACGTGCCTATGGGACTGCTGCGTGTTTTATGTCGACTAATCTCGTAAAAATTCATGCGAAATAACGTCCGTGCTTCATCCGCCTTGCACGTTTGCCGCCCCCCCGTCGCTGCTGCCACCGTCGCCGCTTGCAACCGGGCACGTTTCCCATCGCTGCGACTCGACCCCCCCCCTCGAATTTCCGGTTGATATGTCTCGCTTTTTGCGAGATACTTCCGAAAACGACATTAGAGCGATGCAAAATAGAAGAAGGAATGGAAAGCACACGAGAGAAACTAAACTTCGCCAACTAGACTTGGCAGAGTCAGAGAGAAACGAAGAAACAAAATTTACAAATTTTATAATCCGAAATAAAAGTACAAAACAGTTCTTTTTTTTTTTTTCAAATGTGCACATATAGTTTAGAGAACAATTAAAAATTAAAAAGGAAAACATTATTGACGTCAAAGTCGGCATCAGTCAAAGACGAATCCGAGTCGAATCCGCGATACCGATTGCTCGATACAAAAGGTCGAAGGTTTCTAACGGCGGCGCGATTATTCAGGTGAGTTGCGCGCTCTATTTAATCTCTGTCCATGCATGGACACGAGATACATTGAGGATCAATCCGGGATAGCCATCGAGTAATTTAATCTTCACGCACGCCATGCCCAACTAAAAGCCTCGCGTGCTTCCCCTGCCGGAGATCAGGTAATGAACCGACACAGATCAACGATATCGAGCTGTACGCTTTATCCCGAGCCCTGATAAAGTAAACTACTATTTGGGTGCGGGAAGTATCGCGGTATATCTGTTTTGGAAATGATCATGCCTGGCTCGCGACGCAGTCTACAAATAACAACGCGCGCTTTTTTAATTTGCGTCGTGTTACGGCATCTCACGCCGCGCATAAATAATAATTTACATAATTGAGGTTTTAAAACGTGTACACGATATGATGATTCAAAACATTATCGAAAAATTGAATTGAAAATTAAATCAATTCTCATCAAGTATGTAAATATAATTAAAGATTTTTTATGTAAATGTAATTAACATTTTTATGTAAATCTTAGCATTCTTATTTTTATATCGGGTTCTTTTTTTATTTATTATCTTCTTATCTGTGCAAAAACATCATAATTTTATATTTGTATATTCGCACACTTCGATTTGATAATAATTATGTTTGTTTTATGAAATTATGATCTTGTGATAAACACGTCAAAATGCGTCAAGCCTCACTAACTTCGAGAGCGTGATACCGTCATGCGGAAAAGTTGCTGCGGTGTGAGAAAGTCGACGACGTAACTCTTGCGCTCATTCGGGTGACAAAGGGCTGGTCTTTCTACCCTCGCGGCACCACCGCAGGGACGATCCGATTTATCTTGGAAAACTAACTCATAGGCAATCCTCGCGCGCGCAGACTATCGGGAGCGAGACTCCCAAGACGTCCATTTACAACTTTGCCCGAAAATAGAGTCTTACGTGCAAGATTTACATCCTGCTTTGTTCAGACGCTCGTTGGAACTTCCGGAGCGCCCTTTCGCGTCATAACGTCTCGCGCCTCTTCGGCATAATAGTCGACGTGAATTAATAATTCGCGTCGAAGTTTCCGCATGCCGCAAATGTCCCTGATGAAAGTGTCACGAATCCCGTGTGTGGCGCATACGTTACATGTGCTCGGGTATATACGGAAGTTGGATCGACCATTATTCATAGCATGAGCCCGACAAACGTCACCTTTGTTCCTCCCATAGATCGTGAAATCGGGAGGCGAAACCATTTAGACCTACCCTTAACCAGGCGCGGTATTCATAGAATAAATATATTGCACACTTCGAAAAACGAAGTCTTCTCAGAAGAGAATCCGAAGACCGCCGTAGTCTAGTAATGAATGATGATATACACTTTTTTTGTGTTCAAGTTCAGTCTCTTGAGATTAATCACCAATAAAAACCGGTTTTACATTTAAAAAAAACCCAACTTGGGATCTTAAAGTTTTCACGATCTCTATTTCGAACGGACGTTTACAATGCCGCGAAATATTCAACAACGAGACGTGGCGATCGAAACATTCCTTTTACTATAGTTACACGTAGTTGTTGCTCACGACTACACACTCCTGTGGTCACTGTTCGATTTATATTCCGGTCCGGGAAAACGACAGCCGGTGAGAGCATCCCTCGAAGCACGAGTGCGCAAATGACGTTTCACTCTCTTCCCGTTTTTCTGTTTTTGTTTTTGTTTTTTTTTTTTGCTTTTTCCAGATACGTCGAGCCGAAGAGACGTTCATCCAACGGCCGGGACATGACGGTGGTTTTAACGCGCGCCTCAAACAGTCCCACCGACGAGGAGTACATGGAGGTCTCGTACTACTTCCACGACGGTAAGTCTCGTGTTCTTTTACGTCGTAAAAAAAAAAAAAGCGTGGAGAAACGTCGTACGTGCCGCTCACGAGCGTGCCGTCGCGCGGTTTTTCGTCGCGCGAACTCGCGGAGCGAAATAAAAGGTTGCATGTAAGCCAGAAATTGGATTATGACGCGCGCTTCGTCGCCGCGCAATCAAGTCCGCGTGTAAACGGCGCGAAATCGCGAAAAACCTCAACTGAACTTTTTCGCGCGTCGTTCTATTGCCAGCGTAGTGCTGCCTTGCTCTACTGTTCTTTTTTTTTTTTTTTTATTCATTACACGAGTTACGAGCGCAATCGCGTTCTTTACGCGAGAAGCTTCGTTTTACACCTGCGCTATAGCGGTAATAATTAAAAAAAAAAAAAAGAGATCTCGCGATCAAATTTATCCTATAATTTTTCTCGCGGCGAACGTTCCTCGAACGGTGCGAAACTTGCCTCTTTGTAAAAGATTATTTTATAAGTTCAATTTTTTTTACATCGTAATATAAAGTACATTTTTCCATTTAATAAAACTTTAAATTGCGCTGTTATATAACGTTGTTCAATATCTATTATTTTACGTGGAACAAGAAGCAACAATTTTCCGTGAAACAGTCACGTTTCAGCATTAATTTACGTAATCGACACGATTCGCGATCGATTTTGATTCGAGTCTTTTAAAAGCTTTTTAAAATACCGGATTGCGACGCATTTACACCATTAATTGCACCATTAATTAATTATTGCAAATACGCCTCGGCCGCCTCTTAATCGGATAAACATAGGCACGTCCGGGAACGGTAATCCCGAAATTCGCTTGGCAGTCCGCCGAGAATTCTGGTTGGCTGGCCGGAGGACACATTCGCGATATCGAACGCGTCCTGCTTTCCGCAAAAACAACGGTCGCGCGCTTATATATAATCCCGTTTCAAAGATTAGATTTAACCCCGATTAAGTAGCTACGACCTGTCCTTGGCCGACCAATTCCGGATATTAAAATGAGACCGAGGCACATTATACGCGCTCACATCGGGTTACTTGTAATTATTCGCGGTTGGATAATTCGCCTCTCGGACTCTCTATTATGGCTAATTTCGTAGTACATGACATGTCGGACCCTCTTCCCGTTTTAAATATACAGTAGGATCTCAAAAGCAAGAGAAGTATTTAATACTTTAATAAATTTTAAAAGAGGATGATTTTTTGTCGCAATTTCTGGCATAAAAGAGTATTTACTTGTTTCGCAAAACTTTCGCAAGAGTCTAAAAAATTTTGTAAAATTGTTGTGATCTATTGTTTGTTGTAAATTGAAATGTCACATTTTATAAAAATACAAAAGCAACCGATCACATTTTTTCCGGATACAAACTGATAGTACACGAGGAATAAAATTTTAGTGGACGAGAACGCGGACAGCGGTAATTGAATTTTGATATCGATGAGATTTTAAACGTCGGCCGAATTTTACGACAAATCATATCGACATCAAATCCTCGTTTCGACGGATTTTTTTTCCGTTGCCCGTCTATGAAATGGCCATCGGCATCACACTCGGCGTATCTGTCCCGGGCTACCGGGCAATCGTACAGTCGGGCGACATACAGATTCAATCACGAACCATTATAAAAAAAGAGGGGGGGCGTAAATGACAAGAATCAAAAGTCACGCGTGACGACAAACTATCACCGTCGATCGGAACGGTGATTGACGAGAGTGACTGTGTCCCCCCGGCTCGATGTTATTACATTTACACGTGTTACGCGTACGTGTTTCATATAGTACGCGTTAGTATCTCTCGCATATAGTATCTCTCTATATTCGATCGATGAGGATAGTCGCGTCACCTATTAGGTCGTTTGAAGTCTTAAATTTTTTCATCTTATATTTTTAAAACGATAAAATGCACAACGTCAATCGATGATTTCGTTTATCAGCTTTTTGTACAAAACGCCAGTTAGTTTAGCAGTCGAAAAAAAAACAAAAAAGAAAAATTTTCGTTTTATTTCGACATTTTTTTTTCATAAAGTACCACAGAGACCATTGAACACGAAGATCGAGCGTTTTCGATCTCACGGAATTCGAGAGCCTACTTTATCTCGAGCCAAGTACGAGATCCGGCGGGAACATAAAACTTTATGCGATCCAGAGAGACCGATCTCCTTATATAGGAAAGGGTCGAATTCTCTCAGCCGGTCGACTCCGAATTGCGACGAATAATCATGTGAAATTGACGTGTAAGAAACCGAATGAGAAAATTCCGTCTGCCGTCTGCGAACTTTGACTCGAAATAAAAACGTACCCATGGAGCATTTGCTCTCGTCTGTACGTATCTCTCCGCATACGCGAGTATCTCGTAAAAAAATTAAGCTAAAAGGCGCACGAAGTTACAAGTCTCGCGAGAGGTCGGCGAGCGAGAGAGTCAAAGTTATAAAAAACGAAAATATATCTCGTATGTATTTGGGATAACCTTTGTAATTGAGATCCGTGGATGCAATATCTTTTCATCAGATGTAATAATAATAATTTGGATTATATACGAGTGGTATAAATTTTAATTTTATAATTTAACTTACGCGTATTCATTTTTTATAAACGATACACATTTATTTTAATAAATTATTCAATATTAGAGTACATATGTCAAAAGTGCTACACAATTTTTTGCGTAAAATTTCAAAATTAATTTAATTATCTCTTGCTACCTACTTTTTTTTAAAAGCGCTATCTACTCCGCTGAATAATTTTTTGACGTTTTTCACGCGCAATGCATTTTCATCTGCTGCTCCAGAACGCGAGGGCGGTACTCAGCAGCCGGACAGCATGTGTGACGTCGAATATTTCGGACTGACGTCACCGGTGGAGGGCTCGGTGGTGCGTCCGGAACCGCACCGATTACAGTCCCACGAAGGTGAAGTGTTGAAGTGCAAGCAGCACTTTATACCGGCGCCCAACCAGTCGGTGGTCATTACTGTGAGTTCTCTCCCGATGAAATGTTTAATCCCTATCATTTGACCGCGCACGCGGGTAGAATTCGTAAATCTATTCTCGGCTTTTTAGAGATGCACCGGCATCGATCGCTCTGCGAATAAAAACTTTTAAGTCACTCGAAAAAGGAGAGAAAGTGAGAGAAAGAGAGAGAAAGAGAGAAAGAAAGAGAACACCTCCATCGAGTGGAGAGCTTCGGTCCGAAAACGAAAACTTTTAATCTGCATTTGCGCTGCGCAAGCCTTTAATCCGCGTTTAAATAATATTCCGCGGAATCAGACGCGGTTCCGAAAGGCGGCGTGTTTCGGCCGACGCGAGTTTCAGCAACTCTTCCGAAAACGATTAAATACAGCAATTGAATTTCCGCCGGAAGCATACCAACTGTAATCCCAGGCTGAACGATATGACGTCGTATTTACGTTACGAATTCATGTTGCATAACCGCGAGAGAATCGTACAACTTTAATCCCTTACGCATTTCTCGTAACTGGTTTTCGTAACATATATTTAGACACACAAAAACGTTTAAATGCCGTGAGCCAAATGTCTAACAAATTGTACGAAACTTATAAATAATACAGTTATATTTAATAATCAATTATATAATGAAATATCTTTTTGCCGTTTTTTTGTACACATTTGTGCGTACACATATATAGTATCTTTTTTTCTCTCTCTCTCTCTGTCTTTTCTATAGAGTTTTCCGTATTTTTAGAGCATCGGTATTTCTATCTGCAGGTGAAAGGTAGCACGAAACAGACACCGAATAATCCGTGCGAAACCAAGTGCGGAGACAGCGGCTGCCACTGCGTCAGCAAGTCCTTGGAGAGCATAGACCACCTTCTGCTCGTCTCCGAGACCGGACACATTGTCACCTGTCTCTGCGGAAATTACCAGGTAAGCACCAACGACCGGAAAAACCGTGCTCTCCGTTCTCGCAGCGAGTGTCTCATGTTCCGTCCTATACGTGAGCTTACGCTTCTTGAATGCGGCGAGATAAAAGCTATCGTTATTACCGCGAACTTTTACACCGTCGCATTGTCACGCGAAAATACCGGCGATGTCGTTAAAATATATCGCTCGCTATACGCAATTTTCCGCAAGCGGCTGTTATCCTCTTTATGCTCGCGATATCGTTCTCAGAAAGACGATCTCTTTTATTTTTCAAGGAAAATTCGCACGACGTCTTACAAAACTCTGATATACGTTTTTTGTTTTGTTACCGTCGATAAATTAAATATTACTGTGGTGACTGCGTCGTCGCAATCCTGTGCTAAAATTTTTATAATTGAGCAATATCGCTGACATTTTGCCGAATCGGCTTGCGAGAAAGCTTCTCTTTCGTTTGAACGCGAATTTGTCCGAACGTCTGTTGAAAAATATCCCTGTTTATCACCTTCAGTTTTGTCGAGTTGTTACAATTGAACGTTATTGTCTCAGAACATTTGAGTTAGACACGAGTGAAATAATAATACGCCGGTTATCGCTCGGGGCGATGTATTATCAAAACTCCCGAGTACGATGATTGTTCCGGGAGTAAGCTCCGGCGGCAAAGTGAGAGAGTCGATTTCGGAAAAGCAAGATCAACAAGAGTCATTCAATCTCGTAATTTCAAAAAAGTTCTCCATTTGTGTGTGTTTTTCCATTGTGTCTCTATTTATTTTTTTGTGTGTAAAGAACTCACAGAACTCGTGAGTAAATTTTATTTGTTCATTTTTATTATCACCACGTCACACATTTCCGACATTCGGCGATTGACACGCTTTATTAACGACAAATTATAAACAAAGCTTTTTTTCAACAATTTGTTGCGCCAAGTTAATACGATGCATTATATACGACGTTATTAGCGCTCGCGTGAAATATACACGCTAGTTTCATTATCGCGTTTATACATTGTTTATCACGATGCTCTGTATGATCAGCGGAAATAAATAAATAATACACTGCGCAAGATAAAATAGAAATAAATAAATTACAATGATTGTTTTTAAACGTAATCATTTATGTGATTATGAAAATAACTACGTGAAGTCACGTGACTGCCGCTTGAAAATTTATTTACGCCCGGCGGAAGAAAAAGCGGGAGAAATCTGTCATATAACGCGATATAGACAATCTGTTGAATGCAAAATTACGTTTGGACAATTACACCGCACCGCCGATCTGACTTTGACTCTATTCATAACATGATTATTAATAGACGTATTATCAGATTACTTGATAAAGTGCAATCGTTATGGCGAGTCTATAAGCGATAATATGATTTCGACTCGTGGGATCATCATTTCATATTCAAATGCTCATTATTCGGACACAATTGGGGCTATCGCGTAAACAACAAGCTAAAATCTATGTAATTTAACTGTATGAGATTAAATCCGAAATCCGCTATTGATAATTGAACGTATGTGTTACCTCGTCAGATAATCTGTCTATTATACATGTGGCTCTTTTTACTTTTCTCTAACACTGCGGCTCAAGTTGTCAATAAAATTTATTTGTTCCCGTAACTATCTATTTTTCTCTCTCTGGCTTCTTTATCAGTGGGGCTCGTTTTCAATTTTTCTTTAGCAGCTTCTTCACCTCCCCGTCACGATCTTTATTTTCTTTCAATCTTAGTTTGCCGTTTCTCACGTTCTCTCTCTCTCTTTCTCTCTCTATTGTCGTCGTTTCTGTCCCTGTTTCCTCGAGACTAATAGGCTCGATTATCGTGCAGGATTGGCTTCCCGTCGGCATTCGAAGCTGGACTCCGGTCTACATTGAGTGGTCGAAGTCGTCAACGGCGGGCCTCAATTTCAACGCGGCTTACAAGTTTATCAATGACACTTACTGCGGCGATCATACGACTGCCGAACTGGAAGGCGAGGTCAATGGCGGTGATCTGGCGAGCGCCGGGCTCAAGCTGAATCAGTACTACCAGCAGAAGTGCACCTGGATTCTGGATTCGTCGATCGACCGGCAGCTCATCATCGAAGTCAAGTCCACTCAAAGCCGTAAGCAGCTTTCAAATCTCTCTACAATATTGTAAAACCACTACACGTCAAAATTTTCGCAAACTCTTCTTTATTCTTTTCTCAGTGAACACTTCATCCCTTGCTTGTTGTTTTTTTTTTTCTACTTAATTTTTGTGCATAGTAAATATTTGCTCTCTTTTTTTTATATAGATTATATACCGTTTGTTTTGTTTTTTTTTTTTTCAAATAACTGGAATATTTGCAGTATTGTGATGCAGTGTGGCGATACTGATTATATTCGCGCGAACAGTTTTTTCAAATAAAAGAAAGTGTAGAGTTATATTCTTAGAATCCGCCAGTCGGCGGTTTTATATTTTTGCAAGAAAAACTCGCCCGCGGTTTAATAGCACGAAAATGATTTATCTTTGAAGCAGACCTACTTACTTTCTTCCCGAAGAACATTCTTCGAACGATTTATCTTCGAGCGGTATTAAAAGAAAACAGAAAACAGCTGCGTTTTGAAGCAGTGTATTTTTCGCGAATCGTCTACGGTAAGGACACCGTGTTCTTACGGTACAATTAATTTTTTTTCGTAATAACAAACCTGTTGATATTTTTTGAAAACCGTCAATATGTGAGCTTTTGCTTATATTCAAGGCTTGGAAAAATATAAAATATTTAAAAAATACGTATATTTCAAAACAACTTTTCAGTTTTATTTAGTTCTGGTTTGTTTGTAAAAAAGTTTTTAAACTGTATTGTTTATCACACATCGAGTAAAAAGCTTTATCGTAAATATTCAAAATTAAAAAACAATAATATTATTTACTTATTTATTTTTACAAATATTGTATATTGTTTTGAGTTAACAAATATTATATTGTTTTTTTTTTAAATTAGATATTAAAACTCATTATAACGGCATCGGAAACAATAGATTTTTCGATTTGTGTGTTATATCGTTAACAAGATCCGCGCTTCAACCATAGTCCTTTATTTGAACAAGCGTAAATTCTATCCCGCCGCCGTGCAATAGAAAATTCTATTCGTAGAATTCCATTCCAATCCTAGCCGGGGCTCGAGAAAGAGAAAACAGAGATAGATCATCTCGCGCGGGATGTGCTCCGTTTCTGGCGACGACACGGAGAAATCTTCCCTCGATTGCTTTTCTTCCGAGACCGCCGGAATTTTCTATCCGCGCCATTGGCTGCGCCGCCGCTGCCGCCGCGGATGCGAAAGGGTGAAAGTTGTGGAAGAATAAGTCGAAGGGGATGAGAGAACGTCCCCGAGACCGACCGGCCGGAGAGACAGTGGAGCGCAGCGCAAAACGAATGGCAGCGGGTCGCGAGATTAAAGAGACCATCGGATTTACCACGACAACGAAAGCTAAAGCCTCACCGTGTAGAAACCACTCTTCACCCTGCCACATTTTTCTCTTTTTTTATTTCTCTTTCCGCATTTTCCGTTCATCACCTTCCCTCGCATCTACCGGTGGGTAGGTGAGTTGTCATCTTACGAGCGCGACAAAAGCGACGACCTACCGCATATATTTGAGCTCGAGAATATTATGATTGTTCTTCACACACAGCAAAATGCGGTTGTGGTGTGAGGAATATTGTTTTCTTCGGTATGCGGGAAAAGGTGTGAACACATCTGTGAGTGAACTTGTTTCAATTCTCCATGAGACGAGACGCGCATATATAATTGTCTCTTTCTCGGAATTAAAGACATAAATAATATTATGCGAGTTGTTTGTTTATCTTAATATAATATAAATCGATTTGCGTCAATTTGTATTCTCATTTTTCATTTCTCAGAATTGTGTCAAGAATATCTTGACAGATATAAAAAGACACATCCATCGTTCGTGTCTAAAATCGGTTGCATTTTAAATATTTAAGCGAGACGAGTGTCATATCACTGCCACATGCTTGAGAATAACAAATATTATGCACACGAAGAATATTAAAAAGCGAAATATTGAAATTGTCACATGACACAGAAAAATATTCACATATTAATTTTTTTTATATTGCATGAATAAAAGATACGGACATACATTTCATACGTATTGAGATATTCTGTTTTCTTATCATTTGAAATGCAGTTAGCGGCGCATATATATATATATATATACATATGTATTCGTTGAAATAATGCGGGAACAAGTTGCGAGTGAATCACAAATGGATTAATGAGGCTTCGTACGTGCCCATCGAAATTGTCCGCTTTATGAATTGCCACGAATCGAATTACTTTAACGACGGCAGTGCATTTTCGCAACTTCGCCACAGAAATCACTGTTCTCTCCGTTTCCCTTCGTTTCCTCGTTTCTGAACTTCGTTCCATAGCTTTTTCATTTTCTTCCTTCTCGCTGCCTGACGGAACATTATGAGCGGAGTCGGGACCGTAACCAAAGCCTCGCAAACGTCGGCACCGGAAATGGATTTAATATACCTCTCAAGTCGTGAGAGTTTTCTCTCTCTTTTCTCTATCCAGCCGCTCCTCTTGCAAAATTTCATCCTCGACTAGTGCATTTTCTGGTACAAGAGGTTCGCCAAAATGTTCATGGACAACAAGAATCCTAGTAATAAGCATTCTTACTATTAACCATTTTATGACCGCATTATTACTTTTTGCAGAGTGATATAACAGAGAGAAAATTTCGTGCACAATGTGATGTTTGCAAGCAGTGAATTACAAATGTTAAAATAATAATGTGTAATATAATCAAAATATAATACTAATGAAATAATAACATTATTTGTTAATTAATACGTTTTGAATGATAAAATTTAAATAAAGATACTGATATTACACGAGTCTGAATATAATTAAATTAAAATGTAATTAAAAATTAATATTAAGAGGCAAAAATGTGTGTGCAAACAGATCGTGATACTATCTGATCTGTGCGATGATTTTTTTTTTTTTTAATTTTGTTTGTCAGGTCCGTGCACGGCGTGGAATCTGACGATACACGAGTACCGAAAGGAGGGAGATCCCGCCGGACCCAGATTACACACGTTCTGCTCGAGGGACACGCACAAGAATTTCACTCTGCCGTGGAAAATGAACACCGCAGTGGTTAGGTGAGTTTTCCAATCCTGCGCCCTTCAAACCGATTAAAGCGTAAGTTCGCGACAGATCTTATCTATTACTTACATTTAACGACAGTTTCGCGACATTTTCGAAGCGGGAGATTGTGACACGGTCGGTTGAAATACAACGGCGTTTTGCCGACAAACGCGCGATCGTGCTCTCTCAATCTCCCTCTCTCACTCATGCGCGCGTTACGCGTTCGCGTAAAACCGAGGATTGATGCCCGCGCGATCCGTTACTGTCGTTTTCGCGCAAAGAAATTATCCGCTGATTAACAATCGACCATCGTTCATCTCGGCGTCTTACGCAATGGATGGCAATTCTACTTACAACCGCGGCATTACTCTCGTCCTGTAATCCGCGGGATGTAAAGAAAAATATGCTTAACATGCGGTCTCCTTAGTCGAGATATTTTCTCGCTGGCAGTGATCGATGCGGTTAAATTGAAGAACAAGTTATTTTCATCACACATACTTCAAGTATAATTTTATTTTATAGTAGTTGCACACTTCTGTTTGAAAAATTAAAAAAAAATAAATTATATGTAAAAAATTATTTCTCACTGATTTTGCTAGTGTTTTTGAATATATATATATGTCTGTTCGTCAGTGTGATAAATAGCGCAACCATTTATTAATTAAAATGATTACTATAGGAATCTATATATATTTCGGAGTTACCCCCATCGTTTTGTTTTATATAAAAAAAATATGAATTTTTCTCTTATAAATAAACTATAATATTAATTTAATATTAATAATATGTGACGTAATATTCAGAAAAAAAACAGAAAAGGATAAACTATACCTTTATCAATTTTAGACTCCAGGCGCTCGGAAGAACCGCTCCGCAGTACACGATGAAATGGCGAAGTCAGACGGTGATCGCCAACACTCGCAAGAGCGGGCCATCGCCACCGCCGAACTGGCACGTGGTAGACTCGTCGAGTAAAGCTGAATTGCGAGGACTTACCCTCGTCTTTGTCGTGCTCGCGATTCTGCTTGTGTGACCGTTCGATTGTTGAGACTGAGCAACGCTCGGGGCAAAATGCACGCGTCTACGCACATTACGTTCCTGTTGAGAAATCGAACGAACTATAAAAATGATAATCTCACGTGTACATAAACGTCGAGAACTCGTGTGTCAGTTCTTGTTTTACGTTACTCGATGTAAGATGTTTAAAAGAAGAGAAAAAAAAATCATCACAGTATAATTGATCGAAAGACGGAGAGATTTTGCGAGTTGGTTCGTTGACTACTTTGACTGCGTAATTTTCTCACGAGATAAAAAAAACAATTTTCAACGCAGAAAAGAATATCACATCGCGTGAAGAATAAATTCGGAGAAATTTTTAATGACCCTTGGATCTCTCTATATTTTCACTCTGTACACGCGATCCGATATATTTCACGGTGTGATAGAGTTAACGAATCAGTTTGTTTGATCTTCGATCAAATCGTACATATACGCATATTATACACACACATATATGTCGAAAAAGTAAGAGAAAAGGAGTGATAATCAGCACGTCTAAACGCAATTACTTAGCTCGCACAGTCACAGTCGACTGTTACTTGATCTAAAAAAAAAAAAATGAATGAAATAAATTGTAGCCTCTATATTTTTTACTGTTTGTTCTATTAATTTCTCGATTCTCTAATTTTGTTAACTATTTTTGATTATTTTTCAGAATATTACTGCCGTACGATTCAGTCGTCTTTGAAACGTTCTAGTTTTTGAAACAGTTTATAAATTTAAAGTAGTATTGTTATAAATATTCAATAAAAATCTGTATTGACTTGTACATCGAAATTACAAATCCACTTTTTGAAAAAAATAAATAAATAAATAAATTGTAAGTGCTGCGTTTTTCACAATATTTTTCACAATTTTCATCGTACTTTTGGCCTCTTATATACTGAAGCCAAAGAGAAACGGCATGTGTATATATTATACATATACAAGAAAAAATTAATATGGCAAGAATGCGATGCACGGATTTGAAGTAGCAAGACTTACACGAATCACTTCTCCCTTTCTCTCGCACGCGAATGCCAAATTAAACGTGTAAGAGATTACCAACCACGTAGCGCGACATGTGTACATATAGGTGACAAGCGTCGATAGGATTTGTACAGAAACACGATTAATTGTCTAAGTCTGCGGGTTACTGTAAAGTAAACGATAAGACGTATAATTAATCTTACGCGAATGCGAACGTGAACGAAGAAAGAGTGTTGTATTTTAACGAACGAGCTTCGCGCGTGTGCCGGGGGAGGCACCTCGCGATTTATTGTTATCCGGTTTGGCGGCTGAACGGCTTTTAATTTTTCTTCGTTTTCGAAGAAATTCTCGATTTCTTCTCTTGCTGAGAAGTCCGAGGTAGTAATCCATTTGCTTTTCGCATAATTTTCAAGAAATAAAACGCGCCGATCTGCCGGCAAACTCACAATTGATTATTGAGAAGATATAGAGTGGGAAATAAATGCTAGGTCGTAAAATAAATTATGTACACACTCACCGCCGGTAGAGAATAAGTTGCAGCAGAGATCATGTATTCCAGCTGTATAATAATGCGCGCGCGCGCAAGTGTTTCTACGATTTTTCCATTAATTTTGTAATCGAAGTTCTCGTCACGAGTTCTTTTCTTATGTGTAATCTAATATGTAAAGCAAACGTGTTGGCCTAAGCATGATAATATAGCGTTATTAGTCATGTTTCCGTATTTTCACCGCGAGGACATCTTTTAACCAAAAACGCATTCTTCTATAATGTATATATATTTATTTTTCTCTCTTCCCTACTATAATAATACTCTAGAATAAATTAAAGGAGTATTATTGATACGTTATACTTACCATATCAAGAGTTTTGTCCAAAGAGTTTAGTATATTCATTGCTGTAGATAATATAGATCGATTATTTTTACACCTGTCGTCACTTTTAATCAGCTAAATTCGTGTTTAGCAAGTGAGCGCGAAAAGAGGCACTCGTTAATACGTTGTGTTATAATTATAAGATAAGCAAATTGTACTCTTCGAAAAAAAACCTCGTCAAAACAAATATGAAAGTCCTTATCTAACTTACTTATCGGAAGAATATCGACTGACGCAAATGTGAACGAAATTAACGCATAGCCAATTTATATGAGGAACGTAGATTGTGAGAAGATTACGCGCGAGGAGTTTTTTTGAATTTTTTAAACACGACAAACGTTACGCACCCGTTGTGTTCAATACTTGCGTGTTTATACGTTCTATTATTACTGCGCATCTGTACAATAGCTGGCTTTTTTATTTAACCAGCATACCGGTTTTACGCAAAAAAAAACAAAACAAAAAAAAAACACATGCGACCTACGAAAGAAAAATACGTGTTACATGTATTAGTCGTATATATGAATCACAATAAATAGTCAATTGTTTCATATAAAGTCTAAATAAAGTAAAATGAAACACTACTGAAAGTATCTGTTTTTTTTTTCCACTAACTCAATTCTACGATCAAGAAACACATCAGTGTCCAAATTTCATGCGTCAAGAATATCGTTAATCATTAACGTTAGTTAAAAAAACATAATTTATTCACAAGTAAGTATATATAAGAACGCAATCTACATCCAGTATAACTACAATATTTATATAATAAGACCGTACGTCCAGATATTAGAAATAACATATATATATATCTCACAAGTTAAGTTCTCATTCGAAGATCTTAAAAGTACATAACATTTCTGGTATATCTGACATAAAGAAAAGAGAATATGAGGAGATTGATAACAATATGTGATCAATAATAATAATCAACGATGCATATGGCAGCATAAAAAGTGATATGCTCTTAAGTGACATCGTTTCATTTCTAAGACGCGACACTATGGTATCTAATAATATATATATACATTACGTTATATACTCGATATTACATTAGAAAGGAATAGATATATGTATATATAGTACATAACATATATATGTATATAATTTGTGTATAACGTTTATAACGTTCATAATAATTTCGTATAACGTTTCATATACATATATATATTCGTATACAGACGTAAAACTTTAAAAATCATGAACTTTAAAAATATCAATAAACTCTTAAAACTCCGTAATAACATAGTTGTGGCACGCAGTGTTCAGGTAAAATGCACCTACATCTCATAATATAACACAGTTTGATAAAACTTTATAGTATTTTCAACTATATATATGTTCATCAATATATTAACAACGAATGACAATTGGACATCAACGTGCTAAAAGTCCGTCGTAATATCTGAAGTTTCAAAACACCTTTTCCTATATATGTATATTGTGTGCGATAAAATCGATTGTTCCCTAATTTTGCTCTCTCTGTCAAGTGGTAATATCGCGCTGTTAAATTATCATTAACAATTGTTTCACTAGAAATATCTAATGATACAAACTTCAACAATATATTTTTCTTTTATGAAATTAAGAAAAACCTTGAGCACATCATTACAAAATATTATGTAATTTCATTAACAACGTACATATTTTGTATAACGTTTCATTAACACATATTCACATATATAGAACAAATACTAATTGGTTGTATAATCGGGAACAACATGACACAATGATAGAAAATTTTTTCATGAATTATGAACAGATATATAATCTATATACATACATGTATATTTATATACATGTTAATTAAACAATGTATAACACAGAAAATCTCTTCTGTACAAATTTACAAATGCAGTTTGAATATATATCTCTTCTTAGATTTTAAAAACAGTTTTATAAAAACAAATGAAATGTGCAACACAACCATATCTTCGATAATATAAAATAAAAAATTCTTAACTGTTATAAAACAGCTGATACTATAATCTTTGTTTGATGTACACACTTCAATGTGGATATATATATATTATGTTAAAGCGAAACTATAAGATATATATTATAAACGAACTCTGATCACATAAAAAAGAAATTATCCTAAAAGACAGTGGAATATTACCATATTTCAGTAGATGTGGAGAAGTGTTCTAAGTAATTTATATCTGTTCTATTTCTCTCTTTCTTTGCAATCAGTTAGATACATACGCTTAACTTCTATATATACGTTTAATAAGAATTTTATACACTAGTAAACAAAGTATAATATTTACGGTATATTGGTTCCTCGATGATTGACCGATACGCAGGATTGAAAGCCCTTCTAATAAAAAAACAATGATAATATATGTTATAATGCCCTAAGTGTACTTTACTTTCATTATAATTAGGAACAAAAACCGTAAAAACGCGCCGGGTTATCCGGGTTCAGTGTCTATTCCCGTGTCTTTAAATGCCTATTAAGAACACACAAATATTATCATTACATACTATCTCGGAGTATCAAACTGAGATTCATTCGGAATAACGAAGAAACTACGAAATACGCGTCTTAGGTTTACGTGGGTACATTGTGTAGGACTGCAGAAGCAGAATTCAGGAGGCCCAGCCGTTGTTTCTGCTTCCTTTGCTCCGTCATCTGTTTAAAACAAAAATTACAATTCATCCCATAACAATAGACCTATTGAAATTTTTTTTCAAAAGAAAAACGTCCTTTCTCGAGCACATTTACGCCGAATCTTTGAAGTAAAGGATATTCTAAATTGTCTTACCTGATCACGAAGCTCCGTGAGTTGCTGGGACAAACATTTAACTAATTGCTGCGTAGATTCTAATTGTGATTGCAAACTTCGTAATTCCACCTGTTCCCCTTCGCCTTCGTCCGCCGCTAACGATTTGGCCCGCAATCTCGGGAACCATTCCAGATTACGATCCTGTGAAAGTACATAGAGCTTAAAGACATAAGCATCGCTCAACTTATTCAAGCTCTATGAACTATTACCTTAACCATGGCGTAAACGTATGACTCCGGTCCAGTGAATTCCGTCGGGTCTTTCACTTTCACCAGAACAATGAAGTAGAGATAATGCCACATATTATGTTCGTGTTTTATATGTTCCTCGAAGGAAACTGTCTTGTTGTCGAAAGCTGATCTATTTAGACCTAATGAAAAAAGCGTGAAAGGAAACAATAAATAGTCGTAAAATATATGTTGTATGATATATTCGAAAAATTCATATAATCGATGACATTGACTGACTCGAAAGTAAATACTTACCACAGATGAAGCAAGTATTTTTCAAAATCAATTCCTTTTGTTGCTTTTCCGATCGAAGATCAGCGAATGTGTCGATAATAACACCAAAGATAAGATTCAGAACGATAATTATGACAATGAAGAAGAATAGCAAATCGTATACTACTCTTGCAACAAACAGAGGTTCCTATGAAAAATAACAAATTTTTATTTAAAAAACAAGATACAAATTACATTTATTATAAGGTTAATAATTTGAAACTCACAATACTGGCAGGTGCTCGTAAAATATCTCCAATTCCACCGCCATTTCTCAATCCCTGATTTAACGTAGTAACAATGCACATAACAAGAGAGTCGCAAGCTCGTTCCTTCATCTCTCCACCGACATTGACCAACTCGGTTTTTCTCTTTTGTTGTTCAATCACTAGATTATAAATTTACATTTTAACATGTTACATCTTCGTTTTAATTAAATCGATTTCAACAATTCATATCGATACTTACTTTCGCGAGCGTACTGTGACAATGTCTCTGTTGCTTCACACTTTTCCTTGTCACTAATACTGCAAGCATCCGCAATCTGCTGTTCAACAGACGCTGCAAAAAATTGAAAAACAAATTTTACATTTAAATTAAGAAATTAAATATATGAATTTACACACTAAATATATTGTACAGACTACAAAAGTGAACTTACATATGATTTCCTCATCGACCGGCACGAGAAAATCGTCCTTAAAGAACATATATCCGATAATGGAAAACAAGTAGACTAAAATCAAAGCTAGCACAGCAGTGAGTATAATGGATCTTCCGTTTCGGGTCACCGATTTTATTACATTGAGCAAAGTCTCCTCGCGGTAAACAACGTCGAAAAGCTAAAAGAAGAATGTTGTAATTACCATCACGTGCAATGTACTTACGGTGTATGTATATACGCAGAATATAGAATATGTTACTTACTAAAACCGAGTAGAAAAACGGATGCATAAAAATTCCAAGAACACAAAACATTAGATACATCATGTGATACAAAAGTTCGATATTTGTTATTATTTGTTCTACATTTTTAGTCATAGTACCCTGATTTCCTATAATACTTATGAGATGTACAACTTTTAGTATGATCTGCAACATGATAAATTTAAAACTGTAGAATTCCAAGACTTGACATTGAGCATAAAACTGTAATATATGTTTGCGCAGAACTTTACCGTAACAAAACCGAGTAACCACAACGTCGGTTCTGGACCTACAGAGAAAATCATTCGTAATATCGTTGACGCGACTAACGTGCGTATACCGGATTCTCTTGGCAAAGTAACAACAATAATGGCGGATATAATCATGACGGCCCAAATTAGAGCTGACAAGTGATACTTGAGCTCTAGAAAAATAAAAATAAAGAT
Organism: Pseudomyrmex gracilis; assembly: GCF_002006095.1. NCBI lineage: Eukaryota > Metazoa > Arthropoda > Insecta > Hymenoptera > Formicidae > Pseudomyrmex > Pseudomyrmex gracilis. The sequence continues at coordinate 3,716,943 of NW_018020584.1, read as the reverse complement.
AGCTCAGTGCGCGCACAAATAAAATATGAATTCGAAATTCATTATTTGTTACAAACTTACCAAACGCAGAATCTACAAACGGATAGAAAAACGCTACAATAAGATTGATAAGAACGACACAATTGAATAAAATGTTACTCCATAGTGACATATAACTGCTCATCCAGAACAACATCGGTTGTCCTACGAATATTAACAAGAAGTAACGTATTAGGAGAATTACCACATGATCACGTGACAAATTCTATTTTAATTTGTTCGATGGACGTACCTCTAAGCTTCTTCTGCCATTTCATTTCGTTAAACATATCTTCCGTCCTTTCGAAGAAATCGGAAACTTTTGATCCTTGGTCGTCCCGTTCGGTCGTGTTCAACACTCTTATTTTTGTGTCCACAGTTATAAGTTCGCAAATCTCCGGGATCGGAAACACAATTTGTTCTAGTGTTCTATCATGTCTGACAATCTGAAATATAAACGTTGTTATTGCGATATTATTGCTTTTACGTAAGAGATATATGTAAGGTTCTTTTATTTAGACACAGTACTTCTATTTGAGCTGTATGAGATGCATAATATTGCAGGGCTTTATTAATTTTCGGATCGGCGTTATTCTGTTCAGATGGTCTCAGCATCGTCGCCAGTTCTTTATTGTGTTGCGCTAATTGATGGCACAGAATATAAATGTTATGTCCGACCTGTAACAGATTGACAAGTATGCATATGAAACGTATACAAAAATTAATCAAGAAAAACAGATAAGAAAAGTTTCTCTACTAAAATTTATCGCTTTCTTACTTCTTTAGGCGACACTCCTTCCTCTCCGATGGTCGAAGAATCGTCGACATCACTGACATCCTGATTCGATTCCTGATGGAAAGCCTTACATGCCACATCCACGAGTTGTTTCGGATTCATATTGTACATAATTCTTTCGGCGTTCTCGCTGTCACCTCTGCTCTCCATAATGGCCAACAATAATTTACTGGCGTTATTCTTTAACTCCAGTACTAAATCCATTCTGGTTTTGCCCAGAGGATTGATATCGTTCAGTATCAACGCTGTTATAATATCTAAACCATTGGACTCGTGCGTAGCGATGCAGTTTTGATTATCGTGACACGGACCTTGACAGTATTCTGTCAACGTTTCCAAAGTTTGATTGATCAGCGCTACATTGTACTCGTTGATGTACAGACCAAGAAGACCCAATCCACCGGTGGTCGAGCCGCATATGCAATCCAGAAACATGAGTGTCTCCGACACCAAGTTGTAATTTGTTTTGTTGTTTTGATTTCGTAAGAAATTCTATACGTGACAAAGTCCAATTTATTAATACTCAACAAAAGTGACGTAATACATAACGCAAATTTGATAAGAACGTACCTGTAATTCTCTGTTGTGATTTTCGCAGAGCAATTGCAAAAAACGCAAAATTGGCTGCATAACTAAAACTTTTGAGCTCAACTGTCCCTCGTCCTTCTCAGCGGAAGCAGTGCCGCTTTTATTCTTATCTAATTTTTCACTTAAATCGTCTAACGCTCCGAGATTCACGTTGTTCGCCATGTCCTCACCCGGTGCGACACCGTTTCTCATGTTTACGTACGCCTGTCCGTTAGACGCCTGATTTAACTCTTCGCGAATTTCGTCAGTTATTACCATTCCATTAGGTTTTACTACGCACATATATATAACGATTGTTTATTTACTGTCTTATTGTATAAGGATATGCGTATAAGTATTTCATTTTATTACTTGATCCACGTTTTCGCGACATTTTGTCCACATCCTTGCCTTCCTTGTCTTCGTGCACTTTGGCTGCCATGTCGGATGTATTCACCGTCACGGTAGCTTTAATTTCTTGCCGAGATTCGTCCATTTTATTGTAAAACACCTATATACATATACACACACGTATAAAACAATACTGTAACGTGAAATTGTGCATTAGAAAATACAAAAAAACTAACGTACCTTGAAGAACGCCTGGCTCAAGTCGCCACTCATTAATTTATTGAATATACTTTTCTGTATAATAGGATTTCCACCTTCCAACAACGCTATACCTAACTCGACGGCTTCGACAAATATACTTGGCGAATGTACGCTCTTAATCACCAATTCGACCACCAAATCCGAAGCACCTTCGCGATCCAGATGCGTCTGTACATCGTGCAACGTTCTGCCAGCACGACTCAATATCTTCGCTATAAGTACGAGTTTTTTGTGAATAAAATATTCGAGCAATAAGATTGCGCCATTCAATATTTTTTACGACTTTTACCTCCTGGACCATGAGTGACAGTCGCGCTACGGGACACGCCAATGTCAACATTCTCCGGTTTCTGCATGAAACTTTTGCCGAAGTAACGCGTCAGAAGATTGTTTCTCAGTGCGTTCCCCTGTGAAAAAAAGAAGTACTTTACATCGACATTCTACTGAGTATTTGAAATCGGGACGATGTACCAATACATAGAGAGTGCACAACATTGATAAAAAAAAAAAAAAGGAAATCTTTTTCGAATAGTAAAAACCATTCTATATCAGAAGTGTAACGTATAAACTTGAATATTATATTTACACAGTCGGTGCTTTATGTGCTTAGAAAAATTCAACAAGATATGTGTGCAAATTGTTTATCGGATGCGTATTGTTTTATTAGATATTGTATATTAATTGACAAAAAAGTTTATATAATTCAAGACAAGATAATGTGACTAAAGTGCAATGTGTAAATAGAAACAAAGTGAAGTTAATATGGTCACAAACAACATTCACATATTTTTATATTAACAATCAACAGATTGTTGATTACATAAAACAAGTTTGACATTTTAACAAATAGTTAAATTGAAGATATATGTTTACGTGAGATCGTATTTATATAAAAAAAAGTGAAAGTTTAGGAGAAAGCACACAAGACTAAACAATGTAGCACTACACATATTTTGGATACGATAATATTTTGACATATTAATGTATTTATATCAAAAAAGTAGGTTTACTGTATAATTAAAAATATTTATCTATATAAGTATTGTAACATTCATGTTATTGGGGAGAAAAACTAATAAAACAAAAAATAAAACAGTCCTCACATAAAATTGCACATTAATAGAGTGTATGTGTGTATACATTTTGATCTATTGTTAAAATTAAATTATGTAAAATATCATTACTCAATATATAATTGTTCAAAACTATCATATTTTTGTATTGGTACATCTCTCTACGTAATTTATTTACATTTTGTGTGTATCTATTTATCTAAAAAAAAAACAAAAACATACAAAAACTTCTTATATTCCTGTTTTATATATTACAATTTTTTGACAACGTAAGTCTTTATCATACACAATTCTTTAGAAATAAATTGTTTTCACAAAAGTATATCGTAAAAGTGTTCAATGCACGGTAAATATAGTAATACAAAATGATGTAACAATTTCCACAAATAATTAGATCACACTGTATTACAATGCACACATTACCGTGAATCAAAATTACTTTTACACATTAATCACATAAATTCTTATACATAGCATGTAATGTAAATTGTGTTTTAATACATATACTCTATTTTTTCTCAAAAATAAAGTTTACGTATATTGTATGAAGATAAAAAGATGGCTTATATTAAGTTGCAAAGTATTACAAATAAAGTAAAAATTATATAATTAGAAATGGATATGTGAGAAGAAAAAACGGAGATAAAAATAAACGTGCATAAATTAAGCGGCATGCATGAAAGATCTACACAACGTACATTATATTTCTCTACTTTACGGAAATTTCACCACACACCATTTACGATCTGATGTGTATATATAACATTTAATGGACAATCACGTAGTCAACAATTACTTGAGTTACACAATTAATCAACTACATTTAGCAACACACGTTTATCATTTCGTTAGCTTTAAAATGATGACATGTAAATTATGATCCATCATGATTTGCTGATCAGAAAAAGAGAAGTTACGGAAAAATAATTATAAATTTTTTTCCTTTCTGATACCCTGTAAGAACGCGTTTTTTTTCTTTTGCTTTTGACAATGCAATAGCATGTAATGTCGTAGCGGTGTTAGATTCGCGCGTCCTAGATCATAAATCCGCGCTCAATCGATTTCTCTTCGGTAATCAAAATCTCGTTTCATATACGTTGTGCCCACATTGTTGTTGTTCTATCTACTTTAATTTTTACCGGATCTTGCTGAATCATTTGTCGATTCTCAGACTGATCATTGGAATCTGTTCCAACCCGTGACTCGCCCATCGTTTCTGACTCCTTCTCTTCCGAGATAACTTCGTTCTTCGTTCGCAGCATGAAAACATCTTTACCTACAGATCTATTCTACCAGACCTACTCACCCGCCGCTAAGACATTTGTAGAGCGTATTTGAGAAATCTTATTAACTTTTATACGTTATAATTCTCGTAATTATGCTGCAAGCCAAATAAATATTCAATCGCGTATTAATCATCTAATGTGCTGTGAGCGCTCAGGCATTCAGCTTTTACGAACGGACACCAAGATACAAAGTTGTGAATGTGACACATGAATATTTCAATCGTTTCCCTCACACACAACGCGAGTGATTCTATATTGACATTCCATGATATTCTTTACGAGAGCTGAATGCCCTTTTTCGCGATGCTGTGTTATCTCCTCTTCGTATGATAAATGATTCGTAACTTCATGCAAAGCGCGATTCCGCGAAACTCACCTTTTCTCCATATTCAGGATCGATAGCCATCATTTCCCTAAGTGTCCTTAAAACTTTTACGCATAATTTCTCTTCCGTCTCTTCTAACAATTTCTCGGTGTGTTTGATTAATCTGTGAAAAAGACGCGGATATGTGTAAGTAAATTTATTTGTTTCAAAAGTTGGGTCACTGTTGTATCGCGCTAAACCTATACCTCTTGATAAAACCACCATTTTCACATCTCTTTCGGGCGTCAGTTGCTGCAGGAAACAGCAATTCGGGCCGGTAGAGAATGTCCACTAACAAGGATAACTCGGACTGCACTAAAGGTTTTAACTGTTCCTCCAAGAGAGAGACTATGTCCTGTAGACCTTCTATAATACTTCGGTCGAGACGCATCAGCTAGATAAAAATAACGTGACAACAACGTGTTAATACATAAACTTTTTCAAAACAATCTAGTAGCTTTTATATACAAGTTGCTTTATATACAATATAAGAGTTCACTCATACAATCTATGCTATAGTGAACTTATCAGAGTTAAATCTGTGAATATATATCATATAATATGCATCTATTTTCTATCTTGTAACATATTTAGCATATTTAATACTTTATTGGAAACATTTTGTTTTTTTGTTTGTACAATAATTACCGTGAAAAAATCAAATAAATTTTATTTTTGTAGTAAGATACGCAGTTGTGTTGTTGCTGTACATTTTCAGCGTGTATGTGCATGTAGCTCTTCTATACAATATAATAAGACACGATACTAATAAACGCTCTTGAAAAGCTATGTAAAGACTATTGTAGTCTGTGTATCCAACAGTACTAATATTAGCACAACCGCACTACATAGCATAACTAAACCAACAAGGTGCTACGCTTCCGTGAGTGACCTTTACCTCATTGTCAGAGCCTTCCTCAGTATAAAGTAGGTCACTCTATGCATTTAAGCAAAATTGTTATATAGTTGCACACGTATATTTGTGTGTTGTAATTTCATCCTATCGTATCTTTGTTTTCGGGAATATCATTGAGAATTACCTGGCTTTGGCTACGTTCAATCTTTGGTTGCTTAGCAGCCTGCAACCACTTGCTGGTCTGTCTACTGAGCATAGCTGCTTTATTGAACATGGAAGCAACTTGGCATTCCAGATCAGTCGGTATGGCAATGCCTCTTCCTTTAGCTAAAAGTGAGAAAGTTCATTTTACGTTACTTGAATACAAACGAACGTATTATTTTTAGAGCAATTTTTTGCAGAAGCTCATGAGGATTATACTTACCTACATCTGACAATGTCCGTATACAATTTTCGACGTTAAATCTCTGTCCGGCATTTAACCATGTACACTGAGATACTTTAAAAGCTGCATGAAGCAACTGAACAAATATAGGTTGCCTTGTCTGTTTCATGAAAAAGTAAATGTAAAAATTAATCGAATTTGTCTATGTTAAAAAAGTAAGAAACGCGCCATCATATTTAGCTATTTATAACAGCTCTCTTTAAGCGTTTTGTAATTTTATATTATACAAACTTTAAGAGTTATAAAACGATAATGATAATTAGATAATTGTTTTTGCAGAACTTATTATTCCAAGTTTATATATTGTTGTTCTCTTACTTATTTATTTAACAATACTGCAAATTTTATTATTATTGTCTACTCTGTACTTTTATTTTTTCTTATTTATATTTAACGTCGTTCTATTCTCTAATGCACTAAAATGTTATTTTGCATAAAAAGAACACACTCATTGCCAAGCGTTTTGAATAAAAAAAAAAACATTATATATATATACAATATATCATGCTATATAGAGTTGTAAACTTTTTTTCGTACGTTAAAGTAATTTGGGAAACACACAGAGAAAAATTATCTTAAGAATAAAGGAAAGAAAATAATAACATCGTGTGGTTAGCACCAGTAGACACAGTTTACAAATGTGCTCGCATCCAACACAATGACAATGAATGTGTTAATTATGCAAACGTGTGTATAATACAGGCGTACGTAAAGAAGAGAATGCAGTTCCTATTTACAACGTAAGTCATTTTGTGCTAAAGCGTTTCTAATAGCCCCAATCGTAAGATATAACGTATATTGTAATATATATCTCTCTCGTAGTATATCTTAATATACTTGTCAACTAAGTTACAATTCTAATTAGTATATAAAAGAGTCACAATTGTTGAATCTTCTTTAAAATTTTCTAAATTTTGTTTTCATATTAATATTTACTTTCTAATTTAATATTTATTTCAATTTTTACATAATATATTGCTCATAGAACATATTATATTGTATATTTTTATAATATAAATATACACAATAGAGTACCCAGCAAACATTTCGGTCACAGAACCATATCCATCTGTGTCCTCAGTAGGATATGGTTTGGTAATCATGTCTGTCAACATGTGAAATGTCAAAATGCGACCAAAATGATGACAGAGTCTGCCACAAGCAAAGCGAAGTCAAATTATCGCC
>NW_018020584.1:3674066-3709636 GCF_002006095.1 Pseudomyrmex gracilis | reverse complement strand
TTCCGTATTGTAGCATTTCTGCAAACAATTTCTGTTGCCAAGGTCTGAGCCGAAATTGTCAAAAACAGAAATTGTTTGCTGGGTATATTTTGATTGATTTTTTTTTATCCAAACTTAAAAAAGAAGACTCTAGCATTCGATACTCACATCGCCAGAAAGATTATTATCTGTATTCCGATCGCACTCCTTGATGTTCCAATACAGTCTAGCCTCGTGCAGATGTTTCTATTAGTAAACCAACCCACCACCATACATAGAGATCGATAGCACCCATAGACCCGATAAACCAACGTTGTTGATTCAAAGAAGACCAGGTGTTGCATGCCAAAAACACAGAACATGCCGCTGATGCAATCAGCAATAACCAAGCACACACCATACAATACAATAATTGATAATAAAAAAAATATAAATTGTATGTTTGATCAATAATTATGAAGAATTACGTACAAAAATTGTATAAGTTACTATAACTCAGATTAATCATTTCGAGATCTAATGTTGCGCGAATTAATTCAATGGAAAACCTTTTAATAATATTCATTATAATTCAACTAAAAAATATAATTTCTCAAAGCTAAGAAAAAAAAAATATAAATTTTTTTCTCTTATGCATGTGTGTGTACTTGGTCAGTAAATAAACTTAATTTTATGTGTTTTCATGCAAAGCAGAGATTGTTAAAATCAATATGTATATTCTCCGTATATTTGACGCTAAGTAGAACATGTTTGTTGTCCTATAGCTGTGTTGTGCCATTTTGTCTAATCCTCTTAAGCAGAAAGTACAAAAAACTTATATTAATATATAATTAATAAAATTTATATATAAATATAATATATAAGTTATATGTGTTTATATATATATATATATATATATATGTAACATATGTTATACATAACATATATATGTATATAACATAGGTAGATGACTGTAAAGCCATCTCTTTCTTAGAGTAAAAATTTTTTCTCTGTAAGAGAAAATAGTGTAATAAGTTGAATAAACAAGGATTACATTGATCATACTCTTTTCTTGTGAATAAAAATTGTGCGAAAAAATTTCCACCAAAAAAATAAGGTGCTAAAATACACCACATAAATCTCGTTAACATTAAGTTTAAAAGCGTGAATCTCCCAGATTTCACCCATTAAAGTGAACACATTTGCAATAAAAATTTAGTGTTGAACAATACGTTAAATATATCGACCCAGTAGATTATTATTATATATTCACCCACAAGTGAAATAAATATACTGACAAAATATTGTAACATACAGATCAGTTAAAAGAGGAAATATATAGATTTGTGTATGTGTGTATATATAATATATGTATCATTGAAGATAATATTTTTTCTCGTAATGCAATATGGAACATTACCTGTACGGTCGTGCTCTGATCGGAAAACGGACTGCTGAAAAACGTAGATATGATGTTCATTAAACAACTCGTCACGTAAGTCTCCAAAGCTGTGTCCGCGTGTTCCCGATCATGAGTGGACGAAGCAATTAAACCCATATCAACTATAAAAGACTTTTCGAATAAAGACCACATATGATGAGAAGTATAAATCTCCTTCATCTCTACTTCCGTATCAATGTAACAGTGATTGAGAAAATTGATATATGCTTCCTTGACCTGAGATTTAAAAAAATACAAATTATAAAATCGTAGAGATACCTTTTATATATATATTTTTTTATATAATTAAATATTAATATTTCATATAATTAAATATAATTCTCTAAATATCTCCGAAGTAATAAATTTACTTCTGGTATGCAGTCCGGATGCGATACGACAGCCACAATATCATCCAGTGGCAAGAGACTGTGACATTTAATTTCAGTGTTTACGTTTTTGCCCATCGTACAACAAGCTAGAAGTTTCACCAATTCTACGTGATATCTGAAACACGCATGTTAATTTTTATAATTCTCATTAGTAAATGTTGAAATAGATAAATAAATACGAAAATATATCGCGTCTCGTATTAAAAATATAACTTACTGAAGAGGACTGCTTTCATCCATTCGATGTCTTTCAGATCGCATCATTTCTACGAAATGATTGAAGGAAGACCTATCATTGTAAAAAATCAAAACATCTTCTCCTGCTTGAACTAACTAAAAAAAACAAAAATAAAGTTGAAAAATCTTTCACAGAGCCATATGTTTTAATAATATAAAAAGTGTGTGTTACCTCTTGCATCACCATTTCTTGACACTTTCTGATGAACTGATTTTCAGCTTTTACTATAGTTTGCAGAAACTTCAAATACTGCACGTGCTTTCCGTGCGTCTCTATGCAATGTACAAAGTGCTGTATGACCTTCGCACTGACCTCATTGCACAGAATGGAATTGTCCTGAAATATACTGCACACTGTCTGCGCTTCTCTTATACCGGGATTCAAGAAGAGATCCAATTGCTTGTGCAGAAGAATCTGATTCTGTTGATTGGACAGACAAAAGTTTTGTAAAAAATCGTGCGCCAAACGCATCAATTCGTTCATCCTGACGTCTTCCTTGGCGTCGAATGGAACTTGCAACAGATCTAACACCACAGTGTGTACCCCGACATTTCGCAAAAGTCTTTGTTCATGTTTGCGTGCCTTCACCTGGCCACCCGGTAGAGTTTGAATGCATAGTTTGTTCATTCTTATTAGTATCTGCTGAATTTTTCTATATTCTTCAGCTTGATCGGCGTGTAATGGCGGTCCGATATCCAGATCGATAGCAGAACCTTTGAAAAATAAATGAAACATGTGTATTTCTCGCATAAAAAATTTGTAAACTAAACCAATTCTTTAAAATAAACCTTGTTTATCCGATATAGATAAGGGAGGCGCTTTGCGAGGCGCTTCGTCCTCCTCTTCTTTACTTTTTTTCTTTTTGTTACCATGTTCCTCTGTCGCTTTGGACTTGTACACCCACAGCTCGGACTTCTCGACGGACTGACGCAAAACATCCAAGTCCGCTTTTATCTGTTTGTAAGACTCTACGTCGCTATCAGAAACTAAAAGCTGCACCTGTTAACCACAATCGTTGCTATCAATGTTTTTCTCAACAATAAATTTATTAATTTTTATTGAGATAATATTTAACCTGTTTAAACGCCTGCAGAACTTCTTGTCTTTGACTAAAGTGTCTAAATAACAAATGCAAAGATCCAGAGACCAATGGAGGATAATCGTGCATTGCCAAATGCAGTAAAACGCGCAAAAATGTTCTACCACCTTGACCGTCTAAATCGAGCGCTGCACATTCCTCGCTGAAAGATATATATTTCTTCGTAAGAGTGACACTTGTTCATCGCATCCACAAATATATTATACCTGCTGCCGAATATTCCTTCTGCTTGCGCGCCAATTGATTCTAAATCAATGGTCTTTTGTCCTAGAGTTACATCTCCAGTTTTCTCAGAAGCCGTTGACGCTGTCTCATCGAATTCGCGTTTGAATATGCTCAAGAGACAAGAAATTCTATAGTCCAATCGAACGTCTAAAATGAACTGAAGAATTTCGATTATTTTAAGCTTGGTGTCCATCACCAAGGGATATTCCTTTTTCATTAGTGGCTTTGGTCTTGGAGAGGAGCTTGGTAGCACTTGACCGGCCGGTCCTAATGTTAAACTCGTCATCACAGCACCCATGTCGCCGATGCATCTGAGAATGCCTCCTTCAGCTATTCAAACATACCATGAAGAATACACATTCATATGAAGTCAATAAGTAAATGAAACAAACTAACGAGATAATACGTAATAATTAAATATATATCGTTTAAGTCACAGTGCAGTAAACAAATTTTATTTATGTTAAAAAGTATCATTTTTTACACAAACTTCATAGAAAATAACACGTTTTATTCTGTTAGTTGCTACAAAAGACAAAGAAGTTTTACCCCATAAAGTAAATAATGAAATAAAATAGTGTTCACAAATGTTAAATTGAGATAATCTACATTACATTACTTAAAAATATGTTATATATTACTTATCTAAAAATATACTTTTTGTGTTCTTAAAATAATGTTTGAAACACTAATGTGGTGAAAACACGCTTTACGTTTGAGCAATTAAAGCTTTCTACTTTGTACAGTACTTAAGATTGCATGCAAACTCTGGCTACACATAATATGCATTCCGTATGTCACACACGATTTAAGTGGCTTTCAACAAGCTTTCTAATGGGATATTACCTGCCTCCTCAGAATCCACTGTATCGGCTGTGATGAAATATTTACAAGAGTAAGCGTATTAGTTTTTTTTTTTTTTTTAACAATTTACTATATATATTATGAATAATTTGCTATAATTCCAAATATATAAGGAGGGAGGGATTTCAAGGGAGATTTTCTCTTTCTAAAGCGTCGAGACACACCGATATATTACAGCAATTCGAAAGAGAATATTATGTACAAATTTTCAAAAAATACAATGAAACTAAATTGGTAAAACCACCTGCTCAAATATTTGAAAATGGAATTCCGGGGAAAATTTTATATTATGTCGGCACAACACATCGATACATCGATCGTAAAGTAGCGCAAGGAAAGGCAAACTTTACTGTGGTTACGAAACTTCTACCATGCGCGCGAGTGATATATATGTATATATATATATATATATATATATGTATGTATTAGTGAATTGAGAAATAGTATCTCATTATGAAATATTCCTTACTGGGATTTATGGACGTAAATATATCTCGATCATGGAGCGGTTACAAAATAATTCGTAGATTATGTCTTATAAAACGTAGCAAGTACGTAAAACGTAGCGAATAAAAACAATTGTATCAAACTTACAATCAATATCACCCGTAGGTAGTTTCCCATCGGTCGATTCGTTCTCGGACACGCAATCCAGAATACTAAGCAACGTCTTTGTTAAGCTCAACAGATCATTAAAGCTATAGAATCCGAAGTAAATTAGATCGCGCGCTAATTTAACAACCTGTGAACGAATGAAAAATTATCATATACAAGACAAAAATAAATTTGTTTTTACAAAGAAATAAAAATCAAGATTTTACCTCAAACGTAAGTTTATTCTGCTCTTGATCTCCGAAAGACCACATTTTTGCAACCACGTTACAGAGATAATCCTCAACAAACGTGATCGTCGAACTAAATTTGGTACGAACCGCTTCTTTGTTTTCATCCGGCATTTTGTTTGTATCGTAACTGCAATTTTGAACATTTTAAACATGTTTCTTTTTCCATATAAATATATTTGTGCATCTTATTTTTTGTTTACATACTCGTTTATACTCATTTTCGATGGGATTTCCGACCAAAGACGCGCGTACTTCACAGGAGTCACTTGTTCCTGCGGGTCTCTGTCCACGTGAAGATGCAGCATAAGTCGGCAAAACGATGCGCGCAGTTCGTACGGGACCGTTTCGTCTTCCATGCATCTGCAAGCAAACGGTAAAACAGCGTAGTTAAACAAAGTCGAAAGTGTTTTCCACCAACGAGAAACAAGCGCCCAACTCACTTGAGTATAAGATCGATGTCCAAATGCGGCGACAAATTATTTAATGCTAAATATTGTCTGTTCAGGCACATGTTGCTAAAGAGATTTAATTGATGCCTGTAATAATCTAATATCGCCGCGTCCTGAGCATTTCCCATTTTCGCTCCTCGTGACAGCTCGTTCAAAGATTTCTGCATTAAACACACATCTCGCATCAATTTGCACACATATTATATTTCAATGAACCGTATTTTTAACCATACTAACGGATTCATTATGCCATTCCAATATGACGTTGAACTCCTCTATGACTGTGGTTTTCGGTTCGGTATTTTCTTGCTTCTCATCGATATCCTCGACTTCCATCTGCGTCTTCACCATTCTGAAGTGAATTCAAACGAATCAGAGAAATTGACATAGTTCGCACATTGCTTCGCGTACTACTTACTTGGTTTCTATCAAAATGTCCTTGTTCTTTTCGCTGAGCACGCTTTTGCAAATTAACTCCTGCGTTACGGCTATTGCCTTCTTGTTGGAGATACACAAATCCGACAGATAATCCAAAAATCTCGACTGCCAGTTACGCATATTTTTTCTCACAAGACCCACAAACGTTTCTATTTCGGCAGCTGTTATATGCTTCTCTAGCAACTTCCTGTTGTTGTGCAAAAGCGCAGTAATGGTATCCTCCGCTAGAATATCGTAGCCGATTTGTTTTTGCATAAACGCGAAATGTTTGGCAATATATTCCTAAGTGAAGAACAAAATGAAATATTTTGATATAATAATTTTTGAACAATTCGATCTTCTCGTATAATTCATCGTATCGCGTAACACACAGCGATACCTGATTCTTCCTATAATCCTGCTGAGAGAGCCTGAGTATTCGATAGCACAGACGGAACATGTACTTATACGGCGCGTGTCTCGGATCGTTAAGCTCCTCTATTCTGAGAAATGGTCCTTCGCCTTCCGCGGATTCCAGGAATGGAGCCTGTAATTAAAGTATTCTGAGATATTATTATCCGCGCGGAATTCGCGCAATCGATGCCGATTCCGAAATACCTGCAATATTTTGAACAACTGGCCAAGAATATATTGCTCGCGCAATAATTTCTGACGATCCCTCACGGCATTAGTGACGATTAGTTCTAACGCCTCGGATTTGTTCTGTTCGTTTTCCAAGCCGGCTATAAAGTACACGATGTCCTGCAGCAAGCTGATGACGGCCCGCCGCTCGTTGTGCGAGATAGTTCCCTTTTCTAGTTTGCTGCTCATAGCCGTCAATACTTTACAAGCGTCATTCGCAAAATCCAAATCACGCACCTCGACCGGCGATACGGATCGCAACGCGAAAGCCTCTTTATCCTCCTTACTAATCGCGCAACCCACCTTAAAGCAAGAATTTAACACGCCTTGAGTAAAAATATGATTTTTTATTTTTTATCTTTGAACTTAAAATTTCACTTCTTGAGACTTCTGACGCGCATATTGTATAATTGGCTGAACAATGATATAATACCTTCGACATCACGGGCTTCTCATCATCCTTATCGATCGGCACGCTTGTTGAATGGACCCACGTATTCGTGCATATGTGATGTAACCTAACAAAGGACGATTGCGGTACTAGACTATCGCCGCGCGTTAGAGTTGTGGGATCTAGTTCGAATAATGAGCTAATCTCGTTGCTGTGCGGCACCGATACTAATCTGTAGACCGGTCCAGGTGGTTCTATTAAAATCCGTCGTTAAAATACAGTGTTTGAATCACCGTTATATTATTGAGTGTGAAATATTAAGCATTTTTATCAAAACCAAAACCATAACGAATCAAGCTTTCGATTAATATGTTGAATGTAACAACATTTCAGCATATTAATCCCAAAATAAAAATAAAAACTCTATATCATACCGCGCTTGCCTTTTACACGTTCTGGTGGCTCGTCCGTATCAATCTCAGCAGCGAGATACTGACCGGTCGCTAGATGTTTGAATCTGAAAAGCGAATTCCAGTGGCCGGCGCCTCCTCTGCACGGATCGTGTTGCACCACCTATGTATGTAACAATATGTAAAAAGAGAAAACAATAGAATTAAAAACTCAGACTATTCGAAACTTAACGTAACATTAAAATGTCGAAATTTAAAACAATATTTTATATAATTGTTTAAAATATCTATATTGAATTTTTTATTCTCACACATTTATTAAAAAATTGTTAATTAATTATTTTCTTTTGATCATAATTGGTTTCACCTCCACTTCCCACAAGGCCTTGCTGCTGGTAGCCGCGGTTGCGCTGGTTCTTCCTGTCGTTCTGAGGAACACATGCTGCTTCTTCTTGTATTCATCCATCGTCAGGAACTTCTCCTGCTCGGCGTGAAACAGTCGCACCACATCACCACCCTTGAGAATTTCTTCTTGATTTTCTCGGTGCTCCATAAAAAGTGTCACTTTCCAGGAAGTGGACGTGTTCACAACATTGACCTCTTTGCAGCCGGGATTGTCGCTCAGCTCGTAATTGGCGGCTACATGAAGACCCTGCCGACCCGCGTTCACCGGTTCCAGGATCACTTTGTCACCGACAACAACGCTGTCGCCGTTGCTCCGCAGCTTGTAGAACGGCGTTATATAGAGCCACGAGCCTTCGTTGCCGTTCGCGTCCAGGTAAACTCTCATCGCGTTCTTCTCCAGCAACGCCGGAAGCCTTTTGTTCACCGTCAGGTATTTGTTGGACTTGAGATGCAGCAACTGCCACGCACGAAATATAAAAATTCGCAATTATCATAACAAGACGCGATTTGCGCAAATGTTGTGTAAATTTATTTACGCTCCCGGCAATATCGATTAATCTCTCTTGACCGTACAAATGCGCGACGTTTGCCGCGTTGTAATTCAGGCCAATTTCTGTTATTAGTTATTACGTTAAAGTATAATTTCGCAAGCACGTACACACGTAAATGTTACAACACGTGTAATTAAATTTGTACGTCAAACGCACGTGACGTGTACACTGGGATAATGCATCAATCGATATATGCGTGTATAAAAACTCATAAAATGTTCATCGACAAAATGAAAGATAAGTGCCTCGTTAATTCAATAAAGTCCGTACGTTCGTGGCAGAAATTAATTGAACACCTAATGCACTGCACCTCTCTCTGCTACGATCGAGAATATAATTTCTGTATATATTATATATTATAGATGTACTATATGTGCATATATGTATATATATATATATATATATATATATATATATATGCATGTATATATATACATGCATATGCACATGTGTATATATATATATATATATATATATATATATATATATATATGTATATATACATCACGTTATTATAAGCATTGACGTTTTGTTAATCAATGATCAAAAAAGCTGTTTCTGAACTTTAACAGTGTGCTTTAATATAAAAAGAAAATTAAATTCTTTTTTAGACACACATTCGAGCGCCATAAAAGTTAGGTTCTATTTTTCGACACATTATCGGCACGGAAAGGAAAACTTGTTAATTAGCAAGCACTTATCGCGGCGCTCTATACGAGGCAGATAACTATGCCAATACGATGTACCAAACGGTTTTTATGATCGTTCTGCAAAAAAACGACGACGAGAGGGAAAACCGCTCCCCTATAACGCGATATTGATAAATCTATTATTATACATGTAACTAGCAGCCCTTTTACGTTATAAGAATATGCGCTCGAGCATATATAAAGCGTCCAAGATGTACTTTTAAATAAAATATCATATACTCGGAAGAGATTTTTACAGAAAAATTTATTTACTTACCTGTATGACGTTACCGTACGAAACTACGCTGCCTAAGAGTTTCTTGTTTTCAGTCTCGTTTTGTTTTTTCTCGATCTCGGCTGCATGCTAAATAACACATTTTTTGAAATAAATTTATTATAGCATGTAATCGCACAAACAAATGTGTTCAGCACTAGTGCTGCACATTTAAAAAAAATAAATGTTTTGACAATCTGTTTATCAATAATAAATGTTCGAAAGCATTCTGAGATATACCGGCTTTCTCGTCAAAATGTACAAATACTTTATTAAATCAC
Organism: Pseudomyrmex gracilis; assembly: GCF_002006095.1. Lineage (NCBI taxonomy): Eukaryota > Metazoa > Arthropoda > Insecta > Hymenoptera > Formicidae > Pseudomyrmex > Pseudomyrmex gracilis. The sequence continues at coordinate 3,700,065 of NW_018020584.1, read as the reverse complement.
TCTTAAAGACTGAAACATTGTTAAGCATTCAAATGTAACGATATGTAATCAGAAAAATATTGATTAAATAATCAGCGAACGCGGCGAAGTTGTCGGATTGATATCTTCCACGTCCGAAACACACATCCAGTATACATTGCAGTTTATTTCTTGAACGTTACGAGTATCACACAAATGTACAATACTTTTATCGTAATTTTCAAAAAGTGGATTATAGCAAAACGGTGCAATATATTTTTTGTAACTTACGTGAAGTCTTTTGAGCAACCCAGCGTCTGTACCCGAACTCGTGCTCTGTTTCGCCGCCTTCCAAAATTGCTTTTGAGCGGAATATCGATTCATAGGACATATTTTGAAGAGGCAATCTAAAAATCAATTTGCCATCGTGGTTATTTTTTCGGCATCACACACTCGCTCGATTATTCGCGATATGATTTAGAAAAATTTAAATTGATATCGTTACACACAATTATACGAATAAATTTTGTAATTGTTTTTATTTTTTATTTTTTATTGTTGCATTTAGACTTTATTTAAAAAGCATGTTTTTATCTCAATTTCTTGAGACAATAAATTACCTCTGAATTTCTTCGGCGGATTCGTTAAATCTCCCGCCTCGGGACATACTACGCATCTGTCGTCGACCAATCTGCAAGAAATACATAAAAATCAAATAAAAACGAAATGACAAACATGCAAACGAGTTAATGTTATTTTAATTTTAAACAAGAGAGTAATCATCAATATTCATTTAAAAAAGTCACTTCAAAAACCTGGGAAAAAAACATCTCTCGTAAAAGCATAATAGTTCTTATCTTTTATATTATACGCGATAAAAAAATATATCTTTTGTATAAGAAGTAATTAATCGCACATTTATCTATCATCGCGCTATTTATTTACTTTTTTTTTGTGTTCGCAGTGATTAGTTCAATCGTATTATTGAGTATTACATCGTGTAATATTGATAATAACACGAAGTTCCAATGTGATTCAGATATAATGGCCACACCTCCGGCTTCGCAACTATGCAATGTCGATACTGCGGGCGAACCATCGTTAAATAACTGTGGTCCAGGCGGAGTGAAATGCCAGTACGGGTCGATATTGAGGCAAGCTCTGGCCTCGTCTGGTAGCTTTAAAGCGTTGTGTAAAAGAAGAAAGAGAAAGCTTTTCTTTCGCACGCATAATCACAGGCGAAAAATTGCTTCCACAAAATGCCAAAGCATAGTAAAAGAAAAAACGTGAAACTAAATATTCGCCACTATGTTGTTCCAATACCTTTGTTTTCCTTGTACTTTTTGTTGCGTATGACGCGATACATTTCTCACTATTTTATTATAAACTTTGTTTTTTTTTTTACATGAAATATATTCGACGATATATATTAATTCTATATTTCTATCGTATTTCGTTATGTAATAATCTTCTCTCTATGCGTAGCATTGGAAAAAAGTACAATAGAAATGTCAAGGTAGAACGCAGCTGTATTTTTGTAAAGATAAAGACGCGATTCCACAACTCGGTAAACACTGGACAAGCTATTGATCCTGCTGTTTGACATTAATGAAACGCGCACAGATAATCCCATGTCTTGTATATACATTATGATTAAACTCTCGAGAGAAGTCTCAGTAAATAAATAAAGTACGTATCGCGCGCGCGCGTGTACATGCATTTAGTGTAAATTTAAATTTGAATATTATGAAACTATCGCGCACTAAAGTGCGCGCGCGCGCGTGTGTGTATGTTGTCACGAAGGATTTTTATGACATAGAAATCATAGCTTAATGATATCACGTGCACGGCTATTGCGGCTCAATCTAGTGCAAATTGAGATATCATCGTGCGCTTATCTCGGCTTATACGCGAGCCAATAATTAAGATAACGAGAAACGCAGGTTAAACATCCTCGCGATTAATTTTGTGTTAATTATTACACGATATTGTGTGTGCGACTCGTATCACAATATGCGTGTCGCACAACTGCTCGTCCAAACAACTCAGACTGTTTTATTATATTACGATGACATTTATTTTAATCACAAATTCACATAAATGTCTGCTTTATCACTGTATTCTCTTGCATAATAATGTTTTTGCAATTAAACCTAGTTGTTTGTTAACACATTCATGTGAAACTCTTCCGAGTTGCGCCGACAACAACATTGCGACGATTGTGATAACACGATGACGCTGATGATAAGTATGAAATAAGTGTCGCGCGCGCGCAGCATTTAGTAAACGTTCGATAAACTTCAAAATAAGGTTAAATAAGAATAAAACTCTCGTTTAAACAATTGTCCAAATATATTTTCCTAATTTACAATGCGATAAATATAACTGCACGAATGTGTGTGTGTGTGTTTTCGCAACGGTTTTCCCAATTAATTAAAACTTATTTTTTCGCTCGCGATGCAACGTTTTATCGACCTTCTCACGCTTCGTGATAAAACAACGTAATCCGGCGAAGAGCTGCCAAAACAATAGATCAATTGCAGTACAATAAACCCGGAGCGCTCTCTCGGTACGAAGAATTTCCACTCAACGTGCAAATACACGCGGGAGCGCGGAAAATGAGAGATAGAGAGATGTTCGTATCGTGTGTGTGTATAATTGTGTGTGTCTGCGGCACATGCGTGTCGCAAATATGTGTACTTGGCATGATTAACGATGGCGCTTTGCCATGCACCGTCGTGATTAACGCCATGCTGCCGCGCTTGCTGGAATCTCCGCGAGCGAGAGAGAAAGAGAGAAAAAAAATTCGCAATTTCGATTTGCTTTTACGTAACGGGTCAAGTGGTTTGACGTTTGTGCGCTCTCCCCTTCAATGTTTTGCGAGTAAAATTATTCTCTCTGCCTCCCCCCTCCGTCCGGCTTGGGTCGGGAGAAACGGCGCAGCTCCAAAACTGGATCGCGCTAATGGAAATTAACGCGTTTTTGTTCCATATTATTTTTAGACGGCTGAAAAATCTCATAAAAATAAAGGTCAACAAATATATTCGTCCGAAAACCTTGATCAACGCATCAATTTAAGCGCCTATCGCGAAGTACTAACATCGCTAATAGTGAGATTACATCCTCGTAAGTGCCGCGAGTAATTAAAGAGACGGAAGAGGAAAGTATTCTTCGGCGAGAGCGTGGAAAATGTGTGTCGAAAATAGATTTCAGCAGGCGCGCGGAGATGCCGTCATAATTCAGAATATTATTTAGATCGGAAGACGCTATGACGGCTACAGAACGGCAAAATCCGATATTGTTATTTCTAGCGACAACACCGTCCGTCGTGTCGCCGTAGCTGCTCTGCATCAAGCGCAGCTGGGATTACAAGAGGATCACACACCGTTGTCTCATGCAGTTGTTGCTCTGTGTGTGTTTGTTGCTGGTGTATCAGAAATGAAGCGGAAGACGGAGCAACTCGAGCGTGCGCAAAATTGCAAATATAAAAATATAAATTCTTTAGGCGGCCGCCGCGAGTTATATGCCACCCGTGACATTCTCATGTTTTTATTTATCGGAGAGATTAATAAAAGCGAAAAACAATTCCGCGCGAAAAACAAAAAACAACCACGAACTCTTCGCGAATGTAAAGTGACGCGGGTATGAATCACGGAAATGTTTTTCTGAAACAATAAAACAAAAAAGGCGAAATCGATTTCGCCGCCACGTCAGAGATGTTTCAATTAGTCGTAGGTGGAAAATTTTTGTTCCTGGCGTATTAATCATTTTCATTAACAATCTAATGAATACTAATTCAGTTTATATCCTGTCTATTTGAAATAATTTGAACATAATTTGGTTTTGCGTCATCACGAGAGAGCATACATTCAATTCAATTAATTTCTGAACTAAATTACGCGTCTACGCGTGTAATTCAGAAATTTGCTAAATTACAACACACATGTGCGCGTGGAATGGCACGAAAATTTAACGAATCTGTTCAAACCAGTAGTTTTCATCACGTCAGCAACAAAAACCTGCGAAATAAATACAAAAATTTCCCTTCCAAAATTCCTTCCCCGTATTCCACGTCATTATAGCGAGCGCGCATGTTAACGTCTAGCATAAAAACCATTTTTTATTGTATCAATATCCAATATAGAAATGTGTTAAAATACTCCGCACAAAGGTGGCAAAAAGAGGATAAAAGCCCCGTTCCAAAATACATCGTCGTGATTGATGAAGATATTAAACTCGAAAATCACGCGAATTTATGATCACGAGTTCCCGCGGATAATTATTTTCGCCGGCTTTTCGCGAAACGGTCGCTGTTCCGCGCGCGCGAACATTAATTACAGATCCTTTCATCTAGCAGCGTGCGAGATGCCGCATCGGTTGTTCGGCAAAACAAAAAGTTGACAAATGCGCTCGAAATTCGGACGTTGCATCGAGCGAGAGAGACACCGGGAGAATTAGACGCTCTATCAACGGCGCATTGAAAATCGGCCGTTGCGAGAACGGCGCGAATTACACGTCGCGTTATCCGCGTTTGCTTGTATCAATCTCGGGACGTGATTACGCCAACTCGGGGAATACCGTAAATCGATCCGGTTTGATGCTTGACGCTCGCACAGAGAAAACAATGTCAGAAAATGATTGTGCCAGTAGTACGCACAATATGTACGATATCTCGACAACGATACGTTATTACGCATCGAATAAAACTTGCACGTTTTAAAAAAAAACGGAGCTGCGGTTGAAAAAAAAGTGAGATTCTTTACAATATTCTAAGAAAATAAAATAAACAATAAAGTAATCACCAAAAAATACAGAATACTTTCTCGATAAAATAAAACAGAATAATAAAGCATCACAGATTCTTACGAACCGTAAATTTGTCACGCATCACATTTTCGTGCGTAAACACACAACATAAAAAAAAAAAACAAACTTTACATGTGTGTTTATATAGCGGGAAGAAATTCTAATTCGTAATGGATTGTATACATGACAGGCGTAATGCTACCGAATACCGGTGTGTTATGAATAAATTACGCCACAAATTCATGCCGCGCGACGGCCGCATTAAACGCGAGACAATATCTCGGAACTGTATCCCATAAAGTATTAGTAGAGTATGTTACTGATTTATAGTTCTCGCGCGTTAAAAGGGACAAACGAGTTCTGGAACGAACTGGTTTTCGTTGAAGAGACGATGCAAATTAACTGATTGTCATTCATGTATTGGATGAGTGCAAAAGTTTTGACGAATTTCGCAATAGAAACACGAAACCAAGTGATTTTTATTTAAAAACAATTTATTCATTCTACCAATTAATTCTCATTGTTATTGTTATTATATCTTCGCTGTTGTGTGTACGAGATAAAATAAATAAATAAATTGTTTTTAACAAAATTACTCGATCTATTTTCCTATCGCGACATTCATCAAAACTTTTGCGCTCATTCAAACATGTGGTCTATTATCGACAGGAAAGTCGCGTAAAGCGATTAGCGTCTAAGAATATCGATTTATCGCGCGACTGTACGTGGATCTTTACAAGTAAGTAAAAAAAAAGCAAAAAAAAAAAAGAGAAAAACGAGATGTTAACGAGAATAAAATGATTTAGACGCGCGCGTCGAAGTGACGATGCAAGCTCGCAAACGTCACCTTCACAAATTGATCTTGCATAACGCACACCTTGCGCAGACACTGTACCCGATAATTATCAATGCCGGCGGCGAGATGCCGGTTTGCAGTTTGCAAAAATCTACAATCCTCGTCGCGCGTGTCGATACACAAAGTCTTCAAAATTGTGTTCGCGACAAAACTCGAGACGATATTGACTCGCGCGATTGTCATCTTCACTTGATCGTCAAAACTCGCCACACGCACAATCCACAATCTCTTGTAAGTTATTATACACTCGATGGCTAAGCGCCAACTCTTTGTAGTTGGAAATACATCATTTATCATCATGTATCTCTTTAATTTATGAGAATGCATATGTACGATCAAACGATGTATCTTTAATACAGAAAGAGTCATAGTTGCTCCCGAGTTGAGATCAACGCGGAATCCAACGTGATTCCGACCTGCTTTGTGGTCGAAAAATAAGGGCAATCTAATCACAGCTTCTGGGGAAATAATTCCGTTACATCAACGTCGTTAAAGTCCTCGACGCGAGTGGACATACAGCGCGAACACACATCCGCGCCGTTGGGACTGCGTTACTGTCAAACAATTTCGTGCGCGTTTACCGACATTGAAACGCAAATTACAATCTTTTCTTCGGTGTGTTGAATAATCTCGCCGGTTTCGAAACACACGCAAAGTTCTCTCGATTGTCCAATCAATTTCGTGTAGCTGTACGCGTCGAACGGCAATTAGGAAAGTGAAAGGCGGCACGCAACGCGTCGTTCTCTCTCGTAGCGTTGCGTGTTTGCATATACACGTACACATATACGTGTACGTCACGCAATTCCGAGTGTGATAAATCTAAACGTTTTTGAGAACTTAAAAGAGAGCTGTGATTACAATAAAAAAAAAAACACATATGATATTCGATCGTAAAACATTAAAGTGTATAAACGCGTTCCGATGCGAGTATCATCTGTTGCTGAGAATCCAAACAAACATTGTTTCTTCAGGAAATCTAAATGTAGCATAAATGTTCCAAAAAGTATATATATTTATATTTGCTTAACCACGTAGTTTTACAACTTTTAAACAATAGAAATAAATTTAATAATCAACTTGTGACTTGTATGTATAATAAAACACTACAAAGCTTTGATCGTTCTATTCCATAGTTTCAAGGTTTTTCAATCTGACACTTTATGTTTTTCGATAAAAATAATAAAAACTTTCTGTGTTGAGAGAACCGCAATTTTTCAAACAGTCATATTTTTTGCTATTTAAATTTTGTCATTGCACACGTCAGATTTAGAGATTTTTGTTTCTGACTTTTTAGAGAAACATAAATATGTCAAAACCAGTAATATTTCGAAGTTTCATCTTCTTTTCAAGTGCAGATACTGGATGTGGAAAGGCCATAGATAGCATGCACTTCAAATTCTCTCTCTCGAACACGATCCGCGCGATCTCACTCGAGAACGCATTCATTCATGAGCGCAAAGAGCGAACTGGGCGAAACGTGTGTGACCTACATTTTCATCCTACAGCTCGATCGAAACGCTCGACCGTTTAATGGCTCCCGCTTCCATGTTCCTCTGTTTCCGCGGAAAAACTTTTATGCCCGAGATGCATCAAACGAACGATAAAGAGCAAAATGAGATTCTCTAAGAGCGCGATGCGCGAACCAGCGACGAACGAGGACTACAAGACTCATTTTATACGAACAACGATATAACCCTCCGCACCCGCTTCGAGCATCCGAAAATATCGTGCTCTCGAAAACATGGAACGCCGCTGTGTATCAATTATACAGACAGATTTTTTCTCGTTCTTTTCTGCTTTCCGCATTTCATTTCAGTTGTGTCAATGCTCAAATTTTTATTGAACACACAGACTTCTTTGACGCGGCACATTTTTTGTGAACAAAATCTCGTGATTAAAACATCGACTGCTTAAACTTAATCGGTGGTTCGTATTGCGACAATAATTTCCGCAAACAAAATACAAAAAATATTTAATTTTCAATTATTATCATCGATGTGTATACTTAAAATTCGCGCACGGAAGTTCGTGACCAATAGAACAACAGAAATCTTCAACACCAAACAAGTGCTTTATAATTCAACAATAGAAATGAAAGAAAAGCGGTAGAAAGAGCGGCGTCGTAAGTTGACTTTGCAAGTTAAAGATCTATCAATAGATTTGCATGATCGTGTAAATATATATCTACTCGAAAAAATCGTCGATCAATGGCGCATACAATATTAAACATTTTACTCGAACTCTCCGACTAGAATAGTCTGAACTCCAGAATATTTGAATAAAATTTATTAAAAAAGATTTTAGTTCAAGGTACGTGTCGTTGAAATATAAATTTTAAAGTCTCTAAAAAACGCTACATAAATCATTTAAGTACTAGAATAAGCGGTAAAAATTGTTGAGTGCAGTTTTATGATACTCTTTCAGTTATATATTCCAATATGATAGAAAATAAAAAAACAAATCATTTTAAAACGCCGATAAACTTTTTCCTGAGCAACCCAAATATTTCATGAAATATTGCAGCTTGAGCAGAGAGTTTTATTAGTATCGCGCGCGTAAAATTGTTCTCTCAGTTGCTAAAAGACAGCCATATATTTTACCATTTTTAAAGCACATCCTTTCTTATCTTTTATTAATAATACAGAAATCATTGCGATCATAACGCGAACAAAGATGGCCATTATATTTATATTAGCAGCGATCGACGCAGAAATCGACTTTCATTAATCATCCTCGTGCTCGCACCGCGATCATTTATTTTCCCCGTTCGTAATCAGAGCGGGATCTCACGAGATATGTATATATCGACTCGTTACGGTGTAGTTTAATGCGCGTATATCCTTTTGAGAAAATCTGCGCAGATCGTCGGATTACACAAAGAGAGATCCTCGCCTTATTAGCCGGCGATTATGTGACGTCGACTTGTCGAGTTCATCAGTGCGCGGGTAATATACATCCACACGACCAGCCACGACAACGACGACGACGGGAACGTTGGCAAAGTCGGGTAAAATAATTGCTCATCGATCGCGAGTCTTGTACGCAGGTGCGAATTTAATAATATACTGCGAAACTCATATTGACGCAGGACCTGCGTGACTCTCTCTTTCTCTCTCATTTTAACGTCATTCTCTGCATCGCGGAAGAAACTTTACACCTTTCAGACGCGACCTCTTATTAGCGAAGAAGATGGAACTCCTGTGCGCGCGATGGAATAATTGACACAATTTCCGCGTAAGATTGCCTGCGCACATTGAACGCGCGCGTCACAAAAGTGTCAAATTGTAATTAAAAACGCTTTGACGCGCGCAAAAATAGATTTAAAAAAAAGTTGGATACGACAAAATTTTATTTTTGTCGCTCTCTGATATCGAAAATAAATTTCTTGCACGGTGTCTTGGTTCTCGCAAGTTTTGTAAATTTATTGTGTAAATTAAGAGTGTATAAAATCGTGATTATACAGATTGAGATAAAGAATGGACAAAATTTAAAACTATAAAAAATGTTATTTTTCCAAGAGTGACATTTGCATTACGAAATACGTCAAAAATGCAAAGCAAATGTGCGCATGAAGTTAACGGAAACCTTTTAACTTCACGTCGAACCAGAATGCGAGATAAATAAACAGGTACGAGCGAGCATAATCTCTCGCTTGTGTGCAGCACTTGTTGCGTGAAAAAAGAAGTATTTTGATACAAATCTGACGCGAACTTCTACGAAGTTATTACGTCGCTGAAATTCACGCGATGCAAAATGTAAAACATGACAAATCCGTGTAGCATAATAAATAGTCGTGTAATTCTTATTAGTTTTTTGCGGTATTTATAATACACTGTAATTACACGTGTGTATTTACAACATGAAATCAACGCCTCAAATACCAATAATAAACTTCAAAAACACTGACTACATAAGTTGATTATATAATTGGATTGTAATTTAATTTCAGAAGAACAAGAAATTCTCTCAAGTTTCTTTTCTTTTTCTCCCACAATATATAGACACAATCTGTAAAAAGTTCTGCACAAAATTTGTTTTGCAAACTTTGAATAATATTGCTAAATGTTGTTTAAATAGCTTTTTCAAAAATGATCATTTACAAAATATCAATAAAAACATTTTTTACATCAAATATTGATAATCATTTCTGATAATTTTTTCGTTTTCATTTTTGCCATTTTTGACGTAGTTAGTATCCTTGAATAGCATTGATATAGAAATATGCGGATATACGATAGTCAGTAACCTCGAATGGAGGACGCAATCTGTATAGATAAATCTAAGGTCAGAGGACACATTTTGGTCGGACGGTGAATAAGCCACTACTTCTCAAAACTGGCTTTTTTTGATGCCATCAAATAACGCAAACTATTGAGATAAGTTCTGATGCGCTTCCGTTTCTCTTCCTCATAACAATACTTGTTACATAACCATTTTATTATCAAGCAAACTTTTCAAGTTCAAGAATATATTATACATATTTTCGAGCGCGCGTTTCTAAAATCAATACAAAGCTTCTAAACAATTTACGTTTATATGTGTAGACAAAATTTAATTTTTTCGCCATTCCACAAATAAAAATGTTACAAACATCTTGTTGTACAAATTGTGACTTTATTTTTTAATTTTTTAATATCGTATCAATCAACTCTGATATTTTATCGCGTACTTCATTAATAAATAAGAAAATAAAGTGTTCCACCAATTCATTTTATTTGTCCGCGTGAAATATAAAATATTTATTTTCAGCGAAGAAACTTCTAATGCGTGTGAAAAATCTGAAAGTTATAGAGAGAAAGACAAATGTTATTATTAACCCGTAATTTCCTCCACAGAGATGACAGTCTAAAATTTCATATTTCTCCCGACAACTGCAAACGTATTTCGTTCTTCTGAAAAGAGTAAACAGAAGCTGCTGTCGCTTTATTACGAGAAAAGAAAAGACATGACACGAAAATGTGCTCTTTTCAGCGCAGATCGCGTGAAAAGACCCGCGCACGCGTTGCGATTAAATAATATGGCTCGGCATCTCTTCAAGAGAAGAAAGACTGCCGGGAAATTCTATTTACTGGTCGTCATTCACTTACCCCAAAGTGGAGAGAAACCCGGACACGTTTCCCTCGGCGTAGAGGCTGACGATATCGCCGAGGTGAAGGAAGCTCGCGGATCCCAAAAGCTCGCCCATCTCGATGCCGTCGTCCTAGAGTCGCTCTCTCTCCTTTCTCTCTCTCTCTCTCTTTCTTTCTCTTTCTCTCTCTCTCTCTCTCTCGGTGACCAAATAGGAGAAACTTCCACGTTGGCCGCTTTAGCTGAGTGAATTATTCATGGCCATTCCTGAGGGAAGCGAAATAAACAATTATTAAGAAAAAACCCGAAGGGAATACTGGTGTAATGAACAAGATACTTGGAAACATCGGAATCGTATTCAACAACGAGAAAAAACACATTATGTGTTTTTTCTTCTTTTTACATTATATATGTAGTAAACATCACAGCGGAAATCTAGAAATTATGAATTATTATTATACAACATTGTTGGATTGAATAAATTATGTTGCATGAAATGATAAAGAATTGAAAACAAAACTGTGAGTTTAAAAACTCAAGAAACACTGCTATATATCTATTTTAACATGATATTTAATTTAAAAAATTTAATTTAAGAAATACGTGTACGTAGTTTCGATCTAATAAAATCTAGTGTACAATATTTTTTTAAGCAAAAAACTGCTGCAGTAAAATGTAATCGACCGAGGGATATTTTTGTATATTACGTACATTTCGTCATTGTTTGTTTGCGAGAAGCCATCACGCGTACTCATTTCGAAGAACATGTCCCGAAAATCACCTCATAATTCTAAAAATGTAACAATAAATTTCTTGTGCTCTTTCATTATAAATAAAACACCTAAATATTTCCATAACGTTGGTCTACCATCGCGGTTGTATATTCGATCATTTATTATCTTAAGAGCTGCACTTTCGCGCCGCTTTTATCATTAAATACGAGATCCACGAATAGACGCTAGTTATTAAGAGGAATGTTCTGGAAAACTTCGTCGAGCGTTGGAAGTCGTTTTGCACGATAAATACTACGTGCTAGCGTGCAAACAAACGAGACTTAATTGTTGAATAATGCCACCCGCAAATTGCCAGATGAAGTTATCCGTCTAATAGATCTGAGACGCGATAGTCAACCAGTCGCAAGAGACGTTTTTCCTTTCTCATTCATGCGAACAGATAGTTTTTCGCGTGACAATACCGCGATAAACATGCAAGTTTCTGATTTTTTGCATGTTTATTTCAGACAAAAATAAAACGAAAACGGATCTCATCCATTTGTCGCTTAAGTAAAGATGTTAATCTCGCTTTTTAATTAAATCGTAACTCGATTCGTCAGCAAAACAATACCCGTGCATACAACGCGCAGAGCGAAAGGATGTAAAATCCTATCGGCCGTGCAATCGTCTGGAAATGATTTACCGACGAATCGCGATACAGCTTTCCGATAAAAACATTTGTTGTTGCAATCGAGTGTCTTCGAACAGAGGAGAAAGAACTTTGTCCGAGACTTTACTCTCTTTAAATTAAATTGACCCTTAACCTTAACGTTCACGTAAACAACCATAAAACCGTAGGTGCAATCCACTACTGGTCGGGTCCACTTTTGCGGTAGGAATCGATGGAACGATGTGCTCTGAGATGTACCGACAACCACTTGATGTAACTCAAGTGCAATCTAGAATTCGTGGAATAAACTGAAAAAAAATCGATAGCATTTGCCGTCTTTTGCTAAGATAGCGGAATCGATAACGACGAATTAACTTTAATTAAATTTCTACTCGGACTGAACGTCACATTTTATTATCGTACAATCCGGCTGTATTTAAAATTCAATTAAACTTACTGAAATTAATCAAGAATAATACATGTATCGAGATAATATATAGATAGATTTATATGATTTATTACATATATATTTTATCTGGAAAATAAACCGAGAAAATATCTGTAAAAATAGTCGTCGTACGTACGTAGAAACAACAATGTATTGGCTTCGTACAACAAAAAAAACTACTAAACGTTTTTATACAGCTACATGTGTTATCTCATACGCGGACAAATGCGCTATTTTTGGATCACATTCATAGAAATGACACAAGAAAGAATTACGTGAGTCTCTCTCTCCGGCTTTCAGTCGTAAAATAAATAATCCGACAACGCGGCGAAAAGTTAATGAGCATCGAGATACACACTGAGAAAATCTTTTCATCGAAAAACACGTGATCGTTCGAAGTTATTAGATCTAATGAAGAAGATGAAACTTCACGTTTTTTATTACACACGTCACGTAAAAAACAAGACAAGACTAAAGAGAAGAACAAGATTCTTTTACTTGAAGAGTAAAAAAAAACAAACACTTTTCTTAATATTTATTAATGTTTATTACAGAAATTTTATTAGTATAGAATTTGTATCAGTATTTATTATAGAAATTACATCAAGACACACTTTTAATTTACAAAAATAGTTTAACATTAAAAACTGATAAAACAGAATAAAAAATCAATAATCTGATGTGCTGAATTATGAAAATAACAGACATCAGAAAATAAAAAAACATATTAAAAAATTAGTATTATCTTAATCATTTCGTGATCATCAAAGTTTTGAACAACTGCATAATTACCGTATCAGCGCGAATATGCGTTTAAAATTTTTGTAAAACATCTGCATTGCGCTATAATAATCCCACGACACGTAATTTCTGATTTAACGACGTGAAAAACCGAGATATTGTTAAAGTTCTCGTGCGCGCGAGAGCGCACTAAAATATTATTTATTAAACAATACCTCGTTGCCACGTGCAGATGATACTACACGTATCGCGTGATACACGAGAATCCTTTCCAGCTGCCAACGATATCACACACTATCTCTTTTTTAGCGGCAGTTTCCTTCTTCGTGTAAAAAAAAAACATTTCCTTTGTTTGGTGATTCATGTAAAAAAAATACGTGTACGTATAAAAAAAGTTCTTTTACGCAGTAATTTAATTATCAGCAAGAGAAAGCAGATAAGATTATTAAGTTTTGAATTCCATATGTTTTCATAACTTATACTGCTTAATTATTGCTGTTATCAGCAAAAATTAATAAACTTTTTAAATTATAATTATATATTTCATTTGCTTATTTTCTCACTTTTGTTAATTGTTTTAATTATATTTGTATAAACATTGAAATTTTCAAACACATTGATTGGTTTTACAAACTGTACACAATTTTTTAGATATATCAAGCTGTGTGTACTTCTAATGCGATGAGAAACGCGCAGCATCGTCTTCGCGCGATAAACGATGCAGCAACAGCCGTCGGGACAATAAACCGCCAATTGACTATCAATATCGTCTAATGAAACCGTATCGTTGCATTGCGATACGAAGGGACACGCAATTCTATCCGATCCACCGCTATTCACCGAACAAAATGCTGCTATTAAACGACATCTAATACGACCTCAACACACGCGCGGCGCATATTACTTACATATATAGCACCCGCGAGAATCATCGCGTAATTCTGCTATACGGTAGAAAAGTTTCCACACGTTGCCACAAAAAGAAATTCCATTATCTAGTGACGACAACGCGGAACGCATATGTATATATATGTACATTTACATATGTATACGCACATATATACAGTAGACTTCCGTAAAACAGGAATTATTTAACACACAGATTCTTTTATACATGCTTATACACTTCCGAATTCATACATAATTCATATTTGTGTAATCTATATGAATCTTGCATAACACGGATATGTAACACAGAATGTATTCTCTGTATTATACAAGGATCTACTGTACATACACACATACATGTACATATATGTATATATTGTATATACATTATAAAAAAAATTCAGACTGCAAATGATTTTCCGCTCGGCAAATCCGCAACGAAAAAGAAGAAAGAAAGAATCGGAATTATCAAAGTTTGCCGAAAGAGATCAAACGGCTACTAAATATTCCAACAAGTTGTTGACAAAGTTTTTCAATGATTAAAACACGTCGCGTCTCTCGTAATCTTCCAAAAATTCGCGAACATAGATCGAAATTCCGCGCGGATCGCGAGCGAAAATTCACTAATTTTTTTTTTATCGAAAGTGCGAGAAACAATTGATCGCTCATCTCGGAGATATTTGATTTGCGAATTTTCAGTGAAATTCGTCGCAGATTTGCATTCGCAAAAGGAGCGAAATGTATGTTTGCGTGTGTTCGTCACCGTGACAAGTGCAACGAGCTTACAGTCCAGGGTCGTCGGTGTGCGATGCGTCAACCTGACGCATTACGGCCTACGACACACCTTGACCTCGGATTGCCACAAGTGGCCCCGAAAGCCATGCGCAAGTGTCTAATTTCAATGTGCAAGGGGATATCGGGTTTTCATGAATATTATGCAAGCGAGTCGACGGCGACTTCTCACGCGAGATATGTCACAATCGAGATCCGGTCGTTACGCGATCCCGCGGCGACCTCATCTTCTAAGAAAGACCGTTCGATTGTAGGGGAATTCCTTTGGGTTTTTAGGATCAACGCGCGCGACGATTGAAATATAGATATACAAGTACACATACATCAGAGCGGGGCGCGCTGATGTGATTCAGCTCTCGCGGATCTCGCGCGAATAATTCAGCAGAGAGTCGACTCGAAATATCAATGTCATCGTCTGAAATGCATTATGCATTCGGGCACATCAAGTATGTATATTGACGAGAATAATCGCGCGCAGTTCTCCGAAAAAAGACTTCTGACATTTTTTCCCCTTTTCAGATTAATTTCAAGATTATTCGCGTCGAACAATAACTGAAAATATATTTCGCGATTAAACAATCGCAAGAATGGGTCAACAAGTAAATGGACTTTCGTAAGATGTGATATACATAGACGTATACTTTCCTTTTTGTGGGAGTATTCTTGAACTTCAACAGCTTTTAAGCTGTACTACACATATAAGTACGCCGCGTTTAAAAACCTCTATTTTTGGACAACTACTCGTGACACAAATAAAGCTACGACGAGTCGCGAAGACATTTCGTCAAGACCGTAGTACTCTCTTTTCATACATTAGATCACATCTTTCTCTTATATACAAGTTAATTGAAAGTAGTTTAGTAAGTACTTTCAGTAATTTTACATATAAGTGCAATTGAATTTAATAAAAAAATATTTTTCGTAACGAAATGTTGCGTTTCAGAAATGTGGTAGAAATCGAACGTAAAATCAAGAAAAATATTTTCTCATTGAATTAAGCATTAAAAGATTTTACCTGCTTTCGATCTTAATCATTGGGTAAATGTTTAAAATTCTTACATCAACTCGCCACGTTTTATCGGGACATAAAAAGAAGGAAGCAAGCGCATTATCCGCTCGCGATGTCATTAACCCTTACGGATTTGTCGTATACACGTCTGACCCGTACCGGTTGGTCAATGAAGCATTATATCCGTTTTGCAGAGAGAACTCCGATGCGGTAATGAAAACCCGTCGAACTGCCGCGTCCCGGAAACTTCCAATCGATACGCGAACAGCCCCGGAATCAAAATAAAGCAAAAAATTCTCCTTACAGAAGTGGGATAAGTGCACGTCTGTATTTTTCTCTCATCAAAGAAAATTTCTATCTCGGGAAAGTATTTTTAGAAACCGTGAAAAGTTTTGAAAGTATGCTTCCGGGTGTTGTAGTTTTCGTAATGCATCATTTATTATCTCGCAGAATCGAAAAGCATAAAAATCATTCATTTTATATTTCTATTATCTTTTCACATTTTTCACGAGCGAAATATAAAAGAGAAATAATTTTTGTCGCGATATTTTATCTTTAACATAAAAAAGCTTCACCTTTTATATTTAAAGTAATACAATTCTAGTTTACTCACGCTATTTAAGTTTTTTTTCCATGCTCCAATCTCTCTGCTTTTAAAAAATTAAAAAACAGGACAAGAAAAGTCTCTCGTGGTAAAGAGACTAATTTAACGCTATGACCGTCTCGCTCCAATTTTTCATCGACATGGGAGGTGTTACAGAGAGTAAGCGTTATACAAACAAACCTCCCAATTAAGCCACTCGGTACTAGACGCGAAATGTAAATAACTCTCACCGGCCGCACAACTTTTGCAAGCTGAGATTTCACACACAACATACATACGTGTCAAATCCGGGTTGTTCGCGCGTCTAAGAATCACGTTCGCGATAATGAACGTGTCGGAAATGCTAACGATAGAACACAAAACGACGGAAATGTGTGCGCACTGTGTAAACATCGTTCTCCCTTTTATCTTTTTCTCTATCGGCAAACTCGTTAACATCGGCAAAAATTGACCCCGCGGGAGATGAGAAGTTCCAAAGTAAACTCCCTTTCCGCGTTTTGAGAGAAGAGAGAAGAAACTTCTGGAGGAGGAAACTCCGAGAGAATTTCCGAATTCTATTTAAAAATCAGAAAATGCACACACATCTCTTCTGATCTCGGGTACGAAAATATTGACGCACAAAAACAGCTGCGCCCGTCCTTGCACGAATTTAAAAGCGATATATCGCGTTTGAGACATCAGTTGTCAACGAATGATCGATCGTGCCACTTTGATGTACATCGATTTATTTTCGAAAGAACATCCCGGATTTTTTTTTTTTTTTCCTAATGCGCGATCTCTCTTGTGTCAATGAATGAAGTCAGCGTTTCTTTGCGGAAGCACCGAAAGGCAATAACTTCAGCAAGACGTTCAAAAATAAAACTTGTTCGAGAAACAGAAAACGATTCGAATATAATGCGGAAGAAACTGGTTTTCCCGACCTCCGATATTCGACTCTGACATTCGCAATGCGTTTCGCGCGCGCAGAAAAACCGTTGATTTAACTTCGTGCGGAAAGATCGCGAACGAGCGAAGAGAGCGAGCGAGCATCACCGCGGGGCATCAACGCGACCGATCGAAACGTCCCGCGTCATTAGCGAACCGACCGACGACGGCCGATGAAAGCGCCGGTTCGCATCTCATTAGCAATAATCGAAAAGCTCGCACAATTTGACGAACGATTTGTCGTGGTAAACGGCGCGTGAAAGACGCAAATCAAAATCGTTTACTGCTCGTGCAAAAATACGTGCCAAAAAAAGATGCAATCTTTTTGCGCCTTCGCGTTCGCACTTCCGTTTGTATTCCGCTCGCGCGTGAAACAAATGACATCTCGGAACGACGTTCGAAAATCGAACGCGCGCGAGGTGGACTCTTCGGAGATCGAAGGCACTTCGCGCGCTGCGAATCGCGCTGCGAACGAGAGCGAAGAGGAGTGCGGAGGGGAGAAAGAAAACAACAAAAAAGTGTTTACTCATTTCCTCGCGGCGGTGGCTGTGGACTCTCCTCCTCGTCGCTCGGCTTTAGATGAATCGGATCCTCTTGTTGCGAAAGCACAGCCTGATGCGATGATACGCGATTTCGTCTGTTCTTACGCGTTAAAAACGCCGCTTGCACATCCGTTTCTCGAGTCCGAAAATTCTCTCTTCGCGCGAGAAACGGACCGGTTGGCAGATTGCTGACGGTCTCCTGGTGATCGGTGCGCGCACGTACACACTCCGATTTTGATACGTGTCCGTGAGAATGTGCGTGCGTACGCGTGAAGCGCGTGGTGATAAATCAAACGGTAACGATCGGCGCGACGGATTTACGGAAGCTAATCGCAATGTATCTACGTATCTCTCTCAGCCTCGCATGTCTCTCCGCGCGGACAGCTGCCGCCACTGACAAGTGTCACTGGCACGTATACGCGGATCGAAATTGACGGTGTCAACACGCAAGACGTAACAACAAACCCACTCCACCCGATGGTCCCGACACGACTGAGCGCGCGCGCTCCGCGATGGTAAACGGCGCGCGCATGCGCGCGTTTCTCTCTCTCTCTCCACGGGATTGTTTCGTTGATCACTGCGCGCGCAACTCTATCGGTCGATTCGACACACTTTTACCTTCAGTTGTATATCGCAGCAGGGCGCAAGAACACGGTCGCTCGATTGATTTTGTATCATCAATCGGTATATTATTTAACGTTGAAAAGGAAAATGGCGTTCGATAGTGTCTTTATTATCAACTGGTATATTATTGTCAACAAGCTCAGTTCTCCTGACGACGGTCGAGGGAAAGTTATTCGCTTTCATTGTGTGTCGTTTTTACTCGAGCAGCCGACGAGTCGTCACAATTCGAAATATTTCCGCAAGTATCTGTGAAACTCTCCAGAAGACACCGAACCAGCACGTGAGTGTTTCTTCATCGAATTTTTCCGATTGCAACATCACATATCAACAATTTTTATTTAATCTCGATTTATTTAACATACAAGAGCTATTTGTGTCAACATTGCGCATCCAATATATATAGCTGTATTTTATTGACGTATATATATAATATATATATATATATATATATATATATATATACAATACATATATTATATATATTATATATATATATTTATATATATACAATAGACTTTCGATATAAGAAATATCGAAGGATAGCCGAAAACTCGGAAAAGTCTATCGAATGCCCTTTCCAATAGTGATGTGCGCGCGTTTGCTCGCACACATGCGCACTGACACTATCACTGTCGCGCCGTTACATCTGAGCTGAACAAACTCTAAAAATACGATCCCATAGCACATATTTCTCATGTAACGCGTATTAAACTGCAACGTTTGATATTTCAGTTGGAATATCCGTGAGAAAGATACGATTTGTTACTGCGGTACGTGAAAGAAAAATACGCTGCTATGGGATCGCACCTTGACTTCGTATCGCAACGTGGAACGGGACGAACTCAAAAAGAAACAACTGTCTAGGTGAGAATACATTTAAAGAAAAAATTCTTATATTTAAATGTTCTTATATCGAGAGTCTAGTGTAAGTAAATCTAAATGACACTGATATGATCACGTTATAAGGAATTTGTACAAAGAGCGCACAAGTACAACACTACTCGATTTGTTCGTAACTGCATTCAAAAGAACCGGTCGTAATTTTCAACCTTCGTGACTGTAAATCTTGTCTCATCTACGTTCTATAATATATCAATAATAATTTTCTTCTCATTTTGTATATATATGCGTATACAGGTGACTGCAAAAAATGTATACGAGTAGCACTATCGAATTGTTTCTTCAAAAATTGTTTCAAAAACAAAAACAAAACAAAAAGACTGATCTTTATATTCCAAGAAAATTATCAGTACTTTTAAAGTTTGCCACAAATTTTTAAAATATTTGGCGTCAAATACCCTGAAACATAAAACATTTATTATAAATTGTTTCTAAGAGGGATTTCGAGTCTATATTATTTCAACGTTATATACAGTATATTTATATATAATTTTATGTATTTAGATAATTAAATATATTCTCTCTAAATTTTTGCTACTCTATAGATTTTTCCCAGAACACCCTATACATTAGGCTTTGTTGGGGAGATATCTAGCGCGGGATATAAAATATGTTCCCATCGTACACTCCGTATGATGTGTGTGTTTTATATATATATATAATATATATATATATAAGTTACAAATTTTCTATAAACACGTATTTCAAGGTTTCTTTTTAAAGGGTACTTTTGTCTCGTCGATATTAAATTACAATTGTGACTTCGTTTTAAGCGGCAGGTTTTATATCGATAGTATCGATTCGCACGTCGAACGTGACATTCGTGTTTCTTCCAATTTCTCGTCGTGATTCGACTCGCTTTTTGTAGGTGAACCCGACATACCAAAAAAAAAAACCACCAAGCGACGTTTAATCCGGTCTTCCCTCTCTAACGCGATTGATTAAATGGCGTGGTTATTTACCACCGGGGAGTCAGGGATAAATCGAATACACTGGACTGGCATCGCACAATAATAGATCACAAATTCTGTGAGCGTATCATACGATACAAAATTACTTTGGAAGATCACAAATTTATTTTTTTATTTTTTTTTTCTGGTTTTTTTGCAAAGCGCAGACAATTGTCCAATTCCCGTTTATCACAAATTTTTATTGTATGCGTCATTCTCTGCTCGAGTTCGTCACCAAGAACCGACTGTATCTGCGTGGTGCTAAATTGTTATCACTATCTCGTTATTATTAATCATTATTGTTACTGCTGAAGTTATTATTTTACCGTTAACAAACATCTTGCGTATAATAACAACGGAAAAAAAAATGCTTCTCTTATAAGTATATATATATATATATATACTCTCTATTCGGGTTTTTTTATCTCGTCAATATACTACATATATATATATTGTCTTCGTAGTACATACACACGTGCGAAATACAACCTGCGGTTTATAGACAATAAACGTACGGTATGCGCACACGCGTTTGCACGTGCATATTAGATGTGTATAAATAAGTCTAATCTAGGCTACACATGATTATACATACGAGATATATATATATATAAGACGAGTCACATTGAAAAAATATATGTATGTGTTTTAATCAGGGAGGAAGAAGACGCGCGAGAGCTACGTGCGTATGTGTTGTATAAGCACATGGATATGTATTGTTCGTTCGGGATGATGGGGGACCGAGATTGTTCGACTGTGCAAAGACATTATTCTTGATACATCTTCTCTTTTTCTCTCTCTCTCTCTCTCTCTCTCTCTCTCTCTCTTTCATTCGAGTATGTAATTCGCGAATCTTACACACACTTACATTTTCCTCGCATACTCGTCAAGTCGACGATTTTCGTTCGTTCTCATTCGCCATCAGCCTTATTCACCATCTTTCTTTTGTTTTCTCGTCTCAATTCACATGCGCTTTTAGTATACTACATCACGTTTTCATTTCAACGTGTTGCTGCCGTACGCTCCATCGCAGCACGAAATATTTACGAGCAAGACAAGTGCGTTTACGTTTTAAGCGTGCTGTTAGTTAGCACCCAAAAGTAAGTTTAGGTTCACTACCCCGAAAATTCGCAAGCTGCCGGAGTACGAAACTTCCGGACGTGTATGTACAAGCAACCAAGAAGTTACGGAACGTATTTATGTATCGTGATCCGCGCACCGGGATCTTTGTCGCTCGCACGTCGAGTATATAAATCTTAAAGTAATGATCGCGATCTATTTTAGCAGTTTTTTTCTTTTTTTTTGAATAAACCGGAGAGATTTCTGCGTCGTTTTCCCCGTTTTTTTTAATCTAAACTATTTGTTGTTTACGATATATGTACACACGTGTTTCTTTCCATCTTCGCACGATAGGGTCATATTCATTCTGCGACAACACAATTACAGGAATTTTTTCGGATATATAAATATTACACACTTAAAAATAAACGTAGATATATTAATTGTAAAAGAGGGTAAAATATATAGGAACAATCTAATAACACAGTTGTTAACACTAGCCTATGGTTGAGTCTATATAAACTCGCTTGTTCTCAAGAATTTAACCGCGATTCGAGGCGGTTCCAAATAAGCTTAAATAAGATAAATTAAAAATTACTAAAAGAAAGCAACAATATGCATTAAAAAAAAAAAAAAAAAAAAAAAAAAAAAAAAAAAAAAAAAAAAAAAAAAAAAAAAAATAATGTGTCGTGAGATGCAAAACAAAATTTTGATAACACAAGAATATAAATAACATAATATAAATAATAATAAGAAGTATTCAACAAATGCTTTCGATCGCTACTCGACTTTAAATTACATCCATATGCAAAAACAGAAACCAATACTTTTTTTTTGCCTCATATAAACGCTCATTAATAATGCGAGATAATAATAATGATGGTCCAGAGATCAAGAGAAACTAATACTACAGTGTGTGAATACCTGTCTCTTTTACATTTTTTTTTTTTTTTTTTTTTTTTTTTTTTTTTTTCATTTAAGTTATAGAGTTCTAGAATGCGTATGTGTGTGAGTTAACATTAATACATTTATACCTTATAATTATAGTAATAATTAATTGTAATTATTCGCGCACGCACGCGTTAAGCTTTTAGTTTATAATTTACAGAGTACACCAGAGTGTGTCATATATTAAGTTAAGGGATTCAAGAAGGTTCAGCAATGTGTGTTATGAGTTTGGTGCGAATTGGAGCGTTTCTTCCACTTTTCTCTTTCTGTTGCTTTTCTCTTTTTCTGAACTTCACAGTCACTGTCACACATTTACATATAATACTGAATCTACGTAAGGTATTTTCAGCCAGACCCAAAGAGAGATATCTCCGCGTTGCACAGCATCGTGCGCGCAGCAGCATTATTTGCTTCTCAACTTCTGCCGGTATTCGCTTTATCCTTGAAATAGCGTGATATTAATGTCTATTTTAACGCGCAGATGTCTGATCATGAATGTTCCTCATTTATGAAGCTATTGACGAGCTATAAATCATGTGCTGCTATTAACTCTTAACGGCGTCTTTTCATTCTCTCTCTTTCTCTCTCTCTCTCTTTCTTACCATTTGAGAATAGGAATAATTCAATATACATACATCCCTCCTAGAATTATTGATATTGTACATATTGTGACAATACCAGTAATTCTCGGAGTGCCCGTAATAACGGGTTCTCTGTTAATAAAATCTCGTTTTTTTTTTTTGTTTTTTTACAAATAGAAGCTTTAAAATTTTTTATACAGTCAGAAGCGTGTCTACGGGATTTCTTTGCTTATGAACAAGCGTAATTTACAAATAATAGATTCACCGTTTAAGAGTTAATACGCACGCTGTTACATAATCGCGGACATTTGTGTAATTTCTGTGAATCGGATCCTTAGATCCGCGCGATTGCGTATAAAATAGTCCCGACAAATCGCGTTTGTCTTTGCACACGGTTCGATATATAATATATGTGTATATATAGATATATATTTAATTGCTCTCTTTGGGGGATCAACAGTCTTTTATAAATTCGCGATCTTCTTGGTTTGATGCACCGGTGTGTCGTACATGGGCACGCACTTGTAATATTGCGCCGGATACGACGCGTACGACGTTTCCGATGGTGACAAACGTCCGCGGAATCGGTTACGCACGATGTGAATTATCAGCAACAGGCACAGTAGCGCAAGTACGACGATTAACGTAATTGGCACTGTACCCCAGCCCCGACTGGTAATTTGGTTGATCGCATCGTTCTCCTTGTTAGTCTGAAACAAATGTAACAGCAACGAGTTTTAAATTACCTTGTTCCAACAGATTCCATCTCTTAAATGTGTACTTGATAATTTAATTATAGCGCATATATTATTCGGGACATAATATTCGAAGTTATATTTTAAAAACATGAGAAAAAATTAAAGTAACGCGTACACATTAAAGTATGTACACACAAGTATATTAAAAAAATCAATCGTGTGAGAACTCACCGTGACAGGACACACAGGGCAGCAAGCGCCCGGTTTCGGTGGCAATGGATTATCGCAGGCAACCGAGCAGATGGTTTCCTTGCAATTAAGCCGCCCGCCAAGCTCGCAAGTGCACGTGGTGCAGCTGTTCGGATGCCAAGTCGATCCCTCCGGACGCGTCTCGTTCAAATGATCCGTGCACGAAGCTCGACAGCGGCATATCTGCAAAAAAATGAATTACGCGAATAATTTCTAAACACACGCATAAAAGAAACACACTACAGTTTCTTATTCGCGTCTCTTGTTCTAAGTTGTTTTGTTTCTCCGTACATTCTGTGAATACTACGTAGACGTAAATGTTGTACTTACGAAGCAGCCGCGTTTGTTTGTCTTGTATCCGTAGCTGCATCTCTTTCTGCACCCGAGCAGAGGTGGGCAACCAATGGCGGGCGGCTTGCACTCGCAGAGGGTGCAGTCGTTCTCATCCATGGCGAGACCCTGTTCGCAGTGGAGGCTGCAGACGAGCTTGGGGCAGATCCTTTTGTCGTCCAGCGAGCTTTCGTTTGCCGCGGGATAATGTGGCAGCGTCTGACAGGCGCACACTGGGCAACCATCCTCGTCCTTAACGAGGTCGCAGTTCAGTCCGCAGTCCGGCAGATCCGGACAAACTTTGTAATCTTCCGGCTATGAGAGACAAGAGTCGTCAGTTTCGCGAGATATACAGAAGCCGGTCGCGTTAGCGCGGCGACGTTGCTGCGAGACGAGAACACCGGAATTTCTCTTATCCGAGAACTTTGTCGCGATACCTCTGAGAAGAAACCTTCTCCCACGCTGCAGCTACGTTTCCGAGATAAGAGAAACTATGATGTGTCCCCGTCTCTCTAGCCAGGTCACGGTTGGAGGAAATCCAAGCAACATGATGCCGCGAACGTTTACATTTAGCCGGGCTTGATAGTGAACGCTTGACGGTGGACGAGAAATACGTATACTACCGAGGAGATTGCATTGTCATTGTAGCACATAATCGTCAGTCAATGCGAAGCAGTTCTTGCATCGCTTGCATCGCTTGCATCGCTGCAACTGTATTTGTGCAGTATCATCTTGAATGTTATTTACATTCTAAGACTCCTTTTCAGAGCCAGATTGTCGGATAAGAATATTGATTGAATGTCAAATCAATGCAATCTCTTCTAATCTCTCTTTGTATTTATATTAGTTTTAATCACGCGCGTTAAATAACACAGTCCACGCATCCGTAGTTTACTATCAAGTCTGATCGAACTTTGTCCACTAGTTTCTTCGCTACTTCCTTACCATATCGTCGGCGCACTCGCAGATAGGACAATTATCCTCATCCGTGCGGAAGCCGTGGAAACATTTCATCTTGCAGTCGTCCAGGGGCCTGCAAGTGTCGCCGGAACGCTGATCGAAGGTGCTGTTGTTTGTCGGTGGTGGACAGTGAGGACAGCACTCGCCAGGATCAGGCGGTATCGCGTTTTCGCAGGATTTGCACATGGTCATCTGGCAGGACGCGATCCCGTCCTCGTTGCAGACGCAAGTGCTGCAGTCATTCTGCTTCCATTCTTCGCCAAGTTTCCTCGAGACGCCTTCGTGAATACAGTTCTGCGGCTTCTCCTCGGGTTTCGCCCAAGAAATCGGGTCTAGAAACAGAAAATAAAGTGGAAGGTAGATAAAGAGTGTCATTGGGTTTAAAATCTAAACGTGCCCGAGTCGAAATTTTGACTCTCTGATGAACCTCTCATTCTACTATATATAGGAGTTACGATAGTAAAGTAGGTTCAATTGCAAGGATAAAATTTGCTCCTACTTTCAACCTAAAAGTGTCACAAATTTCCATTTTTTCCAAGTTAGGTTTAAAGTAGGTTCTATTTTTGTAGGAGCTAAAGTAGTAAAATAGGTTCAATTAAAACGTCAATAAAAAAATTGACGGGGATTCGAACTCGAGACCCTTCGTCGTATTTGCAGCTCCTGCACTCAGTCTGCAAGACCA
>NW_018020584.1:3623505-3674001 GCF_002006095.1 Pseudomyrmex gracilis | reverse complement strand
AGGTTTAAATAAGTATATTGGTCAGTTAAATAGGTTCAAAGTATCTTCAAAAGTTTGAAAGTAGCATCAAAATTTCGACTCGGGTGGTGTCATACATTTTGCTCTCGCGATCATAAAAATAATATATATGTAAAATTATTATGTTCGCACTACGTAAGTTTGTTATTAAATCACTGCTACGTTATTCTTCTCTTTACATATTCGTTCCGCCGAGATTCGCGCGATAAAGCTAAAAGGAAAGCACAAGAAAACATTTTCCGAAAACAGCTTATAAATAACTCACGGTATTACCGTCGGAAAGCGGCTCTAACCCAAATATGGTAGCTTCG
Source organism: Pseudomyrmex gracilis (assembly GCF_002006095.1). Lineage (NCBI taxonomy): Eukaryota > Metazoa > Arthropoda > Insecta > Hymenoptera > Formicidae > Pseudomyrmex > Pseudomyrmex gracilis. The sequence continues at coordinate 3,673,672 of NW_018020584.1, read as the reverse complement.
CGAACGAAGAAAACTTGGGCGTTCGCCCGAGAAAAGTTTGCGAACTCTTGCATAAAATTGTTGCGACGCCGAATTTTTCGACGTCAAACCGCGTTCGGGGCGCGATTTCGCTCATCCCGAGCGAAAAATCGCGCGACGCGCGATAACGATTTTAACGAGTCATGCACGCCCACCGCAATCTTGAAGGACAAATTTCGCCTTGAAACCGCCGCCGCGTTATTAGACGAGACGGTCGTTAATTATGCACATGAAATTACGGATATAATAGAGCGGCCGTTTACGCGCCTTCTCCTCAACGACGATCAAGTCATTATTCGGTGATTTTCCAGCGGCGACAAGCGCTCAGACACGGTAATCATCAAAGCGCGACGGAAATTGCAGAATCTCATAAAGATTTGCATCCTCGCTTAATATTCATAGTCTCCTCCTCGAAGCACGCATCTCGGAAGCCTGGCCTGCGATCGGCGTCGCACGCCTCTCGGTCGCGAGTATAACTCGCGAAAATCTGATTATCCACGACATTATTTTGTTACGCAAACGACGACCGGAGGGGGATCGTATCGCTGCCGAGTTAAAGCTGTCGAGCGAGATTTTTGACGTAAAATCTCACGATTAAGCTCCGGGACGATGACTCTGCTCTATTCACGCGAGGCGTCGTGCATCGCTCAGAGCGCTTTTATTTATGCGCTCTACTCTTCTGCGCTACTCTCTTTCCCTTCCTCTCTCCCTCTTTACACAGAGCCGAGTACCTGTACATGAAATTTACATGCTCAAGTACACTCCAGCCGGATAGTAAACTCTTGAACGCTGATCTTTTCTGCATGAGATAGCGTTGCACACGTGTTAGTTTTCATTCAAATCGTCACGTCGGCGAATTTCTGATACGAAACGAACTTCCATCGCGTTAGAGTACTATTTGCGGCACGATCAACATCTACATTGTCTCTTTTTTCTTTATTTTTCTCTTTTTCGCGCGATTTATATTTAATTTACGACCCGCAGCGACCCTGCAAGTAATGCGAAAACCTAAAAAAAAAAAAAGCGTTGTCTTCCAACTTTCCATCCATTTGTACGTGTCAGGCGCTTCAATGACTTACGGTTATTATCGCGTTTCGGTTTTTTATGTGCGCGCGATTTTTTTAGCGCGCGTTGGTCAGACTCTTCTCTCCGCATCGCGAAGGAAACATGTGGGTCAGGCGGTCGCGCCGGATATATGGACGTGCGCGATCCATCTCGAGCCGTCTCATTTACGAGCGTTCATTCATAACGTCTCCCGAACTTTAAAGTGGCGCATTCCCGTGAAAAATCGGCGCGGTATAACGCCGAAGCAAAAACAATTTTCGGAAGTCTCGCGGCTGACGCGCGGCCGCTCATAGCCTCCATTATTTCCTTGTCGTGGGAACTACGTACAAACATACGTTCGCGCTGAAAGAGAAAAAATTCGTGCGAATTTTTTTTGTCGTGTATGAGGGAGAGAATACGCACCGGACTGGTCTCGCGCGCAATACGAATTTTTGTAAGAAACACAAAGGAAGGGAGTACACGTATGTGTGTGTGTGTGTGTTCCTTTATCTTTTGTAAAACATTTTTTTGGGGTTTTTTTTGTTTTTATTTCGTTTCATTATTCGAGATGTTTCATTACTCTTTGTAACCTGCGCCGCGACCGAAGGAAACGGGCTCGATATCGACGGCCCACCAAATTGAGGGCAATAATAAGAGCGCTTTGTAGGAAATATTAAAGGTCTAATCTTGGCAGCGAGGACGCGGAGGATGAAAGTCCGTCCCGAGGACCGAGGGCGATATAAAAGAAAAAGAAAAATCTCTCACGACGTAAAGGAGCGAAATATTCTCTTCGCTGTATATACGCATCGAAAACTTTACTTAGGGAGAGAATTGCGAAAATTGAATCGATATTACACGGAAAAATTGAGCGAAAAATAATAAATAAATAACGCGGATACAGAAACACAAGATGTGACGAGTCAACCGGAAACTTCGTTATCAGTTTCCATTAGGACGGCAAATCGATTGCGAAGTAATTATTTTTGCAATTAACACGGTTAAGTACACTTTTGTGTAAAACCGTGAGAGGGAGGACAATTCTCTGAACAAATTAATTTGGTTGCATCGCTATTTACCGCGGTGCGGAAAGGTATCAGGGTTTACGTCAATATTTATTATCGCGTGTACTTTTCGACAAAAGCGTATTAATTAAACGAGGCATCAAGCGTGTTCGCGTGACCGATAACGCGCGCTATGGGCAATGAATATTGTTAACAACGCAGAACGTTGTTTAACTGTCGCGTAGCTGTTTAAACACCGTTCCACATGCGATACGCGACCAAAGTGAATTTACCGTATGATGTAAAACGATATTTAATTACCTAATCTAATAGGTTGAAAGAGAATCAGAACGATATCAGAGAGCTATTTGGTAAGCCACACAATGCATTCAAATGTGCTGAAATATACAATTATATTTTATTCGATCATGTAATTAAGCGTTGCAATTAGTTCAGTGTCATATTAAGAATAGGAAGATTGTCAAGTCCAAATTCGACGAATTTCGTTTCGACAATAATCGAGCGAAACAGATCAATATATGTGGGAAAGTGCCAGAAAAAAGACTATTGTTCGCGGTAATAATGTTCCCGGTATAATGATTTGTCCGTGAGCGCGTGTGTTCGTACCACAGGTGAAACGTTATTAAATTTTAAAACAGATACAGGGCGCTATTAAATTTCAACGTAAAGAACGCGCGAGAGAGCCCGCTCGCGATTTCGCGAGATAAGAATGACTTCATTAAAATTCAACAGGTAGATCGAAAGTTCTCTCTCTCCCTCCGTCCCTTCCTGTGCAGCTGTAAGTGTAACTTTAAACGTCGTAAGTTAAAAACCGCCGCTCGCCGCTCGGTGAAATATTGCATCTGAGCATTATCTCTGCTTACAATCACAACCGGAATACTTACAATCCCGCTAATTCGCCGGTAATCGTGGATTTCGAGACAAATTTGAGAAAAATCAACGCGGTCACATGTCGGTCTGTAAAAAAACAAAAAAAAACAAAAAAAAACTATTTGAGTCACATGTTCGTTTCGTAAAACTTGCACGGAAGTTCGTATAGTCCCTGCTTATTTGGCACCTGTAATCAAACGAAGACAGGATTCGTATTTCCGAGTTAAAAGAGTTACGTTCCGCATCGTAACTAAACTCGCTGAAATCTGGAGAATCCTACGGATTTTGTACGACAAAGAGTGATTTTCGTTCCCAACACACCTCGCTCTTTCAAGACCTCGTTATTCCCGTCACATAATTTAACGTTCTCACGATTTCTCTCTCTTCCTCTTTCTCTTGCTGTGATATCACTACATGTATTTACGTCCGCAGGAAACGCGTTGATTACATGATGTAACAGGAAACAGTCTTTCGTTCCGATATCAGAAGTATATGTACATCGAAGCAGCAAACCCGGCGAACCAGACTCGCCTCAGATTGCAATTCGAACATCCGGAGTAGCGAGAGAGAGAGAAAGAGAGAGAGAGAGAGAGAGAGAGAGAGATAAAGGAGGGAAGAGGAAAGGAGAAAGGAGATTCCCGAGAGATATCGATTCGACATGTACGGTGTATTCCGCAGTGTTCCTATCGCCTGACAGGAGCCAGCCTTCGATTACGACCTTTCGTAATTACCTGAGGGCCTGCAGTCGTGGAGGGGGCAACAGCTACCGGGTGTCTCGGGCTTGGCCGCCCGCACCTCGACCGGCCGTTGACCAGGTCGGCACTTGGGCGGCGGCGGACACGTCGGGACGCACTTGCAGATGCCATCGTCCGTCAGGACGCTGTCCTCAGGACAGGACAACTCGACCCGGTGATGGTGATCTGCAGAACCGATGCGATTGGACACCGTGAACTTGCGTTTATCGTGTCATAGTAACCGCACGCGTGCGCTTCGATTCTCGTACTACTTACACGTTTTTTAATTGGCATTTCATTCAAAGCACTCGATTTAATCACTCAACAAGTGATAGAAAATCGGAGTTGTTTTGTTTTTTTAGAGAATTAATATCTTATTGCAAATACATATATTTCAGCCGAGAATTTTTATTTAACTCTCGCTATTTAAGCGTCCGCGTTCTCCTTTGCGATATTCAGAACGTTCAATTTTGTCCAAAATCAACATTATCACTGATTTAACATATCTGAACGGTTCAGCGCGGTTTAATAAAAGGGAAAAGCGTGATAATATAACACAACCACCATCACCGTCGTATCACTTTCTCGGTTCAGTAACAGCCCAATTTTGTGTTCGCGCGTGCGCGCGCGCGCGCGCACGGCCATTCATTACGCTCGGCAAACACTATTTTCCGCGAAAACGCGGTCCCATTTATGGATTCTATTACCTGAGGGAACGCAGGTGTAGCGCGGGCAGCAGTTGCCAGGAATCCCAAAAAACGTTTCTTTCACGAGCACCGGCCGTTGACCCGGTCGACACTTGGGAGGTGGACAATCTGCGCATTTGCAATTGCCGTTCTCGTCTGGCACGCTGTCCTGTGAGCAACTGGCATCTGGAAATAGAAAAATCACCCGCGAGATTAACAGTCAGTGTGGGCAGAATTCGCTCGGAGATGGTCGGGCGATATGTCCCGACGGGAAAAGAGAGAGGAGATGACTCCGTTTAGAAACGTTCTCTCCGCGATATCTCTTTCGAGTGTTGAATGGCGCCGGACTTTTCGGTGAAACGCGCGCGAAATTGCGCGCCTGGTTTTTTTTTACCCCCGACCCGTATCTTATTATCAATAGCGACAATTTGCTGTCATACAGAAAGTTAAAACCAAAGAATTACGATCATTACTTATGTAAGTTCCTCGTACGCGCTCGATTTGTCTACGGTAAATTTTTAGTGTCTTTAGTGGGAACGTCACGCGATACTAATAATTCTTCGATTCCTGAGATATCTTGCGCGTTCCCAAGAGGATTATCTCGAGCATCGCTACTCTGGATTTCGACTCGCCGAATTATTAACACGTTCATCATATTCTCAGCCGAGAGGCGTTTCGAGGAAATATGTGTGTCATTAGGGAGTAAAGATTAATTCGCATTAGTTGACGTTTGATTTCTGTTGAACTTGTTTCAAACGCGAGAAATAGCGCAGAGTTTATTCTTTCCCCGCTCAAAGTATAGCAATTTCTCGGAAATAAATTTTGCACGCTGCCTCTCACAGAGTTCGCCGCTATAATGAATCTTTTAAATCTCTTCCCATTAATAACCCAACAGGAAACGCTCTATAATTATGTTGATATATACGACGCGCGAGTGTGTGTGTGTGCGCGCGCGCGCGCGTGCATCTACATGAAAAAGAGACGTCGACTGTCTGCCGCGGACAAACGCGTTATACGGTATTTTGTGACATTAATATAAATTTCCAAATGAGAGATTATGAATAAGATATATTCTTGTCGGTCGCGCGAGGATCGATCAATTTCTTCAGCGAATTATATTCCGACTTCGCCGACTGAAGATACCACCGCGGTCTTGTGCGTTCGTGAAATTTCGTCAAGGACACGAGAAAAATGACGGGCTCTTAACGAATACCAGACCAGAAACCTCGAAGGTGTAATGAGACAAAACAAAAGCTATAGAATAAAAGGAACGAAAAGTGAAATAAAGAGATCGCGTATTCAGTTACGCGCGTCGGTGAGCATGGCATACACTTTAAGCAAATATATAGAAGCGAATATACATTGTGTAAAAGCCCGTTGCTCCGTATAGTTCGCGCACACCGTATTATTTTCTACCGTCAACCACGGTGGCCGCGCGCGCGCGCGTGTGTGTCCTCGCTACTTGCTTTTGCGCAGAAGCCAGACACAAAGGTTTTAAAGACGTAATAAAGATAGATATGAGGCAAGGGTATTCAGAAATGATTACTGGATGGTCGTAAATTCTCGGGAGTCTATCGAGTTACGCAATGCTCGTAACATGAATCATCGCTGTGTTTTATGTGTAGAAAATATCTTTGTGCCTATGAAAATTGCTTCCTTTGCGGATCGTACGGATGAGGATGAGTTTGAAAGCGAAGCATTGTATTAACAATAAAATTAATTGTATCGATTTGAATTCCACTAATTTTAGGATTTCCATTGATTTCTCTATAGGATTTTAAAGTAACAATAATTGTCTGGTGTGGTTAATATTGTTATTTTATTAAATTCTCCTTGAGACTTTAATAGATTTTAAAAGAAAGTTTTCAATTTTTTGCTCACACGTATTATATATTGCTCAAATATTTGTGCGCTATACAAAACTTTTATTATTGATTCTACGACTAGGTATCACGACACTGCGATAAAGAACATTGCGGGGATATATAACCGCGAGCAACATCGGGATCTCTCAAAGCTACGTGATATCGCAAGGAAAACCCAGATGTGGAAGAAATACATCGGGGAGAGAAGAAAAAGTTTAAACTTGCCCTTTGTACAATACGAGAGAAACGGAGTTTGTATATCCGCGCAGAAAGAGAGAGAGAGAGAGAGAGAGAGAGAGAGAGAGAGAGAACTCGTCTAGAGATTGTGTGAAAGGGGCGCTTGCAATATAAAAGATGAAAGAACTACTTTTATAATTAAAAGTTCGCTTTTTGCGATTCAGAAAAAAAAAGAAATACTACTCGTAACTTTGCGTGAAGTACATAGCCTAATGGAGTTTAATCCTCGTCAAAGTTGCATATCAAACATCTCGTTCCGCGCAGTTCTCGCACAGTTTTATAAAGCGCGTGATACATTGCAAAAGAAGAGGATAGGCATTTCAACCTTTGCGAGAGCCGCCGTTTTGACGTCGCTTTTTTTTTTCAACTCGAAAGCGGGTCTTTACCGGCGTCCCCATCGTGCACGCACGCACATACACACATATGCCAGGAGGATCTGTCAAAATCGGGCCGGTCGCGGCCCGATTCTCGTGGATGAGTCTGCACATCTTCCGGATTCCGTTCTTCTGTTGCGCGACCGACTACCGAGAGAAGAGGAGAATGATCGACGAGAGGGAACATCGAGAGGGAACACGCACCGTGCGTTACAATGTACACGCGGCGCACTTCGTGTCACGACCGGTCCGTCTGTTCGTTCATCTGTTCGTTTCGTTCCTTGCATTTCGGCCACGAACATGACAGAAACGAAGGAGATACGATCTTCCTCTTTCTCTCGTCGGTGCAGCTCACGCAGTGTTTCTTTGTGTCCGGCTTTTGCAATTTCTCGCCGGCGATTTCGGGGTAGGATAAGTTTCGTGCTCGTTACCACCGCCGTGCGAGAAACGGACGAAAGAGAGGAGAAAAACACGCTTTTCGACGTCTTTCTCTGCTCACGGCGTGACTGAAAGGTACGTCGGTCAAAGGTTATACCGCGGCGAGTTCTTTAAAACCGGAAGGGCTAAGAAATCCCCCCTCCCCCTTTTCTTTCTCCCTTTTCTTTTGCCGCGCACGGAGAGAACCTGCGCGATATCCCCTTCGGCGATCAGAGCGCGATATCCGACGGATTTTATTACTCCTCGTCTCTGAAATCACGGATTCCGAGGTTTAGCGCGGTCCAGTTGCTTAAAGCCGTCTTGGAAAAGGTCTAGATTTTATGTTCCCTTTTATTCCCGGATTTTACCTACGTGTTTGACTTTTATAGCTGCTTTTCTACTGGTTTAGGATAAAAGGTAATTAAAATGACTGTAATTAGCAAGCGCGTTATAAAATTAAAAATTTCTGACACATAAAAGCGAGAAACTTTCACAAAAAAAATGTAAGAAGAGAAATCTTAACTAAATTAAATTAAAAATGTTTGATCGTTGTAGATATTTTGGTTTTCACAGGCGCGTCTATAAAACGAGTTTAATGTAACAAAGCTTTTATCAATTTAAACTCCTGTGTTAAACTCACTGTCATTATAATATATATATATTACAGAATATTCTGAAATTTAAGCAATAATTTTGCGATATACATTACTTCTTCATATAAATATTTCATGTATTTTACTGTTAAAGAAATACACAACAAATCGTATAAAATGGTAAAGTAAGGCTGCTCCAAAGATATTCCTTGTGGTTTAATAGAGAAAACATAGTTTATTTCAGATCGAAATTGAAACTCGTAAACTTTCGGAAAATATAATCAAAATTTTGAGCATCTATATAAGATCGAAGCTCGCTGGCAATTTGAAAGGGTCGAGGCGCGCGATAGCGTAAGTAACTTTCTTTTCGTCTTTACCTTTTGCCATAACTTCTCTCATTTTTTTCGTGATTCTTCGCCCGCGGGATCGATCGGTGTTTTCTTATCTGTCCCCTCTTTGTGCTTTAGGCGCTCGTTCTTATATAGGTAGGGCCACAAGTAAATCGACGCGAATCGCGCCGTAAAGATGTCCGGATAACCTTGGAAGTATTCGGAAGAAATTAACTTTAAAAGTTGAAGAGATAAGACGCGCGAGATGTGGCAGAAGCGGGCGAAAATTAACCGGGGCACGATTTTTGGAAGAGAATCGCGATTTCGATCGACGCGTAAAGCGTTGATTTATTTCAACGACGTGTACGCTAGCGATCAAAAATGCGCGCGGAATAAGGAGTCTAAGGGCAAGAGGTGTGATTTCGCGCCTGTTTCCGCAAATTTTTGATCGCTAGTGTACACGCGGCTCTTTGCAAAACCAAGAATGTGAACGAGGAGAGAAAAGTGAGTAATTTCCTGCAAAAAAATTACATCGTGCGATAGCCACGAATTGACCAGGCGTCACGAAAAGGAAATTCTGATTGCCACTCTCCTATTCTTTGACAGTGACAGACGACCGATGAAGCCTCGTTTTGAGTTAATAATCGTGTACTTCTTCTCTTGCAAACATAATCTTCTCTAGGGAGTATATTATTTTGTTTATAGAGTGTGCAAAATCGGCGGAAGTTGATTATGAGAAAAAGAGATAAACCGTGATAAGAAATATTATGCATTTGATTAGTTTCGAGTGATTTTTTCTTGATAAATATAAAAAACAACTTGATTGAGAACGCAATTATCCTATATTAAAAAAGGCATGTGTACCCCCCAAGAAGTGCGCGTTTGGAGTCGAATATATTGCACTTATTGTTGCCTCTTTTCCGCGTTGCCGATTAGTTGGTTGGTTGATCGAGTCGAATCGAATCGGTAAGATCGAGAGAGTAAATAATGAAAAGCGATTTTGATACAGTTCGTCGTATATGTAGAGAAAATTAAAAACGTAACTAAAGTCACGTGACAAGAAAGAGTAGAAAAACAACACGTGAAAATAACGTGACTGTAATTTATATTATATATAACATTAAATAATACATATTATACATATAATTTATTATATATTTATAATATTATACTTTATATTGTATTATATGTATTATATGTATTGTATTACATGTATTATACATACTACAGTAATGTCACTGACCTCCGCCGCGCGGCCTTGGTGGGGGGGAGGTCACTGACCTCGGCCGCGCGGCCTTAGTGGGGGGGAGGTCACTGACCTCGGCCGCGCGGCCTTGGTGGGGGGGGAGGTCACTGACCTCGGCCGCGCGGCCTTGGCGGGTCACTGACCTCGGCCGCGCGGCCTTGGTGGGGGAGAGGTTACTGACCGCGGGCGCGCGACCGCGGCGGTGTTACTGACTTCGGTCATGTGATTACGGTATATATATATATATGCGTATGTGTATTATATATAGATATAGAATATTACATATAATATATATATAATATTCTCTTTTTTACCCTTTTCCACGTGCCTTTAGTCACGTGTTGTTTTTTCACTTCTCTCTCACTATTTTTTGAGTTTGATTTTCATGCGTTATTTCTGATATTTCTCATATGTGTATTATATATGGTTTATAAGACGTATATACTATCTGTCATCGCGGTGACAGGTTGTGTTCACTGACAACACGTTAAATAAAAATAACAATAGCGTGCGCGTAGCGCGCGCCTGTGTTGTGCTAGTGTAAATAGAAAAAACGCTACTTAATTTCCAAAAGATGTTCAAAGTTTTATTCTTCCAGTATTTTCTAAGATATTTTAAATTCTATAAAATTACAGATAAAGAGAAAGAAAGAGAGAGAGAGAGAGAGAGAGTAGAATATCATATTCGATAACGAGAAAGCGCTCTGAAATATAGTTCCGCAACGCGCTTGCATCACGCCGGCTATATCATCCGAAAACAATGAGAGATAGCATCGATGCGAAACTATCGCATTGCCAGTAACAATGCTAACGCGAGCACGAGTTCAATCTCGCAGCATGGGTTTCTTTGGTAAAATCACAGGATGCGACAGCGACTTGTTTCGCGTTAACAATAAGTTCGTTTGGTATGCAAGAACAGCTAGCGGTTGAACGGGGTTAGGAAGAGAAGGGAAAGACTAATGCAATATCGCCAGTCGGCGAAAAGCCCCCTCCGTTGTCGGATACATGTCTCGAGCGCGTTTTGCGCGGCGCTACTCCGATCGACGCGCGCATTGCTCGACGGGCTTGGTCGACGCACATCCAGATGTTTCCTCGATCTTTTGCTATGACATTGCACTACCAGCTGGCAATACTAATCGGCTATGCTGGTTCGTTATACCGATGCAGGCCAACCGCGACCGGTATCTCGTTTATTTATTTCATTCAATCGTATTCTCATTTCTCGTTACGCGGCCCGATGTATTTCCTGTTTCTCTTCTCCTCTTCGTTTCGTTGTCGCGCCGCCCTATCCACGTAATTTATATTTCTGTTATTATTGGAAAAGTTCCTCACCATCCGGGGCTCGATGAGAATTTATTTCCGGGCCGCGGAATTTTCTTTTTCTCCCGCTTTTCCGCTTGTCGTTCTCGTCCGTTCGTTCGTCGATTTCTCCTTTGCTCGCGAAACTTGTATTGCGAGTCGTGCGTCATTGTCGCATTAATCTTAACGCCGACTCGTGTCTCGTAACACCATTACCGCCAGCCATGACACTGTCACGATGTGGCACGTGTTCTCTTGTTAAATCGCCGATGCGCGGCGCGGCGCGACATGTCGCCGTTGCTGCCGCCGCCGCAGTCGCCGCGTTTTCAGAAATATAGACGCTCGAAGACGTTTATGTAAGAACGACGTTACAAAGAAACTAGCTAAAAAATCAAAACGAACTCGAATGGCTTCTGTTCAATAATTCATGACTTATTCCAAGCAGCAATCGCGCGGCATGAATGTATTTTCATATTTTGCGCAACACAACCAGGTTGCTACCGGCTGACTTGTTCAAAGCCGATCGCGACTATTGACATTGACGGAATGAGAATAAGTGCGCGATAAAAATACAAGTTCATGTCTTTCTTGCTTGACATCAATGTATTTATCTGTCATTCTCCTTTGTGCCTTATCTTGACTTTTCCTTCTGTCTTGGATCTTTAAATGTCGAGGCTGATGCAAAAACAAATGACGCGAGAGTCCCACTCGAGAGCAACATGAGAGACGCGAAAGCAAAGAGTTGGCGAAGATCGACGAGCTGAGGAACATTTGCGCTTGGCTTCGCTCGTACTCGATCCTCTTTGTCTTCTCGTCGACTTGCCTCCTGCTGTTGTTGCTGCTGCTGCTGCTGCTGCTGCTGCTGCTACCAACAGCCGACCACCGCAACAGCCTGCTGCAGCCACAACTAGTCACGGTGTTAACACGTTGACGTCGGACCTGTTTCAACCAACCTCCGTACTAAGATGCACACTCGAGCTACTAATTTACCTCCGACGTGACAGGGCACCCTTTGCCTTGCCGGTAACCCTCGTCCTTCACCGTCGACGTCAAAGCAAACGGCTTGGGTAAACGCCGAGCGCACGTGCCAACACGTTCGGCCAACAGCGAAAAGTTCTCGAGCTACGGCCTTGTCGACTTCCCGAAATGCAAATTGTCCCACAATCGAAGCTATTGGGAATTCAACTCTCGATTTGTTGCAAATCAATTTCAAGCGATTATTGTACGCGACAGACGTACTTGAGCCATTTATTTTAAAATTGATATACGAGTGAAACTTCGAGAGAAACATCCAGTTTACTTGTAATCATAGTAAAATCGAATCATTAACTTCTTTACAGAATTTTTTTTTTTTCTCGTCACTCTTGAAACGTATGATCTTCTGTTTCTGACATCTGTGCTAATTTCTCGTATAATTTAATGAAATAAAAAGAGAGAGAAAGAGAAAGGGAAGGAAACACAAGTTTTCGACACAATATGGCGTGCTTTAACGAGAGAAGATCGTGATTTGAGGTCGACTAAGTGCACAGGTGAACACATCCAAAACAAGATGGTGCAGAGTAATTACTGCGATCTTGAACAGAGAAATACACAACCCAAATGTCCAACTACGTCCGAGAATCCTTTGAAGTGGTTACCTCGAATCGGCTTATTATTCAAAGGGAACCGACTATTTGGTCACCACAAGATTTCGCGTCAATTTACCGAAATCCATTGCATGTGCATTAAGTTCTCGGTGAAAAAGAGGAAATTATTTTTACAATTCGGATTACAGCTCTGCATTTATTTTTATAGTAACTAAACACGTCTCTTGATTATCTCACTTGTAAAATAAACGTTCCAATAATCGGACATGTACCGATAGCCGTACATTTATTAAAGAAACAATTATTAGATATGTAAGTATTGATCAAAACAATTCTCAATGTTTTAAATATAAATTATTACACAATATATTTTTAATTATTTCTAACATTTTATATACACATATATTTTGTTACAATAATTTTTTTGTTACAAATGTCCGACTAGTGACACATGTCCGGTCATTGGAACATTTACTTTAGTTCATTTTGTTTTTTATTTCGTGTGTGCTGCTCATTCTGTTCGTCGCTTTTCAGCATAATGTACACACTACTGTATATACGTTATAACATTCTACTTGAAAATCACGCATGAACAAGCACCAACTGTTTTTTTTTGTTTTTGTTTTTTTTTGTTTCGAAAAGCTCTCGAGATTATCTTCTTCATTTTACGACTCTGCCTTCTCCTTCGGCTTCGCACCTCTGACATTTGGATGGTATAAATTCGTTAGCCTATATCATCCACTTTGAATTCCGTTTCTCGCTGCTGCAGTGTGGGTTAACTGCACGTTGACCTTGCGTGGCTGACGTCAACCGGTGCGATCGTTATCTGTACGGAGTTATCAATCAATCTGGGACCCGAGGCAAATCGGCCGCTAGGTCGGATTATTGTTTTCAGATGGTACACACAATCTTCCGCAAGCACTGTGACATGAGATATAGGATCGTATATGCAATAGAATCAAGCGGTAGACGGATAGATGGGTGGTGGATGTTAGTACGGATGAGATTAACAAACACACGCATGCGCGTGCACAAGCAAACGCAGGTGAACAAACACAACCAAAGGCGGCACTCTACGTAAATGAAAGGAGAAAAGCGCAATATACAAACCGTCACGCGTATATATATATATATATATACGTATATACTTCTCCATCTAGAGAGACCCTCTTCTCTATCTATTCTCGTATACACTCCGACGGCATTTCCCGACATAATGAATCTATTTGTCGTCGTTCAGTAATTGCTCTAAACGAATTTACAGCGCTATTTGCGGAATAAGATACCCTATCTCTCTCCCTCTCTCTCTCTCTTTTTCACGCTCACTCTCTTTCTCTCTAAAACGGTTCTTTTATTGATAGAAGCAGCGTCTTATATTTATTCGAGAAATTTTTTTAAATGCGTTAATCCTTCTCATTACTCTCATCCGACTAATGAACATAAGTGTGCTCTTACGAGAGCAATAGAAAGCTAAAAACAATTATCTATACAAGTAGTTTTGAAAAACATATTTATACGAAAAACATGAAAAACTGAAAATTAACTTATTTTGCAATTTAATGAAATGAGTGAATTTTGTGTTTGTTTTATTGCTCACAATTGAATTGGTGTTATTTAATTAATAAAAAAAGCAGCTACCGTTGCTCTCCTCTAAGTTTTTCTAAAGTTCTCTCGAATGGATACGGCAAAAAACGTTAGATTCGTCGACTTGACCCAGATGCGCAATGCGCGTACTTGTTTTGTTGTTTTAGTTAATAAAACATTGCGCGTGAGAAGTTGAAAATATTGTAGAAGAGAAATTACAATTTTCTGTTTTGCAGAAGCAAAAATTTATCATTTCGTCTCGGTCGGATTAACTTGCAATGTCGGTTCTGGTATAAAATACCAGATAAACTCTATGCGAACTTTTTGAGAAGCCAATTTTCCATCTGGGTCTCCTTTACCCGACGTCTTCGTGTTTGCTAACATGATTGCTTACGATTGAGCTGTAACCGGTCGTTATAACTTCCATAATTGCTCGAGTATCTGGTAACACAAGCGTTAATCGCGATCAAGCGTTTATTCTCCCTCCTTCCCGACAGTCTACGTTTGAATTTATCATACAGTGTTCAAACTTTTTCTATTCATAGATTTGAAAGTAGAAAAATGATATCGATCTGCATTTTAAAGCACCTAATAATAAAAGCAACAAGTGATCTGCGACTTATTTCTTTAAAGACTCTATCACGACATATCTGCTGATAAATAATGAAATTGTGTGTTATTACGTGAATGAAATTTGTATTATTATTATTATTTCTTTTCTTATTATTTCTTATAACATAGATTATTATTATTACATTACTACAACTTTGTATTATTTCTTGTCAGGTAAAAAAATCAAGTTTTTTTAAAAAATCTCGAAGTCTTGATTTGTTTTACCTGTCAAGAAATTTTGATAGCTCGAAAAATTTGCTACCATTTTAATACGTCAAACGCTTCCACTGTATATTTATAAAAAGAGCCAGTTCTTTAGTAGCCTCACATATAATTCGGTCTTGAATGCTAAACGGTTCTCCTCAGAGCTTGTCTACGTTGCGCGAAAGGTATAAACACGTGCGCGCAACCTCTTTAACCCCGAATTAAAGAACACCGCTTGAAAACCACTCTGAGTCGAAGTCGGGAATTTATGGTCCCTCAGCTTCGGCGTAAGTACCAAGAACTCACGTCCGCTATTCAGGAACAATCTCCGTGTTGGTTCTTCACGATACACGTGGACTTGTTAATGACATCATCATGCCAGTATTTAAATTTGCGCGGTGCGTTTTTCCGGCGCTTTGTAATCCGCTTTGAAGAATCAAGTCGAGCCGGTCGTTTCTACTCACGTAGGCAAACAGAACGCGCGGTCTCATCTCCCGAACACTCGTCCGCAAGCGGGGACTCTTTTGTGTCGCCGCGTCGAATCTCTTACTTCGCTCGCAGAAGAATCGAGAACGCGGTCGGAAAAAATCGGCGACGGTGTCCTCGACAACTTTCCCGGTAAAAAGTCGGAAAATAGCAGGGTGAAACGGGAGAGGCTTTTCGAATTTTTTCTACCTCATCCAGTTTAACGACTCGCGTTTCTCTCACCGACAAGAGAGGGATGCTGTTACAGAGATACGCGTAATTTGAAGTTTTTAGGAAAAAAGAGAAAAATAACATATTTGTGCGAGAAGAGCGACCAACTGCATTATGTTGTAAATTGAGAGCAATGGGAATGTCTAGTCTGATGTGTTTGCAACCGTAAGAACATGTTGGTAGACCCGTGAGAGCGAGAGACACGCAGTAGGATTCATTTAATTTGAAGTTACTTCACGTAATTTATTCTTCATACACTTTGCAATTACTCAAACAAAATAATTGTGTAAAAGTATGCACAGAATACTCAAATCGATTATTTTTATATGATTGAAAAAAGTGAGCAATAAAAGCATTTTATCCGCAAAATCTCAATGAGTTTGCGCAATGAATAAGGCGCGAACGTGCAAAATCATGAAAATCGAGGAAAGAAAGCAGCCGCTCGCAAGCTGAGGCTGCTAAGAGTGGTACCTGCGTACTAACTTCCGCGCCTCCGAGTTCTTTCGGTTATTCAAATAGACAGAGAAAATATCTCTAGAATTTATCGATCGGTGAGCTGCCTCGGCTTCCCCCAATGAAGCACACGTCGGCTGAGATTAACGGCAAATTAATCGACCGCGAGATATATATAGCCAGTTAATTAATCTATTATTCCCACACGATGTATCCACAGGCACCTGGGATCGCTATATTCGTAGCTGGTCGTTGTTTTTTTAGACGAACTTGCAATTAGCGAATGCGAACTAATGTGCTTCTATTCTCTAAAATATTTTCCTCTAGATTATCTTCTTCATTCCCCGTTCGGAGGAAACATCTAATTGCGATGACAAAAATATTACACTTATTATTAAAGAACTAAAAGAAACAAACTTGAGACTAATAAGAGTCAAGATAAGTAAAGATAATTTTATCATGCAGTATAATTGAGAGTTGAAAGAAATGTAAGATAAAAGCTGCAATGGGGTGACCGTGTTAAACTGCTTAATTCTGTTTCGCCATTCCAATGTACTTTTTCTTGTCTCTTTTTTTTCCGTGAGAGAGCATGTCTTTCTTTCGCTCGAAATCGCTGGGACTCCGTAACTCATTTATCGTAATTCATTTGTCAACGTAAAAAACTCTTCCGGAGATTTTTCCCGACACGAAAATCCAACAAATGGACGCAGTAGAAAAAGTTACAATACGTCCGACAAATAAATAACGCGCAGATATTGACGAGAGAGAACGCACATGTATAAAAAAATATAACTAATAAATAACGTGAACATTACGACTGCAAATACTTTTTATACATGAAGATGTTTCACCAACTAAAAACAAAACGAAAAAAAAAAACTTTTAGCACCCTCGTAAAAAAATTGAAATTCTGATTAACGACAACAATGCAGCAGCGTCATTACTTCACATTTACAGACGCGATATTTTATGTGTCCAACGAAGATCGAGTGCAAGAAAAATCTCATTGGATGTAGCGACGTTCTCGTCGCGCGAGAGACTGATTAATCTCCATTCCCCATCCTCCTCGTCAGCATCTTGACGCGTTAACGTTGCACGGTAACTCATTTACAGGTAATACGTTTTTACGAGGGAAAGCGGGAGACGCAGTCACGTCTGAGTGGTGCGAAAGGAAAGAAGAAGAGCGCAAAGAGAGTTGATGCGTCGTTTCGCGGGCGTTGGAATGGGACCGTCGGGCGCGCCATCATTAATTCTTTCCGCCCTTTTGTCTGTTCTCGGGTCGCATCTCTCGGCCGCAGTGCACTCCGTTGTGCACACTCGCAGGCTCCCGTGTGGACGTAGCGCGCGCGCGCGCGCGCACACGCGGAAACTCACCGTTTTCTTTCCGTGAAACGGCTTTTTCTGTCGTATTTTCAGCATCGCGACGAGGCATCTACATTTCAATAAGCGGGAAAAGCTGCGGAAAACGTACGATGCGCCAAGCTCTCTCGTTAGCGGGAAGAGAAAATGAGCGGCGAAGGTGCGGATAGACGCTGTCGCGCGCCAAGAGAGGACTTTCTCACAATTACGTGAAAACGCCTCGCCAAGCGGCAGCGGTAAGGCGAGAAGATGCGCCCCGTAGGGATGACGGGATGGTAAGAAGTACATCAGCGTGCACTTCGTTATTGGATTGGCGAAAGGATACCAGAGGCGAAGAGAAACTATACGCTGATTTGATGCGTCGTCAATAGTGACAGTCTCGTCAAGCCGATCGAAAGTCGAATCACCTTGTAAGCATTCAGTGGAGTAAAATATAAAGTAAATAATAACAAGCAATAACGGAATAAAGTTCCGCTTCACTTAACATCAATTAATTCTCTGTTGAAAAGAACTTAATACCACGTGTGTGCGTTTCGCGCATCTCCTCGTTGTTAAAATATATATTCCGTAATTTGCTCGCGTCTTTTTCAAAGAGGCGCAATTCATTAAAGCTCCTCGTTTTCCAGAAGAACGATAATATTAAATGTGTTACCGAACGCGCGCGCGCACACACACATACACACACACACACAGACATCCCTTCTGGCCGGGAAACCGATCGATTCGGGGCTTATTTTACTGTCGTAGCAATTCGAATATAAAATGAATGCGAAAGTCGGCGATGCGTAAGTATCGGAAACAGCGTTTCCCGGACGCTAACATCGATAATTCGATTCGCTTTCGTTAAAAGCGTGCAGCTTAAAAAGCGGCGGCGGCGGCGGCGGCGGCGGCGGCGGCGGCAACGTTAATTTACAACGAGCACCTATCAGGCGCATTCAAGCGCGGCGCGTATTGAAAATCCGACAAAACTTTCGGCAAATTGAATCCGGTCTAATGAAGTGCGCTCTGCAGCTCCGCATCGGCGAAGTGCACGTCCTAGCGCGCATGTAAATATATATATATATATATATATATATATGTATGTGTACGTACACATCGCCGTTAAAAAAAATAGTAAAAAAATAAAAACACGACGAACGCGCGCGGAAAACGTGCCGGGAAATCGTTAGCCTAATTGGAATTGGATACATACGTGAAATGAACCTAATGACTGCGATTTTATTCGATTTTCCGTCGCCAAGCGTAATGCAGCAAATCGCTGATGAGACCATATTACTGTGGCTTGCATAATTTTAACGATATTATATCGAGAGTTACTTCGCTGAGGACACGTCACATAAAATTGCGTACGATAAATTAACGTGAAAAAGTGAGACGCTACACACACTGTAATTTTCGATGTGATAATAATTATTATATTTATATACCTCGCTATTTTATATTTATAAGTTTCACAATTTTCAACAGTTATCATTTTCGTGCAAATTCGGTTTTATATCGCGATAAAATATTTTGCGTGTCATAAATAAAAATTTATAGTCGCTATTATTGATCCAATTTTGTAATATAAAAAATTTACACATTTCTCAGCACTTTCCAACAGTTGTATGATAATTAAAGCGTTTTTTCTATCGATTGCAGATTTGACGAATCTTCAGCCAGAGACACTCTATCGCGTAATCTTTATGGAAGGGAGAATCACGTAATAAAGGTAAACTTAATTAACTAATTCCTGGTGTAATGCGATGCGATTCTACCTGACGTGCTACATAAACTTGAAGTTAAATGTGGGTTAGATCTTAGATATATTGCAGCGAGTTCAGGTGTGGCTTAACGTTTCACGCTCGTCTCTCACGTATCACCGGCATTACTCGCGACAGCGTTGATGTCGCATGCTTAAGCAGCGCGTTGACGAGCATGTTGCGTAAATCTAAAATGTAAAAAAAAAAAAAAAAAAAATGGCCGTACGGACACGAATATTCAAGAAAAACGTTTGTGCATAATATCTGTAATCGCGTGTGTCTCGTCGAGCGATAAATATAATTTCAAGTAAGATCGCTTCTCTCTTAAATCAAGCCTGCATGCCGAGATAAATTTAACGAGGTCGAAGTTTCGCAATTTTCTGAACGGTAATGTCGCGCGGCTGTTTCTCCCACAGAGTGCGCGCGCGCTTTCTGCGCGAGATTTTCGTCTGAAACGTGACAATGATCGTGATGAGATTCAACGCAAACGTTTCGTTTCGCGCTGAGAAAGAACCGCACGAGGGTTCCAGGATTCGCGAGTCCTGATTTGCACGCGAAAGGTGTCATCTCTCTCTCTCTCTTTCTCTCTCTCTAGTCAGAAGTCTAGTCGGCGACCGAATGAAAGTTGCCGGGACGCGATCAAGAAGTTTTGCGTGTGAACTTAAAAATCGCATCACGGAATCCGACAGATTTGCATAATGAGACATGCATTAACGATACGACGACCTTCCCCAGTTTGGTGTTTGCATGCTCTTGTCCCCCCGTGTCGTGAGCTTTAACTTCCGCCATGTGCGGGGTTGTAATCGCACGGCCGTGCGATCACGTAAACTAACTTAATCTCTGCGGTGCTTCGCGCGCGATAATAATAATAATAATAATAATAAAAATTTAATTCGAAATAATTTTTTTGATTTGCTGAACTATCGCGTACTTTCTTTTTCATTTTTGTTATCTCATCCGTACACTGTGTACGACAACAAATACACACACACACACACACACAAGAGAGTGAATTCAATAAGTCACAAGCTATTTATCTGTTCAGCTACTCTCGAGCGGTCTCTGAAAAAGAAGGATCGCTTTCGCAACTTTTCGTAAGCTTCGTAAGTCACGCGTGCACTATGTTGCACACACGATCGTCTCCTTCATTTTCTTTTTTTGAGATAGCGAAGCGAATTCAGTTCGCCACCGGGAAAAAGGACGAGCGGATTTTCACTCACTTCTTGCATCCTCAGCAACGTATTCATTCTCCGGGTAAGAAGTTTCCTCTGCGAGTTTCGTTACTTAAGAATTTCGGAATAGAGAGAAGAGAGAAAAGAGAGAGACGCGGGGACGAAGGGGGTAAAAAGAGGATAGAGACCGGCTCTTCCGAGTGTAAAGAAATCGCGAGAGAGGTATTTCGAAAATGCGGCCGGACCCGGAATTCTCTTATCCCTTGTGCGCGCGCGCGAGCGCGTTAGTCGGAAAATCGTTTCTCCGGCTACCGGGGGCTTTTTCAAAGAGCGTCGCTGATTATCGTTGCGCGCGTATCTCGTTTCAGAAACCTAGTTTCTCGCGAGAAAATTTCTCTCCGGTTTTTCGTCCGGATATTCCGGCGTTCGTTAAGGGTTTTAGAAGAGGTGCGCTTAATTTTCATTCGCGCGGAAAAATAAGCAAGATCCGTTGGGATCTAGACGCGCAGAAGTCGTTCTTTGAGACTTCCTTGACGAATAAAATCCTATTAAGATGCGCATCACGATGTACATTCATCGCAAAATCAAAATCAATTGTACGTGTTGAAAAAATACGAAGAAAAATTTTCACGCTAATAGAGATGTTCTTTGTTTGCACCAGATCCCCCAATAAAAATACAAGCTTGTGTCGGCACGTAGCGGCCAAAAACTTTCAAAACGCGCGTGATATGAAAAATTTCATTTGCAAATTGCCAATGTGAACTTTTGCCAATCAAATTGACTGGCTGTATACATTTATCTCGTGTTTTTCTTTTGTAAAAACTCGCACTCGCGTTGCAAATTTCTCCCTCGTGTTTCTTCGCTGAAAAATTCAATTTGACCGTATCCTTCTAAAACAAAGTTTGAGTTCGCGAACGGATCGATCGCGGAAGCGCAAAGATCTACACTAAAGTGGCTGACAGAATCAGAGGACCGGCGCTTCATCATTTCGTCGGCGGTAACAAATTTGCGCCATTTATCAGAATCGCCAGGAAATTCTTCAGAGTGCCCCTTTAATGCCGTAGAATTTCTCCGGCACTTCAGTCGCCGGCAACACCAGCCACCGAAAGAGGTTTCCTTTTTCGCTTCTGGGAAAAGATCCTTGGACGTCGATAAAGTTTGGATTGTTATGTACAGATTCGATCAAAGTGTCGCGTGAGAGATGGTCGACTTTTTTTCTCACTTTTTTTCTCGGGAATCAAAGATATTTTTTTTGTTCCTCCCTAGACTGTTATTTGTTTTATGTACTCTTGCGCTATCCCATGTACTTTGTACGGAGATATACTGTCGAAGGAAATCATTGTGAGGAAGAAAGGTCTGACGTGATATCGTAATCCAAGATAAGAGATTGTTGAAGAGCGGCAAAAATGTAATACCTTATAAAATAAGAAAACTTGAGTAACTCAGCTTGGGCTTTTAAATCGAATTTTCATTTCTCTGTTAAATTACTGAGCCTTTGAAGGCTTGTGTACATAATTACTGAAAGAAAAAGTAAAACAAAAGTTCGAAGATTGATGATAGTGATTTAGGTAAGAATCGGATGGATAAACAAAATATATAATTTAAACTCAATTTTAACTTTTGTGTAATGGATATATCTATGACATATCGGGGAGAGAGAGAGAGAGAGAGAAAGAGTGTGTGTGTGTGTGTGTAACAAAAGTTCAAAATCGATCATCAGTTATTTATTTTTGCTAAATATATCTTTTGTACAAAATTCTGAAATATATTTTTAAACAGTAATAATCGAAGAAAGCATTTTGAAAACCAAATACAAAAAAGTAAAAACAATAAGAAAATAGAAGATGCTGAATATCGATTTGAAGAAGACTCTGTGCTCGTTCCCGAATATACTTTCCCTTTCCAATTTCTCTTGTCCTCCACTTCCTTTAGCCGTTTCGCCACCTTCCGATGTTTTCCTCCCTTATCTCGGTGCTCTGCGGTTTGTACATCTCCGCTCCGTGTTTGCTTTCTCCGTCAGATCAAAGTTAACGACCAATTCGGAAGATTCTGTTTATTCACCGCGGTAAAACGAGAACAATTATAACTTCTTTTCTTTTTATCGCTTCTTATTCCCGGAGAAATCACTTGGATTAAATTTGTCAAAATGAAACAATAGAGATCCAGCGTCGAAATCCTCAAACAGTCGACATCACGATCCTTGTTACAACATACCATAATCTGCATCGGGAAATTCCTATTATGCAGAATCTCATTGTGGGTAACAAATTGACTGTTAAACTATACTGGTTGACGGATGCATGCGGAGATGTACTACCGCGAGTTTATTTGTACAATAATGCGTTACATACATGAATAAAACGTGCAAATCCGTGTGTGTTACCGCCGAACGCAAAAAAAATACATACATTTTTTAATAAAAACTCCAAATCGCACATAAAAATATTTTCTCTTGATTAATTGATTAAGAAAACAAAAAATAATAGAATACATTCTGTATTATTATTTGATTCCGTTCTTGAAAAAATATTTATTGTATTTGATTATTGCCTGTTTCAATTCTCTCTCTCTCTCTCTACATATGTACGTACCAAACGTAGTTAAATATTCAATTTGATACAACAATGTCGTCGTTACAATGTGAAATTGGATTATTCAAAACCGCAGGAAATTGAAACAGTTCACAGAGGACACTACTAAAACGTTAAGTGGTATCTCGTGCAACCACCGCAGGAATTACCCTTATACTTGTCAGAGTGTTGTCAGTAGGTCGTTAGATGTATTATTTTCCCTGTGTTGCTGTGTGGTCGATATATTGTCAGCCTAGAATGCCGACTAGAATGATGGCAGCGCGTTTTAATTGACGTACCCGAGCGAACAAAATGGAATTGGATGGGAAAATTTGATTTCTAGGGGTTCGAGTGGAAACGCGTGAGGAAGCAACGAGCAGAAATACGAGGTACCGCATTGTACGTTATTTTGCAGCGTGTATTTCGATCGTGTGCGAACATCGACATGTTCTTGCTATAAAGCACGCGCGGCTATATCGTTGACGGTCTTTCGTGATTTGTTGTGTAAAATATGGATATTACGCAAGAGAGCTTGTCCATCTTCGTCCCCAATTCACTTAATATTTACGTAACGTCTGTGTGCGTGCATTTTGCGATAGATATCGAATTGATATACTATATGTATATATTTGATATTCCGGCCCGTTTTTTAACAAAGTCATATTTTCGGTCTATCTAATATTCATGCGGTCTATCAGATTCATCTGATATTTATTATTCGTTCCCCGGTATATTGCCTGCGTGATTTACGCGTCCAGTGTCCATTTATTTAAAAACAATTTCACGTATAAAAATTTATCTTTCAGGAGAAATGATGGAATTCGTTGGGAAAAATCGAACGATTCTCCATTAAACATTAGCGTTGTGTGGTTTAAAAAATATTTTGATTTTAGGAATAAAAAAATTTAATGCGATCACATTGTTTTACAACGTGTAATATAATAAATATTGTATTATTATATTTACGATTTTTTTTCCCATTTACGCTTTTATCAAAACAAATATCTGCGAGATAAGTATTTCTTACAAGTGTGTGATTCAAACGACACATAAAAATTTGCAAAAGTTTTCAATATATTGACGGAGATATCAGTATTATGCTTTCTTCAATAAGATTAAAGTGTATATAGCATAAAAGAGCGTATGGAAAAGAGTAACTGCAGACGTTAGTCGCAGTAAGAATTTCTTCAAGATCGAACAAGTTGTATTCCTGGAAGCTTTTACAATAAATCGTGTATCTCGAAAACGGCGAGGATAATATTATCGCTGATGGATTTAGCTCGGTCGCTCTATCTTCGATTGGTCTGCAAATATTTACTATCGTTCGTAAGAAGCGGATTCGATGCTACTTGCTGATGATAAGCCGATCGTTCCGCTTGCTACCTCCCATCTCTTCTCATGCTCGGCCACTCTCGAAATATATATCTCTGCCTCTCCTTTGCCGCGCGTTTCGAGAGTTTCGAGATGCATCGTTAAATAAAAGTTACACCGATCGATAGGGATGCGAGAGTTGGAATCCACTGTGGACATACTTGGAAAGTTTAAATTAGTATTGCGAGAAGTAGAACGATACATAAAGCTATTTCCGATTTTTCCCAGACAGCGTGGAGTCTTCCGTTTTGTGCACACAGGCAAGTATTACCTCGACTACGTGTTGCGCACTATTATAAACATTTTAATAAATATTAGATTCGAAAGAAGTTTTTACGAAAACGATTTAAAAGTTTTATATGTACGTTTATTTAATAAATAAACATTTAAAAGAGTAATTTATTTTTTTAAAATAAACTACATTGAATTCCGTTTTTATTAAAAACAGTTTGATAACAATTTTGCAGCGGAAACTCCATAAATTCATTTTTGTGTTTCTTAAAGAGATTAAATTAACAAACTCTCTTCCCGAGGAGCAATGTATTATATCCTAATTGCAAATCCGGGCATAAGCAGAGAAAACGATCTCCCCAGCGAACCTCCGACCGACCCTCTGGACTTCGATCGGAGATGCAAAGTCGGGAGCAACTAAACGCAATCGGGGTTAAGTGCGTCTCAACTAATTCAGAAAACGAACCGTCGTTCGCCGAAGCGACGGTGGCCGCTGCACCGACCGGATAATGGACATCTCTTCAGCGTCACTCGGACTCCGGGAGCCAGAAGGATCACGACGGTCGACCGCGGGAACCTCGCGGGAGTACTGGGCTTAATGAGAAAGTTGGCACTTTGCTGTAGTTGGCCGAGACGCGCGCCGAGACCGGATGTTGCGGCTCGAGATGGAGGAAGGAAGAGCTACTAGAGAACTAACACACGATGTGATAGCAAGGTAAAGAGAGAGGCGTCGTGTCGGTGCCGGTGTGTGCTCTAAGCATGAATAATGCAGGGTCTCGGCTACGATGTACACGCGAGGGTGTGCGCCGGGGCCGCAGCCGGAGGAGAAGGCAGCAGCTTTCCTCCTTCTCTCTCACTCTCTCTTTCTCTCTCAATCGAAGCTCGCCGCGACGCGCGTTCGCCGAGGAGGTAGGTGGTGGACTGCTAGTGCAGCACACACACACACACACACCAAGGGGTTTGGCTTTGATCTTTTGTACCCATCGAATTTACGTCGACGACGAGTTAGCAAGCCGCCGCCACAAAGGCGTTCAAAAGCTGGCCGCGCGCGCTAGCGGACTCATCCGGCGGCTGACGCCCGCCTCATTTCGCCCGGCAAACTCGATTCGACCGGCGAGCGCGCGAGAAATATACTTACCGGATTACCGACGGCTTTCTCGACGAAGGGAATTGTTCTGAAGATTGCAATAATGTGCGGCTGTTGTGGATTTATCGTGCGCGCTTTGTGGAAACGCATAAAGGAGAAAAGGGAGGGAGGGGATTAACCGAAGAGATCTGCATCTCGCGTCAGACTGACGAATATCGTGATCCATCAAGCGGGATTTGTAGACGCACGAGGACCAGAAGCTGAAGACAAAGACGGACCGATTTGTATTTATGACAGATTAAATGTAAGATCCGTTTAAATAGACAAGAAGTGGTGAGATATAAAACCTCAATCTGCTGTTGAGTCATGATCCATTTATCTCTCTGTCTCTGCTGCTGAAATAAAGTTTCCTCGATATGTTAAAAAGAAAGAAACAAAGTATAAAACAATGTAATGTGTTCTAGATGTTCCATTTATTTCCGTTTTTATGCAACCCGCAATTGGGTGCCGGCGCAATATTCGATATATTTTTGCGGTCGAGAAGTCCATTTCAGTCGCTGAAAAGATATGCAAATAGAAGGAAATGCGGAAAGCCACAATATCTGGCGTAAACTTGTCTCGAACCGGTTGACTGGATCCTTCGAAGTTCATTCTACGCGAACCTCCGATATTCTGTGATATTCCGTTACGTTTACGAACTTCTACCGCAAGTTATGAGAACTTGCGGTTTAGATATTGTATAGATGAAATATTATCCTTTACATATATATATATGTATATGTATTGCACAGAGACATTGTTCCAAACGTATATATCTGAACTGCGATAGTGTCGATGGGAATCGCGCGCTTCACGTTATCCGCGCGTCTAGGATGCATTTAAACGTTATAACCGTATAGACGGATTCTCGTTCGTCGTTCGCAAAACGGCCGTGCGTCGACGGACGAATCGCAATAACGGGCGGATAACGAAAAGCAGAATTTATCGCGCTTTTTGCGAGAATGGAAAGCGCAAAGTAACGAGAAGAACAGCGGAATACGAGACCCTCTGTTAACAACCGAAAATGAAAGAAGGAATAACAAATGGGGGAGGAGGGGAGAGGAAAAACGCTAGGTTTTTCCTAATGAAAATAGAAATAAATATTCGGCTCCGATATCTGGAAGGGATTATCGCTCGATTTCACCGCGCAAACGATTATATTGCGAGATCGGTCGCGCCCTGTATGTAGGTCGTGAGAGCGAGCGAGAAGTCGTTGCATACGACACATAAAGTAGAATGATGAAAACCGAACCCCGAGCAGCAGTAGCGGCACTCTAAATACGGCTCGCAATAACGATGATCGAGACGCGATCGATTGCCTTTGTTCGGAACGATGTTTTTCGCACTCCGCTTCCGTACCGTCGTCGTAATGATCGAACGAAGCGAACTGCCGCACAGTCACTACAAAAGTATTACCCGCCCGCGCGCTCTGTACGAGTTGTTCTACGACTACCATTTTGGTGTCTGCGGGCGGATTTAGCGTTTATTTATTTACGATAATAGTTATCGATGCGATATATATATTTTTCGAAATTGGTGCATCGGATGTTGCGTTTTATGTCCCGGAAAAGTACACAATCAGAGGAGCAAAAAGTTAACAGTTTATTTTATTCAGGATATTCGTGTTATACTAAAAAAAGCTGTTGATATATGCACATCCAAGCCCGTTCTCGCTTACACGTGCAAGTGCACACTGAGAGCGTGAATTTTAAATATATATAGGATTTTAATGCAGCTATATAAAAACACTTGTTTACTGAAAATTAAAAATATTTGAGAAAACAAGAAATTGACAAACAAAATATTTATACCGTAAATAGACTCCTCTTTTACAAGCAATTTCAACTTATTCGGACTTTAAACGATTTTCATTTTGAATATTATCTCTGACGAGAACATCGCGAAGAACCGTGACGAAAAACTCGTCCAAAAAAAAAATCTAACAATCTCCTCTCTTTTTCTTCCCTCCGTAGCTGCCTTTATATATAGGTATATGTGTGCTTTTCCATTTTCATAATGCCAGAATGATATCTATCGAACGGATATTTTTTCTTCATCCGCTCCTCGTTCATCCAACAATTCGGAACTCTCATTTCCGGCGGTGCATTTTCGATGCGGTCTCATTTTCGAAGATCGTCAAACGTTATCTATATCCGATAGCGGATCCTTATCGGGAGACACGTCCGTGGCATGCCCTCAAGACGACGTGTAACGCGCGGGAGGAAGAGAAGAAGGAAGGGTTGTTGGTGCGCGCGATGAAGACCCACGGTCAGTTGTAAAATGCAAATCGGGATCCGTTAGCGTAATAGAAGGGGATTGCACGGATGTATGGAGCGCCGTCACGAATGTGTGCGCGCACATGTACACACGTTCAACCTAACCAGCGCAGCCCGTGTACGATCGACGAAGGGAGAAGAGAAAGAGAGAGAGAGAGAGAGAGAGAGAAGGCCGCGAGCAACGGGGGCTTACGTTGAAACTACGGTGGTTGGTTGCATTGCCTGCCGCCGCGTCAGCTGGCCCGTTACCGGTGATAGCTACGCCGTAGACATCACTATAATGGAATGCGTCAGGTTGCCTTTATGTCTTTCACTATACGACCGAGAGCCGCGCGCGCATCTGTGCTCTTATCCATACCGGTTTCCTATACCCAACAGTCTCACCCTACCGTGACGTAATTCTCCCCGGGGCGAGTTCCTAGATTAAAACAGTGCCTGCGTGATGTATGCGCGCGCGTGTCCTCCTTTCTCGCTGCACTTCATCCCGGGATTTATATCCGGGAATTATCAAAAGAAACTTAAGCGATGATGGGACTCTTGAATCGTGTATGTAATTCTGTTATTATTTGCTCGCTTATTTGTTCAAGTTATTATTTTTTATTTTGTCCTTCCGGGATGAGTGTTTTGAAATGACGGAGTCGTACAACGCGCGCGCAACGAAAAACTAAATAATAAAATTTCCAATTTCACATCGAAATGTAGAAATTGCTTTAACGCAAACAACACGAGAATGCTTTTAGAGAATATTTGTCATAAAAAATACACCTAATATATATAATTTAAGGCGATCACGTGTGAATACGTACGCGAATATTTAGTCAAGCGAGACTGCTAGAGATTATTAGCAAGTAAAATAGGATCTAAAGTTACGCGCAGCAACGTAAAACAGACACACACACGCGTGGATTTAAATATATAGCGAGCGTGGTTTCCCGATTCCGCCGATGTTGCATCTCGCGGATGAACAAGTTGGACGCCCGCGATGTACATACAACAAGCGGCGTTGTGATCTCCCCGTTATAAACATCTGAAAGCGCAACTTTCGGAAAAAGGACCTAGGAGTCTGGAAACGAAACTCGGCGCGGCGGCAGCTGCATTCGCGCCGGCCACCACCGTGCGGAGCTTTCCGTGAATACTAAGCGAGATAGAAGAGGAAAAAAAAAGGATAGGAGAGGAGAATAGAGGAGGAAAAAAAGGTCTCGAGAACGCATAGGAAAACATGAACGAATGAGACCGACTGGATTTTACCTCGGATAAAGCTCCGGCAGTATGAAAAGCTTCTTACTTGTGCTCCGCTGCCGGTACTTACGTATGAATGATATTCGCTCGTAACAATAATGCATGTCGCCGATAATGGTCGAAAAGATACCGAAATACACTGAAGCGGCTTAGAAAAAATCATCAAAGAGAAAAAGAGAGACTTATCTGAAATATAGGTATTATAAATTGGCAGCACTGCGTCGAGAATTGCGACTTAATCCCGAGTAAGAATTATTTTCTTGCCTTTTTATACGTCAATGTATTTTTTTAAATCTACTTTGCTAGAATCTATGAAGCATATTTTGTTAAATAATAATTTCTCGGGTACTGTAACTTTCTATTTAAATATAGAAATCTTTTGTATCGCGATTTAAAATTGTCAAATGAAATCAAAAACAGTGATTTTGCGAAGCACTTGCACTTTGCTCAGTTGACAATACAACCTTGTTTAAAGTTGACAATTGTCACTCCAATGTGAAACAGTTGAAAATTGTTTGCCTCGCTCACTCGAAGCGCGGAAAAGAATTCTCGTACGGTCCTTCGCCTCTCTTGTTGTCCGATATACAAAGCGTTTCATCGTTAGTTGCGAAGAATCGCGGATTTCAATAGAGAATATCGAACATCTGACCGGAATTATCGAGTAAAGGAGCCGGATGGTTGTCGAATTGAACGCTGGTGGAGAAGCGCCTTAAGTGGAAAAGAATTGGATCTCCGCGAGATTTTAAAGTGAGAAAAAAAAAGTCAGAATCTTTTCACGTGTGGCTCTTAAAATGAAGAGAACGTCTTTTTGATCGCGATTATCGCGACAGCTGCGCGAAGTACGCGCAAAAACACGAAAACGACATACTTGAAGCTCGTAAACGAGAAGCTATCGTCGTGTGTTGCTGTATGGAATGACGGTCATACCGCTGTATGGTCTTCGTCCGTGACAAATGCGCCGTGAATCCGCAGATCGATAAGCGCTTAAAACAACGACGACAGCTCGCGCAATCGCGCGGAATGATATTGCTACGTGCAAAGAATTCGTCAATCTTTTCCTATCTCGCGTGTCGTCACAAACGATTTTGTTTATTGTAATTTAAACTTTTTTTAAATTGCTACACAAAAACTCATACAAAATGAGTTATGCGCAAACAACAAAATCGAGAATCATTTTTCATCGCGGTGTAATTTTCAAGTTTTTGATACAATCCCATCAGAAAAAGTATGTAAATAAACATAATCGATTCTCTTAATATTAATTGTTGCCATTTTTATCTCGACGCTGATTGGACGTTTCTAGGATGTGTTTCTCGATTCATGTCGTACATACCAAGACGCACGGTAATTATAATGTTAATATAATATATATATTATACATACACACAATATAACTTATTATATATTTATAATATTATACCTTATATTGTATTATATGTATTATTTGTAGTACGGTAAGGTCACTGACCTTGGTCGCGTGACTACGATGAGGTCACTGACCTTGGTCACGTGTTGTTTTTCCACTGCCCCCTCTTTCTATTTTACGAGTTTGATTTTCATACGTTATTTCTGACATCTTTCATATGTACATCGTGTGTATTATATAGTTTGTAAGACGTACATAGTAGTATAGTTAAAAGATTTCCCGCACACTTTTCTCTAATAAATTATCTCGGTTGTGTCGACCTCAAAGTGTGAATATTCGATACAGTACGCAACGCGATAAACATCTACTTCGGCGTCTTCTTGTTTTACTACTTCCGCGATAGGATGGAAAAATTCGTTCGGATCGTCTCGTCGATATTAAGTCGGTTTTCATTCCACTCGAGATCGACTCGCTTGTTCTCGCGGAAGCACTCAATGAAGTCCGAACGCCGAATGAAGTACGGTACCTCGAGGCTGTTGGAACTGTTGGATCTCCCGTTCGCTCTTCCGTTCTTCGCGATAGCTAGCGCGGTCGACGGAAACTCCATGAATGGGTTTATCTTCCGACAATTCCTCTCTCTCTCTTTCTCTCGGAAGTCGGAGCGATCGCCCGACTAAAGGAAGTGCCTTCCAGATTCCATAAAGTGTCGCGCTAGTGGCTCAATAAACGTTCCGGCGATTATACGATCTTAAGCGTGCGCGCGCACAATCGTTACGGTTATCGCAACGATCAGCGAGAACGATAACAGAGATGGGTGGGTAATTATGCGAGCACACACACACACACACACACACACGGGCACTGTGTGTGTTGTCGCGATCACGATACACGTTGATAAATTACTCGCGCATTATAGCTGACTGCGGTAATTATCGACTATTAGCTCGTGCGCAAGTGTCTTCGCTTCTTCGACAGTGATAAGTAATCATCGCAACTGGAAGAAGGGGAGAACACAATAGATAACATATATGAAATAATTAGCGCGACTTATATTACGAAAACAAAACACAAGAACTTGGTTAATTACGTTTTTCGAAAAATATTAATTTATCAGAACAAACAGATTCCTCGCGTTCCGCTTGAAATTAATTACGCAAATGAGAGATTTCGAAAGATAATGCGCCAAAACAATGGATCCAACTTATAGAAGCGCGTATAATAAAATTATGTGCTCAGGCAAAGGCGATGACTCGCACAGTGACATTTTGAACATACGCATACGCAGAACGAAATTAAAATTTTGCTTTTGGAGATTAATATCCTGTATATATTGTCCTTCTAATAATGCTATCCATTCGCATTTTTCTCTGAACAATTGAAAAGAAATGAATATGTGAATTATCTTAATGAATTTACGCGCAACCGCGATAAAGCGCGAGCGCGCGCGCGAAATATCTTTCGCAGAACTAATTACGTGCAATTTCAAATCAAAGGCGACAGTCTTGCATTTGATCGCAATGAAAACGTTTCGAAATTTTATTATTCGCTGCAGCATCTCGCATCAATCGATTCAACGAGAGACAAAAGCCATTTGTGCTACGGCAGCTAAATCGAGAAAGCGCTGCATTTGCATTATGTTCGCGGTCAGATTTCCGTCGACGTCGTCTACGCGGAAACGCGGAACACCGCAAGATGTCA
Source organism: Pseudomyrmex gracilis (assembly GCF_002006095.1). Classification (NCBI taxonomy): domain Eukaryota; kingdom Metazoa; phylum Arthropoda; class Insecta; order Hymenoptera; family Formicidae; genus Pseudomyrmex; species Pseudomyrmex gracilis. The sequence goes on along the minus strand of NW_018020584.1, from coordinate 3,641,654 downwards.
GTGGGACACGACGTGCGTGGTTGCGAGGAGAGACGCGGAGGACGCGGTGAAGGGCGCCTGTGTGTACGGCGGGACATGCGGTTATTTCGATTTCGCGGCGACGACGCGCTCCGTCATGCGTTTAGGATGCAGCGAGCGAGACGGTTGCGGTTTACGCGCTGCATCGGAATTCCGGTCGACAGATGTCCGGCAGTTTCGCCTGAACTGAACTCGAGCACGTCAGATAGGTAAAGGTAGGTAGGATAAGGTAGGGTAGGAGGGTCGAGGTGGGTTAGAGGTGCCGTTCGATGGACTTTCCGCCTTCCCGCTGTTACGCGTCAGTCTATCCAGCCAGACCCTGTAATTCCATGTACTTTGGACTGCGGTTATTTGCAGTCGGCTATGCTGCGAAACGTGCTTGACGTGGCTTGGTATTAACTTGACTCGTTTCTCTCCAATGCTCGCGAAGGGCATGTACGTGAAGCGTTACGTACATGCGTGTGTGTGTGTGTGTGCGAACCAAGTGCGGTACGCGCACTTGTGAAATTTGGTGTTTTATCTCGTTAACGTCAATGTTATTGTACGCTAATGAAGTGCAAGGTCTTGCACAGTACTTTGGTTGTTTTTAATGGACTTCCGTCTCAAATAATGAAAAGTGTCTCACAGAAAACGGGATGTATATTTGCATTTGTATAAATTTTTCGTTCGCGTGCACACACGTAAGATGATTACACTTTTTTTTTTTTTAGTGATAACTTCGCTAACTTGGCGCGTTATCCGGCCGCGAATACACACAAGGCGAAGTCGAAAAATACGCGTTCTTCAGACGACAGAGTGATATTCAACGTGACGCTCCTTCCCTGAAAAGATAAACGTCATTTCAGACACTTTCTCGGCTGACTGCAGCCGAGATTATTCACTGTTTGCCACCCCTCGAGTCGAGCCAAGGGGAAACGTTTCTCTCTGCACAGTTTTGGCACTCACGACGCGTTCGGGGAGTTCGTCTTTCCGGATTCTGCATGGCGTCGTGAGGCATTAAGGCGGATTCGGGCGAGGGAGATGAACGCGGGAGCTTGAGGGCCCGTGGAGAGCAAGTAGCACAGCTGCGACAGCGACAATCTTCCTCAACGGCCGGTCGAATGTCGAAAGCTCGTGAGAGCTCGCCGCGGTGTGCGAAGTCGCGCGACGGCTTGTCCCTCTTCCGTGCCGAGCGACTCTGTCTGGATTATATTCTTTCCCATACACACAGGCGAGAAAGAGAAAGAAAGAGCGAGAGAGAGAGAGAGAGAGAGAGAGAAAGCTGGGCACCGGATGTTGGTCGCCGAAAGTGCGCCGTAAATCCCGAACGCGGTAAAGGAAAAATGCGGTTGCCGTGAGCGCACTGAATATTCGCATCGGCGTAGATTTTTCACACGACGCCGGCGATAAATACTGCAGAGCGGGATACGGCGATGCGGGATGCGCGCGCGGTATGTTGTATGTACGTATGTACGTACGACAGCACGAAATTGACTCTCGCAAAGCGCAGCCGAAATCCCAGGATCCTTGAATCGACGTTACGGCCGCTCTGCGCATAACATTCGATGTAAATCCCACAGGAAAATGCTTTTCACTATCAATATACCGTGATACATACATGTATATGGCTGCAAGCTTGTCGATTTTATTCAGTTAATCCGCTGCTTTGTTTTTTTTTTTTTCGGGAAAATGAAAACTACTATTTTGTTTTTACCAAAAGTAACTAACAAATAATATATTGCTTGGCAAATATTAATAAAATATTTAAAAGTATAAATATTTTTAGAGTGATATATGTACACACGTGTCCATTTTTTTTATGTAATTTGACAATTTATCGTAAAATAGTAATTCGATATGAGACGGTGAAAAATATAAAATAGCGCTGTCGCCAGTTTAAGAATTTTCTCACTATTTCTTTATCATTTATAAAATTTTTCAAAGAAAGTTTTACTTCGATATTTTTTTACCGATTACGCCATCGCGTAAATCACGGGCGTTTTAAGTTTTTATCCGAACTCTCTCCCCCTTCTCGCGATCATCTCTCGATAAATTTGTAATAAGAAGTTTGCACGCAACTGTGCTCTCTCCGTGCTGCAAAAATCCGTCGATTACATTTGTCGCTAATGGAAACACGTCAACCGGCGACCGTCACCAACAACATTAGCGACGATTAAATTTATCTCGCTGTAATTTTTATTCATTATCCGCAATTAAGAGCAAGTTCTTTCCTCGTAAAACGTAAACTCTTATCTGTCCTTCCATTGCCTTTAAGGTCACTCTATCTCTCTCGACAAATTTAGATTTTCGAGTCGCCTTCCTTCTCAATAAAGCCGAATAAATTGAAGTTGGAGAGTTCAATTTTGCCGAGCCTCAAATCAACGGCGCGCGCGACGAAGCGCCGATTATTGCCGCCAACGCGCGCGAGCGTGGAGAGAGAAGACTCCATTATTAGCTTTCCCTTCGTTTTCAATTCTCGCTGCCTCCTCCTTTCTCGCCGCTTCTCCATTCTTCTATCCGCGTCACGCTTTTCTCCCGGCGCTGATCAGCAACGATCGTGCTGAACGCGGGAAAGCTCGCTTTCTAAGAAGTGCACTCGGACGAGGTAAACGTTTTAAACGCCACCGCGCCGCAAACGTTCGGCGAAGGGGATTTGCCTGTTGAAATACTTCCGAAGCCGTTGTCCGTGGCATTACGTTGAAATCCGCGGGAATAGACGGCGAAATAAATGCATTCCAGCAAATTGTACGCCCTATACTGTGGCCATCAAATTGTAAAGTGCTCGGATGTTCAAACAATTTCGCGTAGAGCTCGCAAATGTGGAATGTGGAATGTGCACATTTTACATTCACATATTATATATCCACGCGGCGGAAGTTTGACGTGATCCTGCCGAGCAATTTTATTAAATAATTACAACAATCACACGATAATTACATACGTTTTGAATAATTTTGAATTTGAATGAAACAATATCGGATATTTATTAGTTCGCCTTTCATCTAACGTGTTAATCTTTTTTTCCGTTATTTTTGTTTTTGGTTAAATAAAATAAAGAGCTCAAAACAACGGGATGAAAAGTCAAGAGTAATTCGCTCTCACAACGGGGCTTTTAGTGGCAGACGAACTGAATAACAGAGTTGTTAAATCTACAATATTAAAATATCACGCGAGATGCGCGAGCGTAACCGCGGCAAGTAGCTGCGAGCAAAGTTCAGTTTATGTCTCGCGCAATAAGTAGATCAAGATGCTGAAGAGTTACCGTTCGAAGTTGCGCGCGAAAGAAGAACGAGCACGGAGATCGAATGAAGCCGCGCGAGTAGAACGAGCGCACGATTGTAGAATATATGCATATCCAATTTCGCAAAGTGGACTTCAGAAATAAGCGCGTTATGAACGCGTTCCACACGCGCTTCCCTCATCGTAATTCACGAAGTATATAAAAGATTTTACGACGCCAATTGCGCGCAGACGTTCAACGAACGAACTTCGTTGTTTTTACCGTCGTGCCGATATGTATTTGGCCGCGATGTGTTCTGTGACCTTTCTCTTCTTTAGCGCCGGTCTTATATTCCGTATAATGCTTCAATATTACAAGCTCTCGTATATTTAAGACACACGGGGTGTAAGAGACATTTTACGCTCATAGAGAGACAAAACTCGCGAACGACTCGCGTACTAACGTACGTGCATGCAATCTGTACAATTTACTTCGGCACTTTTTCTCTCCAAATCGCACTTCCTGATACATTTTCGGCCGTTTGTAACGGATCCAGGACGGCATTCCGACGATTCGCCGCGCGCGTCGAGTCTCGCAAAGAATGATCTACTGGCGCGCGCCTCGCGCCACAGCAGAAAAAGAGATTCACGAGCACGTATGTACGTGTATCGCGAGCGAGGCTGCCTTTTACTGTTATGGCTATGTGCCTTTTACGTGAGATGTAGGAATAGATTTCCGGGAAAAGCATTTTTCTTACTCGTCAGCTTGTATTATGGGCGAATAAATGCGTCCGAGACGGTGACGCGTAAAAAATATTTCCAGCGAGAAAACACGTTCATGAAAAATATATAAATCGCACTCGCGCAAAAAGAAAAGAGAGAGAAAACGCGCGACTTCGTAAAAAGTCTCACAAACGAGCGAGTTTTCCCGTAAATTCCCGACCGATTTTAATTTAAACCTCGGTAGAAATTTGATTTTCGCCATATCGAAGATCCCAATACACCGATCGTTCGTTCCGACATCTAAGACGGACAATTCTTTGACGTTTCGTTGAAAACAAAAAAAACAAAAAAACTCGAATTCTTTGCAAACCGATAAAACTTCAAAGAGAGTAGACTTCAAGAGTATTAACCATCTTAACGAGACCGCCACACTTGAGCGTAACCTTAGAAGAAAACTGCTGAAGAGGGTTCTTGATATGTCGCCACGCTCTCGCGGATCTTGCCAACCGTACCGCACGTTGAGACCTCGACCACTTATGCGGTCTTTACGCGATATCACGTATCACGTCGAGCGGTGTAATTAAGATCAGAGGTGCTGCAAGTGCCTAGCTTTTAAAAGTGGTTTTCTGCGAGAGAAGATGGTAAACAGGACGGAACAGCGTAAATGGAAAAAATACCGTGTATTTCGAGATTTGCACGCGAATAAACATTACCTCGTACCGGTTAAAATTTGTTATGACATTTGATCTCTTATGCACAAGAACAAGTTTCTCCCCCCGTTACGATCTTACGACAAAAATGACTAAGTTCTCACATTTACAAACAAAGTTGTGAAAAAAACTAATATATAAAGACTACCTATATTGTAAAACCTTATATATATAACCTTATATATAAAAACCTTATATATAAAGACCACTTGTATTGTTATTGTAAAAAAAAAAAAAAACGTGCGCATGCAAATATAAAAAGTAAGAGTGGCGCGTAATTGCGAGATCTCGCAACTTGTCGAAGAAAAGCGTCACGTGTTTTGCAGTATCTAACGTCAAATTTCTTTTTGGGCGACTTTGCAAGAAATTTAGGTCAAAGATCAAACTCGTCGGAAGAAGAAGAACACGATATTACAGCGAACAATTTTCGCCGCAGCTTGGAAGGCAAGCGTGTACTTACTGTACTCTCGGGACCGGTTTTTTTAAATCTACACATTTTTCGCAAGCAAGAAAATATCCTATTTGTCGGCGAGATCGACTCGACGAAAACTTCGAGGTATGTTAAATCTCGTATTTAGCGAAGCGTTTGACGAGGCAGCTGAATAACGAAACGATGAGGAATTAAGCATCTCGGTCGTGACGACGGTGTCACGTTCTCGAAAAGCAAGTCGGAAGGATTGAGAGAATGAGGAAGAGAGGAAGCGAAGAAGGAAGATGGCGCATGAAAGCGCGTACAATTAGCGACTTAACAGCGCGGTAAACGTCGTGAATGCGAGAAGATCTGAGAAACATTCTAGAATCATGCATGACCGATGTCAGAACTTCTCGCGAAATTATAAAGACGAGACGGGACGAGGGGGTTACGTCCGAGATAATTTAAAATCACAATGCGCGCGTCGCAATATATGTACGTACTAGTTGAAATTAAAATGACCACAATATTTCGCGCCTCTATTACAAAATTGTTTGCTATATTCACGTTTTGTTTGTACAAAGTATTAACAAGGCTAAACATTTCATCCTCCATATCAAAACTGTCGCAGCTGTTTATGATTAATCGATTTGTTGCCTAACAAGGTAACATACGAAAGGTAAACATACGGAATCGTATTACACATAATTTTCAGCTATATGATTTATAATGAATGGGCATATTCACATATGAATGTCAATTTGTTTTCAGTTGTATATTCGTCAACGTTCATATCACAAATACCAACAAGTTGAATTTAAATAACTGCTTCTGGATTAAAACGTGTTTTCGCAATTCCTCAATAATATACAACAAGCGAGGCAATTAATTCTATGTATATATTAATTGCGCTCTCTCACAACACAATTAGCTCAATCGTAAATAATTTTTTTCAAATAAGAAATTATTAATAAAACATTCGTGTATTTTTAACAATCAATCCGGTTGTACGTGGAAAAAAACATACTCGTACAGTGACACACATGCGATATATATATATATATATATATGTACAATTTTTATTAATCGTTTGAAAAAAAATGTCATTTGACTTTCTGGTGGATTTGACGTTAAAAAATTCTATAAAACTGCGGAGAAAGCCAATACTATCGTGTGTGTGCGCATTTCTTTTCGGGCTTTCTCTGTGGAGAAGCGAAGATAAAGCATCCTTTTCTCATCTAATGACCTAATCAATAGGTACGCCATGAGTCCGCAGTCGTTAGAGGGAGATTACAAGTTCTCGCGACGACAGAAGCAGTCCGTGTGGCTTGGAGAAGTACGAAATGGTGAAAATGGCTGACAAAGCGCTTACTCCGCCGTCGGTACTTTGCTTTCATACGGTCGCTATAACAGGCGCGATGTGCGATCGCCGTAGAATTTTCTTTTAACGGATAGCAGCCATTTACGCGAGCCCGGGCAAAAGCTTTGTCGCCGAAACGCTTCGGGAAAATGTCACGTGCCGCCCGCAGAAAAGATCTCCGAACGTCCCCACGTATATAGGAGAAGAAGGAAGATAACCGCGGGAATTACGATTTCCGCGATTCGAATTACGCCGATCGATTTATAGTTACGGCGCTTTTAACGAGCGTCGCTCCAATATTTCATTCTGTACGTGCGGCGAACAGGAAATCTCGCGGGAATAGTCGCGAGCGTGTGTGTGTGTGTACATATATGTGTGTGTGTGTGTGAAGTATGTGAATCTCGAACGTGTTTTTTCAAAGAATTTTCGCCGATACTGGCCGCAGAATGCAGCTGCGGGCGATTGATACTTGTACACACTGTCGGATGAGCCACGGCAGCAAGGGCTACGAAATCTGATCGTGAAGTGTACGCGATACGAGAGGCATTTAAAAACAATCATTAAATGTAACTGATAAAAACAACGAAACTATAGTCACACATATATAGTTGTAAATAAAAAACAAAGTGAAATAAAAACTGCGAGAATCTCTCGTAATTACGATTTTATTTCTACGTAACACATTTGACTGCCACTTTTCAAAGTATACAAGACGATAGCATCCGCTAAATCGACCGATAATTGGTTAATCTCGAGAATGGAGCTGTGACAAAGACGCGTGACAAGTGTACTTTTAAAGGTCGAGTGTGTGTGTGTGTGTGTGTGTGTGCGTGCGTATATGTGCCTCTCGTTAATCCCATTGTCCTACGAAGCGGAGGCTCACGCCGCCGGAGCCTTGCTCTGTCGTCAACCTTTGTTGTTTTTTGTTTCTCTCTCTCTCTTTTTCTCGTCGGTTTTTTTTCACTCTCTCTTTCTCCGAGCGAACGGCCGGCGTCTCGTCCCGGCGGACACGTGGACGAAGATTTATGCTAGCCGTGATTTCGCGACTCGTGTGGTTCCCTCGTACGTTCTGTCTGCGGACATGAACGTGAAGAGCCCGAGCGTTCCCCCGGAGGCTATCAAAGCGCCCGAAGAGTGACGGGCACGTATAGAAGGACTCTCTTGCGTGAGAGTGCGTGTGTGCGCGATAATGCGCCACCTCCCCCGCTGTGTGTTTCGTCAGGATTCGTTCGGTGATAAATGGCGGCTCCGTAGTCGATGCAAGAACGATTGCCTCTCGCCGGTCGATTTTTATTCTTTCGCGGATCCTGACGCGAATGCTAAGCACCCACACGAGAAGAGAGACCCTTCGCTCGATGGGATTTGGTACAGGTGGGTCAATCAGCGCCAGCCGTATACACACGGCAACAAGTGTAGCGTACGTGAGAACAATTCGAAGCAACTCTTACTTCGCATTTTTTCATTATTTTTGCGTTACTATAACAATAAATCGCCACGCGTTGAGAAGTTGCCTTTAAATTTATCAAATTTATAATTCTAGACAATTTTTTGTTCATCACAAAAAATGCAATGCAAAATGCAACAACATAAAAAAACAATTTGCAAGCTAAATAATAATAATTGAAGTAATGAGAGAAAACTTGCGGCTTGCAATATATGTAGCGAGAGACAGAGAGAGAGAAAGAGAGAGAGTATTGAAATCATATTTAAATTATCGCGGTCCAAATGGTCTACTTTAATCGAACCGCGCGTCGAACTTCCGCGTCATGGAATAAAGCTCACGAGAGAAAGTGATGCTCGCAGATAACAAGACGGCAGTTTCACGAGATCTCGTAACCAACAGTAAGAAAGTTCCTTCTTCCATTATGTCCTTGAGGCTAGAAATTCCTCCCCGGATGTGCGCTGTTGAGACATCCACGCGAGAGAGGTTCACGTTAAGAGCCCGATAAAGTGAAAATATTGTGTTCGTGAACGTGTCGTATGAGACATCATGTCTGTTTGTCGTAAAAATCCGATCCGCCGCCATAGACATTGTGACATTGGTACTCCATTAAATTGAAAATAACGCGGTAAACAGAGACAGAGTGGCAATAAAATATCGCGTACTATAATACGCACGTTTTTTATTTTGACAAAAGATATATTAGTTTTTCTTCGTTGCAATGTGTGTGAGAATCTTCCGATACGGTACAGGTGATTTATCAACTCGAAAATTCTTTGTGGAAGCTTAAATCTAACGTTCCCTCGTCATACATCGCTAAGCGGAAGAACGTCGCTCGATAACGCATCACCTCCCGACCGAAGTTTGGTACCTACTTCCCCATAACCTCCCTCCTCCCTTCGCGTGAAATCACGCTCCCGAGAGCCATTACGCTTCTTATCAGGCGGACGTTTTAGCAACGTCTTACGTAATCCGGACAAAATATTTTATCACTATCCCTCTTCCGTATTTGCGCGCTGCAACCTTTAATCCACTTAGGTGCGATGCACCGTCTGTCGAGCGTGCGAACGAATTCGAGGCGTCTGTATAGGCGCAATTACGCGGCCCCGCTTCCACCTTGCTAAAGCCGCCGCGACAGTTAGTTAGTATTCGAATAGTCGCGCCTCGCAAAGACGGCGCGAATGCACGCGACATTCTGATAAAGCTAATTTGCGGCGTGCGGACGAAGTTTATCCATTAGCACGCGCGCAAGCAAGCTGCGTGCTCTTTGCCTGTCGAATAAACATTTTCAATGATGTTATCCCTTGATCGCGTATCAGAAGATATCAGCGTGCGATTGACAATTCGATTAAACATAATCCGCGCAGAACACCAGTATCTCCAAAAGATTTAAAGAGGTAATTTCTTGCATTAATTCTGGACGCGATAACTTCATTTAATCACATGTCCAAAACGGTTTAGTTTTTTTTTTTTAACAGAACTCACTTATTCTTGGATTCCTTGATATACTAATGTACCCCAAAAATAAGTCGTTCAAACATACACAAAGTTTTCAAAATAACTCGAGTGGTTTTCACAATTTTTGAAAAAAAATACTTTGAAGGAGTTTTCTTTCAATAAAAATTTAAACTTTCACGTTAAGAATGTATCTTAAAAGAGAATTTACATCTAGTCTATCTATCGGATGTCTCAGCTGTGATTCAGTTTTCCTACAGCATTCATTTAAAACCATTTTGTTTCCGAATGTATCTGTCCGCAATTGTCACGTGTCATCGCCGCGGAAATACAACAGAAGATGCAATTTGTTCGAATCGACCGTGTCAACGTCGTTTTAGAGAGTAAAGTGAAATTCAGAATTTCCAGGTTTATAGGCGACCGTTCCAGGCGGGTGGTCCATAACGTCGCGCACGCCGGAGAGTTTGAGGGAAATTAGTCAGGAAGACGAGGGCCATTAAACCGAGAATTATGCGCGTGGTCATCAAGCGTTTAAGTACAACGTTTCGGGCGATTATAGTGATGCAAAAGCCGCAATGTAATATCACCACCGACTTAGGCAACGTTAATAAAACCCGCGCGCGTCGAGCTGGGGTAAGTAACGTTTCGCCGCGAAATATTGTATTCCCGGGGTGCGCCACCGCCGCTGCCGCCGCCGCCACAATGCGAAAGAGGACATCTGTTTCGTAAATCTCGGCCATTATTATTAACTATTATTTCGCGTGCGATATGCGACGCTCTCGGTATAAAACCGTGCTATTTGATTTTTAAGCTACATAGCTCGGCGTTTTCTTGTATACCGAGATAAAATGCTGCGCGAGATATTTTTCTCCGGATTTGGAAAATTTCCAAGTGTGTCGTACACATGTATATAACAATTTTCGAGAAATTTGTTGAAGTCTCCATCGCGCGCGCAACGACTTATATATATATATATATAAACTACATACATAAATCAAATTCTCTTCATAAATAACGCTTCGTTATCGCACAGACTAAGGCACCACTTGCAAGAGAAATTACAGCGGTAACGAGGTAACGATTGGAGGCGAGACGGCCTCGCTGCTCGCGTACTCGAATATTAAACGAGGCTCGATGGCGCTATTAAGTGATTGATAATAACAAGAAAGACAGATATAGAAGAGAGAGAGAGAGAGAGAGAGAAAGGGAAGAAGGAAGGAGAGGAGGGGAAACGAGGGAAGTTTTAATAAAGTCCTCTCAATTAGTATCAAATGCTCGATGCCGAATGACGCGGTTTCGCTTACACAAGCATTAATGCGAAACCGAAGCCTCAATTACAGCGCGCGCGCGCTCGCTCGTCTCCGTCATAAATCGCGCGCGCAGCTGTGGCACGTGCGCCACGGTAATCGAGTAATTAACATTCCGAGTCTCGTTTAATTTGTATGTCATGGCCCGAGGAGAGGTGGCTGCGTACACAGGGAACGTTCCGACGGGCCCCCGCGGGTGCAAAGTTCCCCCGCGCGACGTGCCGCAACTCGCGGCAAAGTACACACGGGTGTACGTGGGGGCTGTCGTCGCCGATGAGCAGATCGGAACTTTAATTAAAATACGAAGTAATTGCGGCGCGCCGCGCAAACACCGGTCCGGGCAACCCGTTGAAATATCGCGCGATTTTTCTGTCGGAGAAATGAGCCGCGTCAGCGACGATCGAGTCTCTCAGGCGAGAGGAACTTTTTCAAATGTCCGAGAATTCTCAATCGTACGCGGATGTAATTAACGAATCGTGACTAATCGCGACAGCGTCTACGGGTAGAGTAATCGCGTCGCCGTTTTATAGTAATTCGAGCGAACAGGCAATAAGTACCTGTCCTTTCCTGTCTTCTCGAATTAAGAGCAGGATCGTAGTTTGGACAGTTTGCTCGCGCGAGTTTATGCGTGAATATCCACGACATTACGGAAAATCAAGAATACACACACACACACACACACACAAAGAGAGGAAACTAAATTACTGCAATGTTATCCTTTATCTTGAAGAAACTTCGCAGTGCAAATCCAAAGTTTCCGAAGATATTTTGAGCTTCAACTTTTGTCTACTCTAGATTCAGAATCCGAAATTCAAGTTACATAGCCATTAATATTGGTTCAAATAGAGTGCGATATCTGTAGATGGGTAACAAAAGTGTGCGACTAAAAATACAACACAGAAGTGACGTCATTTTACATTATTCAGAATTTTCTCTCTCTGTCGCGCGATGATACAGACGAATGTTTATTAACTTCGGGGAGAGTCGCGGGTACAACGTTAACGAACCGTTAATTAGCGCGAATATATGTAATATCTTTTGAACCGTCGTTGTACACGCGACATCCACGGCGATGTATTCCATTTCATTTAAAATTTGCGGAGGCAAATTTTAATTAAAACACAAGATAATTAGCACAGCAAAGAGACATTGCATAAATATAAGACGGCGAGGACACGTAGCGGTCTTATCGCTGGTGCGATGCACGTTTCACGACGGATTGCCAGAGTCGTAGAGAGAGAGAGAGAGAGAGAGAGTTCTGGCGTTCTGCTTCACGAGGGTTAACGAGTCGCTAATTAATATAATAACGCATTAGCTGGAAGCTAATGTCGTTAGGAAATTAACCTGGAAGCAATTTATATCGCGGTATTAGATACCCCCTTCGTAAGCCGCTCTTCTCCCTGCGGAGGTGCCAATGAAGTTCGATTAGCCGGGTTATTACACGCGAGAATTGCATGCCTCCGCGACCAATATGCAACTCTCAAGAGCGGTAATATCATATAACTCGTCGGCGAATTAATGCCGGGACCACATGAATTCTCATTGCGCGATTCGCAGAACCTCTCTCGATCGCGAGTTTGCTTCCATTCACGCTGGAATGCCTAATATCCGATCCGATAACTCTCTCTCTCTCTCGTTTTGCGAAGAACACGCGTTGCTTAAATTCTATCGCGAGCCAGCACCCGACGCACTTGTACATCAATGACAAACAACACGGTTACGAGCATTTTTAATTATCTTAGTTTTTTTTATTATTTTTTTCCCTCTAAGATAGTTATTTGTGTTGTAGAGTGGCTACAATTATCGGATATAATTTTCGCTTTTGAGACAACATGAGAGTTAGTAATTTTGGTCGTTAGAGAGTCATTGAGAGACGCTTAACGGAGACTAGTGCCGACAAGTGCCGTAATTAGGGGATTTAATCGTCGAAGTTATCAGAACGTACGACCTCATCCCTTTCGGTATCCCGTTACCTTTCGGCATAACAGACAACGACCATTCGAGCGTAATATGTGCGGCGACAGTTACCGAAATGTTCACGACGCGAAATCGCGGAAATAATTAAGCGCGCGCATAATGCGCTTTGGTACAGCCGCGCGTATATATCGTCGCATCTTATCTCTGCCGTCAGTGACCCGGAATTCTCCCCGGGTCGCGCCGGTAGCCGTTATCTCCGGAGTGGACAAGGTATCGCGTATGTATGTAAAAGGAATGTCGCTTCTCGAGATTTTGAATAGAAAATAAGAGCACGCGAGGGAAGAGGAAACGTCTTCCCGCGAAAATGTGACACACAACAACGAAAAAGAATTCTTTCTAAAATGCACACGGAAATGCAAAGTCCGCGAAATGCTCGCAAAAAAAAAGTGAAACAGAAAAACTACGAAGGGAAGGAGAGAAAATCGGGATTAAATTTGGAAAAAAAAAAAATTTTTTTTAACTCGTAGAACTGCACGCAGAGATTGATATCGCGTTACGGTATAAACTTCCGAGTACCGCGCGCGGCGAGTACGAAACACAACCGAGTGTTTCAAGAGCAGGATATTTTCATAAAGCGGCCGGAACAAGTACGCGGAAGTGGAATTTTTAATTTCACGTTCCCTCTCCTTTCTTTTATATTTTGTTATCCTCTTTTTTTTTCGACGGAGTCAAGCGGAGGGAAATAATTAACTGACCACGTTACGCGGTTACGATGCTGCACCCGTAACGCTTGTATGTTGCGAGATTTTATCTTCCGCGCTCGTGCTCCGAAATCCCATCCGATTACTTATTCCCCGACACAATTTCGCGTATGCTCGGCCAGGTATTAAAAAATCACTCTATTAAAGACAAAAACCTTTCTCGCGTCTCGTCGCTCGCCGTCTCTTTCTCTCTCTCTCTCTCATTTTCGACTTCTTTCTTTCTCCGCGAATCCTTTGCTTGATAGCGCGGAAATAATTGACCGTGGTGCATTATGCGCGCGCGCCGATATCTGCATATACATACTCCCGGGCGCGCCTTATCTCTTCCTCGTGTCCTAGAATCCTTAATGCATCCTCCCAGCATGCAATTCCCTTTACACGTATCCCGCACACAGAGGCGAAAGAAGTGTGACGAGGCTATATGTTCATCGGGATAAATAAAGTGCGACGCTGTGAAACTTGACGCGCAAAGTCGGTTAACTTCGAAGCGTCAGGACAACGTCGACAACTTTTATTGTACTCGATGTACTCCCGAGCTTCTAAATACGAGTCTGCGATACTTGGCGTTTAACTATTTTAAGCACGTAACAAAATAGCAATTGTGACGCGAAGTAGTAGTTAGACGCGCAATGACTAAATTAACGATATAATACTAGACAATAAAAAAAAATAAAAAAAAATAAAAAAAAAATGATTATTGAAAGAATCGCATCAAATTGTATTTTCCGTAACCATAATATATAACACTTAAGCGGTTCTCGCGATATATATAGATGGTATCGATGGGAGCGGGTTTCTGTATCGCGAATGAAAGAAACCGGATGGTGTGTTCCGCGGCGATTATATGACGTTATTAAAAAGTTGATAGATCGTCTTAAATTTTATTGCGTTTTTTATTTGCAACGGTACTCTCCCGAGATCGCGTCGATACTTCCAAGAGTCTCTAACCCGCTTTAACTTCCCGGCAATATCTGCTTATACGATCGCGCGCGCACGTTCGTGTGCTGACCGGCATTGTCGGAGTTTTCTCACGGACAAATAGCTCTCTCAGGAACGGTTAGAAAAGATATTGTCGCCGCGGGCGAAAAAGTCGGGTATCCCCGACTAGTAGTGCTTCTCGCGCATACGTCTTCGATTTACTTTCTCGGCAAACACACAACCGCTGCTTCATACCACGTATTTACACGCCTTAATGAAACTTCGCGGCGTTCCGAGACCGGAATTGTCAGAGCGTGTGCGAGCGTGGGTGGGCGCGGAGAATGTTTTCAACTCGCGCCCTTCGTCGGTCGCCGCGAAATATCGGTAAGATTAAAGCGAGACACACACACACACACACACACATACACACCGGAAAGAATCGTTAACGGGAGGTTTCGTCCTCCGTGACAAATGCACCGGGTGTGAGTACCGACGATCATTACCCACTGCCGTGTCTCCGCTGTAACTCTCGCAGATAGAGTTACCGTGTTGCGCGCACACACACACCCGCCCGTTATTGCAAATCAAATGTTTGAGAACCAGTTTGCGCATATTACAAGAATAAATCAAAGAGCCGTGTCGTGTACGTAAATTGCAAAATTTCAAAAGGCAAAATATTTCTAAGTCGCGAACGAGAGACATTGCGTCCGTAAGTTTCACTTTACGACTACAACGTACACATATCGCGTGACAATGGTGGATTATGTTGCGCGAGAGTTTATAAAACTCCCAGAGAGAGATTTATAAAATAAATATAATATTTTATTAGAAAAGAGCGTACGGTCAACCGGGAGAATAGAATTATTTCGGTTGACGTGATATCTTTCATAACATTAATAAAAAAACATTAAAGATATTATTTTCGCCGTTTCGTCCATCGCCAGATTTGATGTGAAACAATTACTCCAATATACTTTCTCTACATTTTATCCTCGTGCACACACACCGTTTCGTTTCGAACATTTCCCGTTTGCATCGTTATATTTTCTCGTATATATATACACAATATATATACTCATACATACATATATATATTATATATAAAATATCATATATAAAATATTACGCACACATATACACGTATTATATATATATATGCGATTACTTTTACGTATGTACACAAGCACATGCAAGAGGATTACGTTCGCGCGATTATTATTTTCATTAGAATTTTTGAGCGAAACTCGGTGTTAACTGGCATACAATGCACAAAAACGAATTTATGGAACGCCGGTAATCCGAATACAATAGAGCTTCAATGAGAAACGTGCGCGCATCGCTTGTATATAAGTACCCTGTTTGCCCCTCGCGCGTTTCACGGAGTTTTCCAACACACATTTTTCCCCCGAGCCTCACCGATAAAAACTGCAATCATCGAACAATAGCGGGATAAATTCCGGTGAAAGCTGAAACGCACAAAATTCGAAATAACTCGTGAAGAGTAGAGATTTTCGGTACCTATTCTCTATTAATAAACACATTCTTCCATTGTGAGGCCATCGATGTAATTATATCGCGCGAGTGGTTGAGTTTTCATCATCGCGAGCTTTGAGAGTGAGGAAGTCTCGTGCTCTCTCTCTCTCTCTCTCTTTCTCTTGGAACAGCGCGTGTATACGTATGTATAATTCGCCTCGTCCAGCAAACGCGCACATAGGTATCTGCATTTAGCACGTGTACGCGAGTGCTGCAAGCGCAAACGCAATACGCTGCGCACACAGACGCGTCACGTCACGTACACGACGATGAAACGACGTCGGCTTTCCGGGCAGGCATTAACCTAATTTCCCGCGCTTTTAATCGGCCGGTTAGAGCCTCCAGCAGAGAATTCAATTTGGATTTCGACTTGCCACTCCGGGCTCCACCGTGGAACGATTATCGGATTATTTGACGTTTTCCATTACGCGCGCGACTACCTACGTCTAACGCTTATCGTTCCACTTCAAACGCCATCAATTCCGGTCGTCGCGACGGATGCAGCCGTTACCTCGTTGTGTCCGATCGCGAGAGCAACTTTCCTTCACGGTGCTTGACTCCGAATAATTTAATTGATTTGTGTAAAGCTCCGAGCGAGCGCGTCTCGTTCCTGCAATAAATGCAAAATACTCTTTGAAGTAAAGTTACTACTACCAATACCACATTTTTTTACGAGACAAATGTTGGAATATTCTGAATAGAATAATAATTAAATATTACCCTCTACCAGTTTAAGTGTGTTAAAAGTGCGTTATCTATTATTATTTGACTCATAGTTGAGTTTAAATTTTTTTTTCGACTTTTTGCGATTGCTCGCACGCGATCTTTCTTTCGCGTAACTTATTTCGACGTGCGAATAATCCTTCAGAGAACGGCAAATTTTCAGAAAGCGGCGCGCGTTGTCGGCGAGATATAAAGCCCCGGGGTTTTCCGACGTCATTCTAATAAAGTTCGAAGCGTGAAGATTTAAACGTCGATTGACGCAACTTCAGCGCTCAAACATTTTCCGTCGGGCGATATTATCGGTAGGTCGCGCTTACACAAGAAGTAGCTTTGAGCTCTGTCAGAGTGCACTTTCTGACGTTACGAAATATATGCGAGGCGTTGTCGTCTTCCGGCTCTCTCTTTCTCTCTCTCTCTCTCGATTTCTGCAGCAAATACTGCTAGAAGAAGAGAATAAAATGCAAGCGTCATCGGATTGATGCAGAACGGCCTGTTGAAAGTGCGCAACCGCGCGCGCGCGTTGTATACACGACGACGTTAAAACCACAAAGTAAGAGCGACAATCGTACGTTCTCCGATAATGCATATCGCGATCCTTCGGGGTCCTTCGACAGTTACGGATATGGGGTGACTTATCGAGATACTCAGCCCGTGAGTTACATGAGCGATTGAAACGCGAATACGGTCTACCGAGTTTGTGCATCGTAAAACGAAAAGTCTCAAAAGCAGCAAAAGATCGTCTGGAAATCACGTAGTTCTGAAGAGATCGCTGAATATTTCAAGAAGAACGGGAAGTGATACTTAAATGCCGCTATGTCGAACAAAAAATTAAGTAAAAAGAAGCACATTATTTTTTTCTTACTACCTGTTGGTTTTTACTTTGTTCTTTTCTTGCGGTACTAATATTACGACTAAAGTCACGTGACTTTAGTTACGTGTTTTTTCTCTCCTCTCCTGTCACGTGACTTTACTTGGTCACGTTTTTAAAGACGCGCAACAAAGTCGTGTTCGAATGGCGCGAGGCACTACCGTCGTGCCTCTTGATATCGATTTTTGTATTTGGTTTTTCTCGCGTACTTTCAAACACAGATCACGGATAAAATTCTGGCCACGTACCACGCGCATCGGCACTCGATTCATTCCCGATGCGATATACATACGTCTCCACTGTTTCTCTCTCGTAGTTGCGATCTGATATAACAGAACTCAGAGAAATCGCGATGTTCGCGAGGTGCACCGTTAACCAGGATTTCTGTTCGCTCGAGACCGCCAGTCCAGTCGGCGAGCGGCTTTTGAGTTCGACGACCGGATCGGTCGAGTATGCATTATGCCGACGATGGATTTGCGACGGTGCACCGTGGCGTAAAGTGGCCTCGCGAGCGCTCAAAAACGAGATTCTGTGTGCTCGTGGCAGTTTTACGACTCGCGACGATCGATAACGAATCGGCCAGCAACGCGGAAATAAATGTTTCGAGGATGCGACGGTCAAATGGTAAAATATTTGCAATCGAAAGCACTGGTGCGCAGAGTCAATAAAAAAAAAAAAAAAAAAAAAAAAAAAAAAAAAAAAAAAAAAAAAAACAAAAAAGACCAGCTTCGGATTGCCTCGAAAGCAGTTGATGTCGACAATAACTTATATATCAGTGTGTGTTAAAAACTAGATTAACATAAAT
>NW_018020584.1:3582205-3617715 GCF_002006095.1 Pseudomyrmex gracilis | reverse complement strand
TGAGTGAATATATTATTTATGGCCTTACAAACAATGGAGCTAAACAAATTTTGTAAATCTTTTCATTGTAGCAATAAAACATATTTAGAAAAACATATATAATTTGTCCGGATTTTGGCGCCGCACCCTGTATATATATATACATGTATATACGCGAGAATAAATTGGATTCAATAAATTCACGTGAACGGGAAAGCGCGCCACGCCTGCTGCTATCGCGGCGGTACCGGTGAAGAATCACGGGAAACTACAACGAGAACGGCGTGAAGATTTCCTGAAATAAATTCGACGGAGCGGCAATTATCGCTAGAAGGTGGCGGTCCGGGAAAGTGGCGGCGAGAACGAAGGTAAGAGAGAAGAAGGATGACGAAGAGAAGTGAGCGTTTGCGAATGGCGGCAAGAGGAAAAAGGACAACATATCCTCCCGCCGCGCTCAGACTCTTCGGATCTTCTCTTCTAGGTTCCCGTATATTTCACCTCTGGGAATACGTTGGTAGCTCCGCGCTGCACCGCACTTTCGCCAAGAAACTTTTTATCCGTGGCGTTTCTTAACTGCGCGAGATCGCCCTCTCGCGTGGCCGAGCTCTCGCGCGGTAGCTCTCGCAGGAGAGCCGTCATTTCTCTCTCAAGAATGCATTCCCGAGCGAGCTAGCGCACGATTGCGAAAACGTTCCGCGGTCTTTAATATTGGCGCGCGTATCTTCCGGCTAAGTAAGAGTCGAATAAACGCGAAAAAGCAGGTCGCGCGCGCGCGCATTCACGTGCGCTTTGCACACGTTGCAAAACAACGCGCTATTGTGCGTGTATTGGCCTTCGTAGTCAAGAGAGCGGCGAGGCTTTGTTTTAGTTACTAGAATCGACAACGAACGAAAAATTTAACGAATAAAAGAGAAAACATATTTTTCTGTCACGAGAATAACGCACACGGGAGTTTAGTGGTGCAACAAATTAATTGATTCTACAATATCGTCAGCACGCACGCAAAATAATTTAAAATATTATTTTCATTATTTTTTAAAGTCAATTGTCAAAGTATTGTGCGGGAATGCACTGAAACGCGAACAAATCGCACAACACTACAACACTCTGTTGTGGATCAAAATAAAATTTTGTTGATGTACACACAAAAACAACAAAAAAAAAAAAAAAAAAAAAAAAAAAAAAAAAAAAAAAAAAAAAAAAAAAAAATAAATAAAAATAAAAATAAAAAAAAGAAAAATAATTACAAATTTGTCCGACCGAAATTGGAAACACGAATTTCGATTGTGCGTCAAATCGAGACCGAATAAACATTGTGCGAGAAAAGTGAGTAATAAAACAACGATAATGTCACGTCATGCTCGAGGTATGTACATGCGTAATGCAATGCGATTAACGAGCTCGTTTCTAATGAGAAACGTCAGCCTCGCGGCGCGCTTCGTTCTACGTAAAGGGTTACGAGAAGATGTGTGTTTACGCGCGCGGGAGACACACATCTGCGAATAATCTGCCGGGGTGGTACGCAAATCTGTGTATATTCCCCTCGAGCGAGAATCCACGATAGAGCCTGCTGTCGTACGCGAGAAAAGCCAATAAAAGCGGATTGCGAGAGAGCCGGAAAGGGTGGAAGAGGAGGCCGCGCATTTCGACCACCCCCTTCTCTCTCGTAAACTCTCTCCCACGCGAATAATGCCCGCGATCTGTTACGAGTGCGTCGTTTACGGAGGAAGCGTGCGACCGTGAACGAACGTTCACGCGAAAAATTGCATCGCGTCGCTGATAATGCGAGCTCCGACGGGAAGTTTATAAGAGCGCGTAAAGATAAGGAGAACAAGATGGGGAAGGAAATCCTTCGCGAGCATTTAATTCAGCAGATTCGACGATATATTTGCTATTTATTTTCGCGGCTCGCAATAAATTTCACGGCGAGCAATCGATAAAATTATGCAGTTTGATTCGACGAGTGGAACCTGGATGTAAGAAAAAGATTCTAGATTTGTTTTCCATTTCTCTCTCCCTCTCTCTCTCCGTCCAATTATTGTCAAAGTGTTTTTGTCTCTATCATGATGGCAGTTTTCACGTCACATCGCGACCGCGAGAAACTCGATTATTGAATTGTTATGAAATTTTTTATATACAATTTATTACTGACCAATCTCTTAAAAAATTGAAATTCGTGAAAAACAGCGGGATCGAATCGCGAATATTTCTCGGGCATATCAATTAAATATTTTGCTTCATGGAAATTAATTATTCAACGTTCGAAGCCACGAATTGGAATATTCACAACTGCAAAAATCGTCGCAGAAAAACGTTTATTTAAAGAACCATTTCGTGTCTCTTAAAAATATGTATCTGTCCGTTACTCGAAACAATAGAAAAAATTCAGTATTTCGCGCAAATCCGCGCGCTATTTGGATCTCGCGACATTTTCCCAGAATGGCAGTAATTCGAAACCCCTTCGGGCGAGCGAATCTCGAGCTTCCTTCCTCTCTCAAGCGTGCTCATTAACATGACATGTATATGTCCTCGTAATGGGAGCACCGCCTACAGAATAGTGTCGTGCAATCGACCCCCGTAGAATCGTCCCGTCGATTAGACGGGCGACGGGGACCGGTAAATGGCGAAGACGAAGGCTGAGGGGACACGAAGGGCGAGTGGGATGAGAACCACTTGGGAAATCATCTTACATCGGACGCTCTCCTCTCCGCTTTCCGTAACTCTAACTTATTCCCCACCCGTTTCTCGCAAATAGGTACTCATCGTCTTTGTGAGTGGGTCCTGGCGCGCAAGTACGGGAGTTTAATATCGACGTTCACGAAAGCGGCGCTCGTAGGTAGGGTAGGTTAGGTAGGTACGCAACAACGCGCGCTAACGTCGATTAATCTTTTCTTCGTTCGATTATTTTTGTCGGATCGTGTCCATTAGCACGCGAGCAATTCGTACGCGCGTGCTTCGTGACGCGTATTAATAATCGCGTTTTATACACTCGCCCGATGTATAAGGCGAAGGTATTTTTAGCGATGAAAAAAAAGCGATTGAGTTAGCGGTAATTAATGACTTCGCTGCGTGCGCGGTAAGCGGAACGCTTATAGGTATATAATTTTCAATTATTGTTATTCGGAGGAGAAAAGACCGAGATGAATAACTAAACCGATGCACATTTAGCGAGATCATTTAAAACTGTACTTATAATTTTATATAAATTAAGTTTATATAAATTAACTGTGTAATTTATATTTTATATAAATTAATTAATATTACTTATATTTATATTTTATTATTATTTATATTTTATACACACTAATTTATTTAATATTTTATGCATCTCTGTTTCCTACGCGGACGAGAAGTGACAGAATAAATTCTACGTACTGAATTTTTTTACATCTCTCTTGATTTAAATATATCACCCCAAGATCGCGTGCTAAACGCTTTCGCGAAGAAATTGCGTAATACTTGCGTCATCGCAAAAAAAAAAGAAAAAAAGAAAAAAATAAGCTCAGCGCGCGGTTACGTACAAGATATCGAATTTGTCGATGTTCGTGTCTCTGTAGCGCCGTTCGATTCGAGACGAACGCAACTGCGAGATTTCGCTCGGACGAAAAGACCGAAAGCAATTTAACAACAGTTCATTCCGTCCGCACGGAGATTGACGTGGCTCCTGCGTGCGGAAGACGGAACGGGAGAATAGAACGGAACGAGCGAGCGAAACGGAGACACTCGCCGCTTTGAATAGCTTCGTCAAATAAGTCGGTGGACCGCAACACGTATCTGTACCCGCCGCCGTCAATCTCCGCCGTTCTCTCGCTTTTCCCGATAGCCCATCGCCGTACGCACACACGCACGCTGATGTGTGTATGTGTGTGTGTGTGTGTGTGTGTATGTGTATCCTCACGCTGTGCACGATGTATAAAGTTTCACCGTTTCGATTGAGAACACGGCTGCATTTTACGATTGGCGTTTCATCGTCGCGCTTTTATCCGCGCGCGCATATATGTACATGTATTTTCTCCATCTCCCTTTTTATTCTCTTGTCACCTGCGATGAAGTCATAAATTGCTCCGTGTCGAATAGCGAATATGCGCAAATATGCGGAGAGTTTATCCGACCGCGACATGTCGTGCCGTATCGCATCTCGCGCGCCGTCTTCGCCGCGTCTTTCGCCTACGTGAGAATCGACGATGCGGGAAAAACGTCGCCCGGCAATCCGACGTCTCCCTCATCCGTCTATCCGCAACCGCAATATTTGGCTGCATTTTATTGTACGTAAGTGCAAAACCGATGCGTCCGTAAAAGGATTTATAGAGTGATACAAAAAAATAAAATAAAATAAAATAATAATATCAGTGTCAATAAATAATCAGTGTCTCATAGTTCGATTATCACAACCTATTGATCTGTGAATCACATCCGAGCAAAGTTGGTTCTGTCCTCCGGCTAAGAACAAATCTTTGTGCAAATATTGACTACGGTGTTGAAAAAAAAAAGTGAGTAGCGCATAATTATTAAGATTTCAAGGAATCGGCATGTATGACGCACTGTTGCGCAGGCGCCGCTTAATTATCATAAATTACAATAATTTATTATACCGAGCCCCGCTATCGCGAGATCAAACGGGCCGAATATCGCCTACGTGCGTTTTCACGCACGAGAATCATGATGGGTCTCGTCTCGGGCGTGTATCGATCGAGCGATAGCGCGAAGTGAGAGAAGGCGAATGAGCGATAAAGAACGGAGAGCCGGAGAATGGGAGATGCGGAAAAAGAGAGGAATTACTTTGCACAATAAAACTGCAACAGGCGCGACGTGTGACGAAGAGGGGGGGGAGGAGGCAGGATGGGGAGGGGGAGAACGAGAGACGTCCCGAATAAATCTTTCTCACCCCCGCGCTCAGACGATTCGCCCCCGGAAATTGCGAGAGAATGTGTATATAATCGAATCGCTATTGTCCCGGGCGTGGTTGTCGACCCGGCCAATTAAAATAACAATATGCTCAATGGACCGTTTTGCATGCAAATTAAAGAGGGTCGTTCGTATTCGACTGCATCGGCACTTTTCGCGATCTGCCGTTCTGTATATATCGTATTGACGCGCCACCGGTTCCCATACATCGCTGTCGGCAAGAGATCGGTTGTACGAGCAAGAGATGTATCGCCGAGAAAAAATTATTGTACAAACGTTACCTGCGCGATAGAATGAAAAAACGATTGTGTCGCGTGTTACGAGCTTAACATGACGGAAACGTCATTCCCCATGATTTTGTTCGATTACGTGCGCGCAATATTTCGCGTTAAAAAAATCAGACGACGTATTAACGATCAGTGTTTTCTATTAATGCAAATTAATTTATTTTTGCGGTTTTCTCTATTTTCTAAATAGTAGAAAACATCCGCGCAAACAGAACCGGACAAAATTGATAGTTTAATTTTAATTTGACGATGTCACACAATTGGATACACAACAACAACAACAACAACAACAACAACAACAACAACAACAACAACAACGAAAACCAACATATAATTAAAATGAAAATTCACAGAATGTGTTTCATTTGATCTTGTTTTGAAATTTTCGAAAAATCATCACATGAATTTGCGCAACTAACTTTGACCAACATGTTCTAGTATAATTTAATAACTAGAATATTGAATAGCAACGCATGAATGCACGTCTCCCACGAAAATGGCTTTACACGTTCGCGAATTTGCTAATAGACAACCCGCAGACACGTCAGCGACGAAGATCCCGATACGTCAGTTTCACTTCCTGATTCCTGATCACGTATCCGAGCTTGAGCTACAGGGAACATACACGACGAATATCGATCCGTGCTTGTAACCCATCGATATCCGAGTATAATCAAGGGGATTAATGCGTGATCTCCCTTGGTAGCAGTTGGATTATCGGACGTTCCGAACGTAGGTATCAAATGCATCTACGAGCGCCCAAGTCTCATCACACCGAGATGACGCGCAGTCCTCGCAACGAAATAAACGTTCCGTGTCGTTGACACGGAAAATATCGTGTGTTCGTGCTACACGGGCATTTCGAGCGGAGTAACATGTGTTTGCCGCGTTAAATCGAAATGTACGTACCAGATTTTTTTTAATTTCACTTTGATGTAAATCAAACCTTTTCAAAAGTGCAAATATTTGAGCGATAATTTCTTAGAATTTTTTTTTAACGCAAAAGTAGTGTGTAATTGTGTGTGTGTGTGTGTGTATGTGTATGAAAAACGAATCTCTGAAATCATGCATTTACCTCTTAATTGCCTTGACACTTAAGAAAAACCGCAGAGCAAATATAAAGACGTAATAGCTGCGTACCTAACGTCGAATAAATGCGCTTCAGAGAGCAGCCGGTTAAAAAAGTTGAAAGAGATGAGAATAAAAAGAATCTTTTGCGTCGTTGACCGGAAGAGAACCTTACCTCTCTCAGACCCAGCTACGTTCACCGCATATGGCCGTACACGGTCCGGATTAATCTCGAAGATATACATATTTGGCGCGCTATGGCGCCCGCGAAGCAATTGCCTCGCCCGGTCCGCCTCTCTTTCCCGATAAAGTTTCAAATTTCGTCACGCCGTTCTCTCGCGTGTGTATTGTGCATATGTACATACCGAGCGACAGACGTGGAGACGGATCGAGGTGGACCGGTGGGTCGCGAAAAAAGAAAAAAAATGAGAGCGCGCACTCGCTGCGCGCCGATTATTTATCTTACCTTTCCGATCGTCTCCGCTTGCCACTGTCGCCACTCGGTAAGAGTTTCGCGCCGGGGCGAAATCAGCGCGAGGACGTAATTTATCGCGATCGACCTTTTTCGTAATCGCCGCTCCGCGAGCGCAACGAAGGTTAAAAAAGAAGAGAATATCGCCGCCACGGCGCCATCCTTCTTGAATCCGAGACTCGAATAAAACGGAGGAGAGGGGAATCGGTTTTAAGGACTTCGGGATCTCCCTGTTGCCACCCGGTCCTCTCCGGATCGATTCTCGCTCCGACCTTCGCGGTTTGTTGTTTTATCGCTTCATCCGAGAGAGAGAGAGAGAGAGAGAGAGAGAGAGAGAGAGAGAAAGAGAGAAAGGCTTCACTCCGCCTCGAGTTTTCACCTCGGGGCGATCGATTATGCGCTCGCGTGGCCGTTGATTACTTCTTTCGAGCAATCTTTTCGCACGAGAGAAGTAATTCGTCTGGCGGCGAACGCCGTCCGTTTGGGGCGGGGTGTTTTAGTATTTTCCACGCCCGCTGCGGAGACCCATGTGGCCTTTAATTTGCGATTGTGAGTTACGACTATAGGTACTTTAATAATATTCGTTGAAATATGCGTTTTTTTATATCGGTAGAATTATTTAACTTTCTGGTACAAAGTCTCTCTTGGTTCATCACGCACCGACAATTTTCGTATATACTTCGTGTGTTCTGGACGTCATTAATGTCATTAAAATCATCGACAATAATTTTACTACCTCCGTTCGGCGAAGAAGGTTTGCCTCGACTCGTTCAAACTGGATCGATTCATCAAACAGTTGCAATAGGAAACCCAGACGAGTGGATTACCGTAAATGGATATTACATTGTAACTGATATTCTCTCTCGATATTTTCTCGTTATTACCAGGTGAATTGCATCCTAAATTTTCAATGTACGGACTGCGGTTAACAGAGTGAAATTCGTAGCGGCATCAATAAGAGCGACCAGAAATTGCCGGCCGCTCTTTGTCCGCCCGTAAATTAATCTGGTTAATTACAGTCTCGGAATCTTTTGGGGATAGACGAAGAGAAAGAGCCGAGCGATGTATCCAGCATGACTTGTTACTCGGTCTGTGTGCAAACGTCGCTATCGATCGCCCTCGCCCGCCGCAATGGCACGCTACAGCTTTTCTACGGTACAATCTCTCGTGTTACACGCTGTGTGGAATAATAACAACGAATCCGCGATTAATTCAACACTAGAAAAACGCAAAAAAAAAAAGAAAAAAAAACAACCACAAACTGCTGAAAGTTTGCGAGAAATTTGTTGAAAAATTAATTCGCGCACATATCAATTCTCTCTTTCTCTTTCTCTCTGCGCTGCGTTTACTACGCGCTTTAGCGCTAAACTATTTACGCAAAAAACATTTATTGTTTCCGGAAACTTGCGCGATTTAAACACGGAAAAGTGTTTTACGCGCGCGCATATGTAAATGAAAATTTTGCACTACTAATAAATTACATTTAAATTATTTTTTATGAGAGTAAAATAGAAAACAACTGCAACTTTATCCGTCGAGCTAAATTCACAGCCGACTGTTTGAATTGTTGCAATTGTTCGTTCTCTCTCTCTCTCTTTCTCTGCATTTTTTAACTCGCGCTCTTTCCGCGGAACGGTTCAATTACACTCGTCGGCGCGTCATTTATCGTCACGCTACGATGCAATGAATTAGACGGAATTCTAATCAATCCGAAAGTGTGTCCGCGACTCGACTCGCATTTTTCCGAGTATTTTCCGCTGCGAACGAACGGGAGAAACGCGGCGGTTATGCAAGTGAGCAATGCAGACGAGGGAAAACAGGCGAATAGAAGCCAGCGTAAGGCCAGTCAATCTTCCGACGG
This sequence comes from Pseudomyrmex gracilis, assembly GCF_002006095.1. Classification (NCBI taxonomy): domain Eukaryota; kingdom Metazoa; phylum Arthropoda; class Insecta; order Hymenoptera; family Formicidae; genus Pseudomyrmex; species Pseudomyrmex gracilis. Next base: position 3,609,143 of record NW_018020584.1, on the reverse strand, counting down.
AGAATTGGTCCATCGCTCTTCAGCAATTTATGCCTTCGGTCGGCTGAAAAATATCGGCAGTTCAAATATCTGCGGCGCGGCAGCGGAAAGCGTTTCTGATTCGAAAGCTACACGGCTGATCCAACGCACACACGATATTCTACGACCTTGTCCCAATATTCCGCGCCTTCGTTCCCTCATTTAACCGCCCTCTATATCTCTCTTTTCTCGCACGTTCTCGTATTGCACTCGTGCATATCACCTGCCAGCAACTCCCGTTTCTCTGGAGATCCGCAACGAACGATGAAACAAGAGAAGCTTTTTTTCTCCATTAACGCGAAATTTCGCGATCGTTCCGCGAATTTAATTGAAACCAGACTCGCGAAGAGAGGCGGCCATCTTCTTTCAAAGTTTTTTTCGATTTTACTATCGCGATAAAAAAAAAAAATAAAAAGTTTCGATACGTCTCGCCGCTATTGCCAGAATCCGCGGGAATAAGCTCGCGCCAACACGGAGCGCGGTTCGTCGTTGCTGATTTCCATTTCCCATACCATTTTCTTTGCTAAATCGCAAAGTTATCGTACCGTCTCCTATTTATCTTACCTCTCGTCGGGAGTGAAAGATAACCGGCCCACGAAAACGCAAACTCGACCACCTGTCTGTCCGTTCGACCGATCCTATTTTTCTTTCAGAAAGGAACGCTTTGAACGCGAACTTTAAATGGTTGAATCCCGTTTTCGCGAAAGTAGCTGGGAAGGGAATCGATCCGGACAGCAACTCCTGCGTGTCCTCGTCGCCCGTCGTTGTTCCGGAACTTTTCACGAAACCAGGAGAACTTCAATAACAAAAAAAAAAAAAAAAAAAAAAGAGAGAGAGAGGGAGAGTCGAACGCAGAGGATGAGGCAGATGAGGGATACTTTTGTGAACTCGGTTCAAACTAAACGTCGAAGTACACTCTGTAGGAAGTTTCACCTCGCTTCGGTGCTCCTTGAGACGTTCTTTTATAACGACTCGAGGATTATCGGCCGTGCTCATTGCTGCACTCGCGATTCTCGCGAAGCTCAGGGATTCTCTACAAATAAGATACTCGAATAATCGAAGAAATCGATGAAGTTCAAGTCGACGGCATAAAATTGTACGAGATGGCGTGTATTAATTATGTATACCGCTACTCGAGGAGGTTGCTTCGCTATTCTTAAAGACTTTACCCTTTCGCATTCAACGTCGCGAAACGTCGTCCTCCGTCGTATACATATTTATTTCATAGACGCATACATCATGTTCCACATCGTGTTTTTTTTTGTGTTCCACGTTTTATCGTTTCTCTTGTGTCTACTTGTCCGTAATATTCTTATGCATATTTATCATTCGATAACTCAACGTCGAATCGTCGTTCGTGACCTCTTATTGCTCGTCCCGAATATTATCAGACATCGGTGTAACGGCCGTGGATAATACTCTCGGAATAATCTCCAGAATGTCGGTTAGAAAACGCCCACTTCTTCTTCAGAGATCTGCGAAATAACACGCGGGTCGCGATAATTGCCCGAGAGAGAAAACAACAACTCGCTCGGCAGAATTTGGCAGCCGGATGTGTGCGCATTCTCGTTACAACATCATGCGCATTCTCGCACGTTCGCGACCTTTGCGCACGAGAGGACAACGACAGACGCGGGTTCCCCTTTCAGATCGACACGCCGCGGCTTTGGGTGCCCGGCTGCATACAAAAACCAAACGCCTTCTTTCCCGTGTGTTCTCTTTAAAACGTGCGCGGATTGTTTTCCGAGAGCAGAAAAGCCCGGATCTCTATTTCCCGAGCTCGTATCCACCCAACAGCCGGATGTGACTTCCGAACGTAACGAATACGTTCGCACGTATTCCGTAATGTCTGTGTTTCGAACAGCAGGATTTTGTACAATTAATTCCAGTAGGAGGATTTTATACGAAACTAATTCTCGGAGTATCTTCGAGATACCTGAATCGAAACAGCGAGAAACGCGCCACGCATTTTATCGAGCTTTAAAATCACAGCGCGAAAGAAATAAGAATCGACGCGCGTTTATAAGGAAATAAAAAAAATAAAAAAAAAAATAAAAAAAACAAAAACGCAACGAAAATTAAATGCAAATGTTAAACGTTAAATGTAAACGTGAATGAATTTTTGCAAGTTCGCTTTTATGAAAATGTGAACATCTTGAAAATCTTATATTCGCATTTCTAACACTCGTCGTAACACGTGTCTGGAAACTGGAAATTGCATTCCGTTTAATCGTGCTGAGAAGTAAAGAGGCGCCGCACTTTGTCTACGAACAAACTGCGAACTGGCATCGGTCCGAGCGCAAGGAACTTTTCGGGAGCGCGCGAAAAGCGGGTTGTAGTTCACGTTCGAGCGAATTTTCGTAGAAGTGTCTGGCAACCGCTCAACTGGCCAGTAATGCAACGGCTCGAATAAAAAGCAGAGGAGGTAAAGGAGGGAGGGGGGGACGTTCTCGAAAATAAAACACGCTCCACCCCCGAGCAAATTTTGTTCGCGATGAACCGCAGATCTCTCACCGTGAACATCGGTGGAAAAATATACTCCGACCTAAAAATCGACCGTTGTTTACAATGCAACGGGCTCACGTACATCGAATATTTCTCGCCAAAGTAAATGCAAATCCAATCGCAGACGTTATAAATCTCGGCTGTGTGTGTTCCAAAGCTACTCATCTGCTTGGCAAAGCACTCGGATTCATGCTGCGTGTACGTATACACAATAAGCGAGCGGGGAAACTAGAGCAAACAATGAGTACAACGACGGGAGAAGTATTTTAGCTCGAGTCCCTCGCGAATTCGACGAATTGGGACACAACCGGCGATGGCATCGATCGCGAGACTCAAGACTGGCGCAGAGACCGAACGCCTGAAAACACAGAAATAATAGTCTTGCGACGAAAAAAAGAGCGTGTTATTATCAAAATTTGTTGATCGAAGTGAGAAAATAAGATAATCTCTCTCTGTTTTTTTTTATGCGCGATAATACATTAAATTTAAGAAAAACTGTTAATTTTGTAAAGTAACTAACTTTCCAAGATAAATCTGGCACCAAGGGAAGAAAGTATTTTTATAGAAAACTTAATTCTCAGATGAGAGTAAATTAAGAATTACTTTCTTCACCGACAAACATTTTCTCGTTTAAGAGATGAGGTCAATTCATTTGTTATAAATTAGATATCTAACAGTTCTTCGCCTCAACCGCGAAGATCGACGCGGCGGATGATAAATCGAGCTTCAAGTCGGGCCCATCGCACATAGATGAAGTCAGACGTGGAGGTGTGGGAAAACATTCCGACGGCTTCCTGAGGGTAGACCAGGGTCCATTCATCGTCAGCCGTCGGAGGAAGTCCCGGAACTGGGACTCGGTTCACGTGTCCCAGGGTCAGTGTGCCGTTGATCAGCCCGAGAAGAAATAGCCAGCTTTGGCACGTGGCCAACCCCGTGCCGAAAGTTTCGTTTTCCTCTCTTCCTCTTTCTCTCTCTTTTTCTCGTCTCGAGTAAAAGATGCAGCAATTTTCCTTCACATTCCTCGAAACGACGCTTCGTTTTCACTTACGAAACTGATCGACTGAGAATTGCATGAACGCCGAAGGTTCTGACCTAGGACTTCATCGGGTTATTAGCCGGTCAATTCGTAATTTGCAGAAGAAAATTCCACGTGAACGCTCGGACACGTTTTACCAAAATTGAATTTCGCCATTTTTATCTTTTTTTTTCTCTTTATTTTTTTTCGTCGTAATACTTAAAATCGAATATCGCGGAATGGATAAACGTCGCGTAAAGAAACTCTTGAGGTTGACAAAATTTCATATTCCGGGAATATCACGCACATAGGATATCTACGGTAGACAATATTCTGAAGACTGCTCGGCGAATCGTGATCGGAACAAGAGAGAGAGCAAGAATAGAAAATTTTTGAACATTCAACTTTGCTTGCAAGACGGAAGATGAAGAAGATCTCTCGAATATTCTACAGAAACTCGCACAGTTATCTCGTGTGCTCTGAATTGTAAAACGACACAACTTACGAATCCAGATGCACGGTTCGGAGAAACGTTGCGCAACGCACGTAATGGAATCATTGACGCATTAATTAGCAACGACTGTGTTGGATCTGATAAAACCGTTAACGAAACGTGTCGCGCCACTTTAAGAGCGACTAGAAGATCTGTTAGTAATTGACGACCCAGTGTGCGTCAGTCGTTGCGAATTGCTCTATCTGCGAGTGAGCAAAATAGAATCAGCGTTACGTGAATGACCTCCTCCTATTGATCTATATCTAACGGAAAGAAACAGAACGTACTGTTCCGCGCGACACGCGAATGCCACACGGTTTCTGAGAACGTAAACGATCCTCCTAATGTGCATCATGCAAATTTTATCGTGCAAAACTTGGATATGAGAGAGAAATTAAAGAAGATATAAAAGAAGATATAAGCAAATATTTTTTATATACTATTCTTCATTTATCTCAACGCATTATTCAGATCCATAAAAATGTCCGAAAGATGAATAAAATCTAATTTAGAGAGCATTAGTAGCTGTATGTGTGTCAGGAAATGTCATGTATTAATTATTCGCTTTATTGCCAAACTCGGCCAGTAAACTCACAAACGTGATTTACGTTCGAAGTTATCTCTCAGGGTGACTTAATATTTATATTTCTGACTAATTTAATGTTATCACATCCAATGGACCTTTACACACGTCATACAATAATATAGGTCTTACATAATGGACCCAATGTCTAGAAGTCGCGCTAGTCGCGGCGAGTCAACGCCCGATAACTGCCCTCGATCGTATGTCTCTTCCGTTTGAAGTGGCCGCCGCGCGTCTCGCCCACGATCGAGTGCACCGAAGTATTTCCCGCCACTGCCTCTGCTATTATTATCTCGATTCTGAGACACGGCGATCTTGCATCTCGATCGCGCGATAACGTCGATGAGCTCTCTCTCTCGTTCCGCGAGAGAGTCGCACGTGCTTTAATAATCAATATATCAATTTCGAACAGATCCCGATGATGAGATCACTGGCCGCGCATTCTTGCACGCTTTTTGCGCGCTCGCACAGAGAGAGATTATTGCATCAATCTTGTTGCGTAGAACAAGTGGGTCGGGACAGCAGCAAATTGCACGATTTACGATTCTACATTTTCTTGTACTTTACTTAATTTTGTTCATTGCATTCTTGACAGTGTTATGTAAAAATGCAAAAAAGCGACTTCCGTCGTAATTTTCTTCCGGTCAAAAAGTATTTATGCACTTATTAGTAAAATATCGTCGAAAGTATATTTTCTTCTTATAAAAGACATAAGTTGTGTTCGGAGCAACGATATAAACAAATATATATCTGCCTCCGCGACGGCAAAAATAGCCGTCTGTCTGAGCTCTTTGTGTGTGTCAATTCCATTTTGTCTGCGACAAGTTCGCGGCTACGTTTTCCTCGATAGCCGCGAAACACTTAGAGGCGAAACGTACGTATCGATAATGCCCCGGTAAAGTACTCAAAGCGGTTCGAAGCGCGCGTCCTTGAAGCTTTCCGACCAGACGTCGTCCGTCTTACCTGAGTCTTACAGACACTTAAGCGCCTTACCAGGTAATTTGCCAGGAGAAGATCGATAACCGATAATTTACACGCCGGTTACACGACGTCCTCGAACGACTCCATCGCTCGATCGAGGCGCGTGGGTGGTTTACGAGGAGTCACGCCGATTACGACACACCTACGTGGCGCGGGTGTCCTTACGACGATCGTATGCGCGTCGCTCGTAAAATCCTCGAAGGTTGTACAGTCCTCGTCTTCGGACGTTGTCGTCTGAGCGCGGTCGGCCTAATGGCGCAATAAGTACGCGGGCGAACTAATGGTTTTGATGAAATCGCGGCGGGACAAACACTGGACACTGATTGAGTTGGGAGCTCGTAATTGCCTCTTCGTCTTTTTTTTTGTCGGTATGTTGTTTATTTAATTGATAAGAAAATTTCTATTTCTCACCACAATGATACTTACACATTAAGCGAATCTAGAACACAGCATACAAATTAAAATGCTATTAATTCTAACAATCAAGCTATTAATTTATTTTAAATCTCTTATGAAGGTTTAATATAAATAAATTATCAGTCATAATATACAGTGTGTGTCAGAATAAACTCTTTCTTTTGAAAACAAGTTAGTCGTGTATTAACTTTTTCCGCGTAATTGCAAAATCTAATCTACGCAGAGGAGATGCATTTTAAATACCGTGCGCGGAAATAAAATGAGCGCGGGATGAGGTTTCGTCTAGATTGCGTCACAACCAAGCGGAAGAGGACTCAAAAAAAAAATAAAATAAAATGATGAAAACATCATGCAGAGGAAGCGAGAAAGGAAGAGGAGGAGGAAACACAAGGGAACTCTCGTTCCACGACTCTCCTGTTAATTACTGGCCTTATAACCAGCCGTTGCCTTGTACTATCAAACCAAGAGAGAGAAAGAGAGAACAGGAGACAAAGAGAAAGAGACATAGACAGAGAAATAGACACATAAAGAGAGAGAGAGAGAGAGAGAGAGAGAGAGAGAGAAAGAGAGATAGAGACATCAGCAGGACCGCTAAGTGAGAAAAAGGAAGGATGAGACAGAGAGAGTGCGACACAAAGAGACAGGGATTCGGAACCTCCTGGAACACGCTAACCTCGTCGACGTTTCCGGCGTCCCGTTAATCTCATCTTAACAAGGGTTTAACTCCGGTCTCACGAATTCGCTAGGTACGTATCGCACGACGAACGCGCACACGAAGCATCTTCGCGCGCACACGTACGTACACGAGTATGTGTGTGTGTGAATGTTGAGAAGAGATGTACACACATACACACGCGTATATTGTACGGGGATGTATAATCAAGTCCGGCTCTGCCGTCCAGGATGTGTTAAACCGATATCTATTAACCCCCTTTACCAAGCTGCTGTATCGTTTCCGGCTAAGCGTCCCGGGCCAATTAGTCGCTACGCTTGATTAACCGCTACCCCTTTTGCCGTTTAAGGGTTATTGTAGCTCAGACGACTATCTCAACGTCTTTGGCATATTGAAACAGGATAATGTCGGAACGTCGCTGTTTATGTGAACTTCAACATGACGCGCGCGCGCATGTGTGTCTGCTACTTTTGTATTATTCAATTAAAGTATTTCGCAATCTCGCGAATATTACATACAAGTGAAGATGTATCGAGAAAGAAAGCGTAACACTTGATCAAATTGAAGTGGAAATTTTCGAAGACATATTTTCAATCAACTTTTTCTTTCAAAATTTTCTGACCTGTTCAAATAGAGAAAAAAATCTCTTTAAACATTTCCAGATTATTCGGACACTATTACCGCTAATAGCGGATTATTCGTCCTGCGATGTGTACAGATCGACATGTCACCGACTACTCCGAAATCCTCTGTATCACGCTCAGATATCCGCGCGTCTGTCTTGCGTGATTGAACGCGCGTATGTGTACACGCAAATACGCTGACGTATATAATGTTCATCAGATAAGCGCAACTCTGCGAACTAAAGAGATGTAGATATTAAGCCTATATCTATTAAGGTGTGTCGTTATAACCTCCTCCACGTGACATAGCGTCACGATCAACCGAGCGAATTGCCCCCGAGCAACTTGAGAAATGTCATTAAGGGATCTCTGAAGCATGACCAATATCCACATGTGTGTGTGTGTGTGTGCGCGCGCGTGTATGGATGCCGGTATTAACACGTGGGGTACATTAACTCTGTAATGATGACACGATAAACCGGATCTTATCCACCCGCATCGCGAGGATTAAATGTTAAGTAAACACATCTTTTTGCTCCATAGGTCAACTATCGCGTTAAATAAAAAAAGCTACAACAGAAACTGTAAACGCAGGATGCATTTGCACAGAAATGCGGAGAACAATGTGTAAATAAAAAGAAAAACATCGCGCACAGCAGTAAATAAAACCTTCCAACACAATATATCCAATAACGCGTGTGTTAACATCTTCCAACATGGGTATTTTATATCTATTGCTTTATTTGCGCGAGCTTTTCACAATAAGCGCGTTAATCAGAATTTGCATATGTGGCGCACGCATAGCGTCGCTAATATTTATGAGCATTTTTGCGGCATATGGTTACGACGCGGTTTCACCTCCATTATTTCCGCGGTCATACGCGCGCTCTCGTCGGCGTGGCCGCCATTTTTCATGCGAATTTTCCGAAAATGAGGTTTCAACGCTTGCCGGCCGTCGACTGTCCGACAAAATTATCCACCGCCGTGGCCACGTCTGTTTTAACGTAGATACATGTCGGCCCCGCAATACATTGCTGTAAAGCGTGCCAACGAAATTATTCTCACGCACATCTCACAAGTGCAAAACTTTTTCCCGCATATTTGCGATTCTAATGCGCGAAATTATAAATTTCTTCTTTGTAATTTCTCTTCAAAAAGAGAAAAAAAAAAGATAGCGAAATTTTATGTGATAATCGCAGAAATATAAATTACTGTTCGAGCCATGTACGTACATATGTATGTACGTGTTCAGCAATTATAAATGTTTGTGTTATCAATGCGCACGAATTGGCTATATAAAAATTCATAACTTTTAACCGAATGTCGAAGATGACAGTTGCGTAGGTGACAAAGGTAAATTGTTGATGCCGACGGATGCGTTAAGCGCGGTGAGATTTGAGCTTTCCATATTTAATAACATTTTCAACAGCGTCATAGCGCACTCGACCGCATCGAAAATAAATGCGTGCGGCTCGCTTGTAATTGCCCGGGTACCGCAATCCGTTATCAAATCAAATGATCGTCGAAACGGCAGGACGAATTAATTGGAGCAAACGCACTCGAATCTCGTCAATCCATGCGCGCAATTATCGCCGAGTAGATGCACGTTCGTTGCATCCTCCTCCTCCCTCCCCTTTCCTCTCCATTTAAATCGCGGCCGGCCCGTAGAGCGACGTGCGCGCGTTATAAAATTGCAGGTAAATGTCAGGAGGATCGGCTATTATTATGACCACGTACGATCGAGTGCGGCGGATTATCGAGATTCAACGGTCGACGAAGGGGGTGGTTTAGCATCGGAATCAATGAAAACAACGGGAGAAGCAGCAAATGCTATTGCATAAGCGTCGCAGAATTTGTCCGAAACAAAAACACCGTGTTTGCGCGCGACACACGTATCAGATAACATAAAAATTACCATTACATGCAACTTTCATAACTGCATTATTCATTTCTCGGTTTAGATCAAATATAATTTAAAGAAAGAGAAAGAAAGAGAAGCCAAAGCACGGATCTTATCTCCGATTCTACAAGCGTACATATCAATTGTAAATTGTTACCGAAATTCAAATCTTTTACACATGTCATTTCCATATGTTGAAGTTAAAAATTGTCAACGTTCATCGAACACCTCGTGTTACGATGCGAGAGAGATAAAAAAAACAAAAATTCCAACCGGGTCACAAATGTACATTAATATTCGTCATGTCCTGTCATTAGCATCGAGCGAACGAATCAATTTCAACCAGAAGCCGCGGGCAAATCCGTCGCAGAAAAAAAAAAAAAAGTCCGTGACCGCGATTGCTCATAATAGAGAACTTTAATTGTGGGCGTGTGTATGCGTCATGTATTTGAGCAATGCGGAAGACACGAGTCGATAAAATCATTTTTTATTTTTTATTTTTTACGCGTGTACATGTGTATACGTGGCAATATTCTGTAACAGTTTTCTGCAGATATATTCATTTTGTTCGATGATTCAGACGCTTATCGCAAAACGAATAGTCGATATAAATTCTCCGGATTTTGAAAAGAGATTCTTTATCACGTTCACGGTGATTTTTAAAGACATTTCAAAGACACCTTCTCGAAATAAATGTCTCGTGATTTAAATGCAAATATCTCAAATAATCGCGCAATGATGACAATAATTCAGTTGTAAAAAAAAAAAAAAAAAAAAACGGCTTTTTTACGTTTTTATTATACACGCGAGATTGCGGATACGTCGTAGAAGAGAGACGGCACGACGGTGTTAAATCGTTCTGATACAAATCCGTTGGAAAGAAATCGTCGCGCGAGAAACGTCTAAAGCCCGCGTATAAGAGCCGGCTACGAAGAAAAGTTGGATTTATACGAAAACCGATCCGTGCAATACGTATTTTCGATATATCAACTGTACGCAGAGAAGAATAGATCCTCTTTTTCTCTTTCTCCCTCTTTCTCGGCGAGGAAATAATCGGAATTCCAATCTACGTGTCTTACTTTTAATAAAAGTTACTCGCGCAATCTCGCGAGGAAGTGAAATTTTTACTTCTTCGCCGTTTATTTCTTATTTTTTCTTTTTTTTAGAAAATCTATTTAAAGAAGATTGCATTATTAAATACAGTATACAGTTGTTTTTTTTTTTCACAACAATAATTAGATACATATTGTATTATCTCAGTTGCGCTTAATTGCACTTAATTGCATTGTGTAACACTGAAATACGTGTCAGGCTCATTGCGAGCTATCCTCGCGAGAAATGACAATTAAGCGACAAATCACGCGCGAGAGATTCAAAGCTCGTTAAACGTAATTGATTTATAAAATATTTTCCGACTGCAAATTTAGCTTTCCGCCATGTAAAGGCAATTAAACGTAAATTCGAACTTTGTTACAAATTTTGAGAAGTTCGACGTTGCGGCGCGAAAGAAGCCGTTACTCCCCGAACATTATTTCGAGGCCGACGATAAATCGACTTTCACTACTGACTGGCTGTCGAGTCCGTCACGCTCGGCCGACGTCGCCGGCGATAAATGCGCGAGGCGTCAAGATTTATTGCTAATTATAACCCGGCTCGATAATTACATTGTCGTTCTCCATGTTTTCCGTAATGAGTTCGGTAATATCCCGACATTTCAGCGGTCGTTATCGGGATCGCTTGCGGCTTATTAATTAAAACACAAATCGTTTACAGTATCTGCAAGACGATTCGGTTGCTGTCCGAAACCGAATCCGTTTGACACTGACGTGGGAGGCTCACTTAGCCGGTGAATTTGGCGCTGCTCCAACCGCAGTAGCGAGCCTTGCTGATAATTAATAATCGTCGAACCGATGATAAGCGGGTTGCGGAAACACGATCGGATATTAGCACGCATTGGGGCACGCAAGATGGCCCAGAAACCGCAAAATCGAATGTACGCCGGAATTCCGTTGCACAAGCGCGTAGCTTGCGCAGCAAGCCGTCAAGCAAGCCGCTTTCGGCGTTACAGCGAAATTTATCCGCTAATTAACGCAGCGGTTTGCGTAGCGCAACCGACGTGTAAGCACCGCGTTTAAGCGATAGTGCGAGTGTTGTTTTGCATTTGCGGAAAGTGTCTTGAAAGAGAAACGTGCGCGCGTTTTCCCATTTCTCCCCGAGTTCACAAGTCGTTGACGCGCAACGCGACGTTGAAGATTTCCCAAAAATAAGACACGGAAATGATTAATGATGTTAAATTAACTCTTCGAAAGTCACATTTTCGTGCCGAAAATTTAAAACGTAATAAGCGAGTTATTTAATGTTGAAAGTTTTGGTAAATTAGCATTTCATAATCACAGCACGCGAGTGAAAAATGCGCGGTTCGTTATTTCGAAATTACCTACGTATGCGTTTGTAACGTAATATTATTTTCATTAAAAGTTTTAATTTAGAATAATATATATCGTTATATATTCGCAAAGCGCACAATTTAATGTTATAAAATTAAGAGATTGAAAACAACTAAAAAGTTAATAATAATTACTGTATGAAAAAAAACAAACAAACAAACAAACTGTAATATAGAAATTGTATAGTTCGCAGTTTGATTTCGTCGTAAATTGCGCACGAAAATGCAATAAAAGCGTGTAATACGGGGGCATTGTGTGTTCCAAAGCAAAGGCTACACCGTCCGCAATATTGTTAAGGTCCGGAGCTTATCGTGGTTTATCGTTTAATTAGCGCACCTGCAGTCGCGCGTAAGTGCCGAGCCTACCGCAGGTGCATCTTTGCCTAGTCAAACACACACGTGGGACATTTGCTACGTGCGATTATATAACCGCCACGTATATATTATTGTGTTTATTCATTGACGGTCGAGAGAAACGGAGGTTGTTATATGAACGGGCTCTGTTATATCGTCAGCGTATATTACGTGTACACACATAAATTCGCCGCAGAGTCTGCGGAGAAGATAAATTGGCACAAAAACAAGTTAGGGTCTTTTCACTGTCTGTTTCGAAAGTAATTGTATTGTTTCTCTTGTCAGTCACATTGGGTGTGTATTTCTGACCCGGAGCCAATGCACTTAATAAAACAAATTGATTCAAATTGTATTTCTGTCTGCCGTATTTCCGGTTTTGTGCTTTATTGACTTTTTGCTCCAATTTCTCGGACACGCGCGATTTATCGAAAAAGAAAAAAAAAGAGCTTTATTTTAATCGCGATCAAAAACACGTTGTGTCCTTTAAACGGCTTATACTCCGCACGCTCTTTCTGAATGCGTTCGTTCGTCCTCGCTCGCAAATTTCGAGGAAGCTAATGCTCATATTCGTAGCCGCGGGTCAGCACGTTCTGGCTTTCTGTGCGATCCCCCCCGTCTATACAGCAATGTAGATTCGGATGTGTAACCGCGCGTGTATGATTATGGGCACACAAACAAGACGGCATCGCGCGCGGACGGCGCGGAATACGATATCCACGGAGAGTAAAAGCGGATAGTCGAAATTGCTGACTGTGGTGCGTCGTTCCCGCAGCGCACACACACACACACACACATGAACGACCACAGTTACAAACATACCAGAAGCTTAGCTAGTGCTCCGAAGAGAAAGAGGGCTCGAATCCTTCCGTTTATATATGGAAATGCGCGGCGCTCGCTACTCTCTTTTCTTCTCCCGAGTATAACGCCGAGTATTGCCGACGGTAGGGAATTGTAATGTTAAATTTTTCGACCCCTCGCGTCGGTTTCCCGTTCTTTTCGGAGAAGAGCACGCCCTCTGCGCCCTTTGTCTCAGAGAAAATCGCATGTCTCACGTCTAAGAAATGTATGTACGCGTTATTCTCTCGACACAATTTCGAGATTCGGATCAGAGAATCGCATCGTGGCGCGGCAGAATCGGCGATTTTTTAGTTGGCTCGTTCTTATCGCGCAATTTCCCCCGTTAATCCTGTTCCTAATTGCCGCGGATTAAAATTGAAAAATATAAAACGCGCTGTTGCCAGCGCGTTGATTCGCGCTGCCGCGAGATTGCCGCTAAAAATATAATCAAACGTTGAACTCGCTTGTTAATAAAGCACGAGATTTACAGTCTTTCGTCGACTAGTTATTTATTTAACTCCGTAACAGATTGTGGTTGTGCTAAAACAATCGCGTTGCGTGCTGAAGATTCAACGAAAACATCCATTAGCCTGCATAGGCAGTCGTTGAAAATTTATTCCGTATAATCCCGAAATAATAAAAAAATAGATTTGAAAAAATAGATTTGATGGAAAGAGAAAATGCAGCAGCTGCTCATATAATTTTATAAATATTTTACAGATATCTATCTGTGTGTGTTGGTAAGCAATAAATAAAAAACTACTATGTTATTAATTTATTGGAGAGAGAGAGAGAAACAACATTTGCAGTTCGAGAAATACATTCGTTCTTGAGAAGAAAACTAAACCAGAGCTGTGAATCTCTCCGACGAGAATCCTGTTCTATTTGCTGCTGCTAATCAGTCAATTTCATAACTTCTGCTGCGAGATTACACGTTCCGGGATTTCAAATCAATCTCTATCTATCTGCCTATCTACATCCAGACTGCCAAGTAGCAGTGCGCTTTATCTTTCCTTTTTGCACAGATGTCAAACCTGCTTCGGGAGGTAAAGACGACCGAGTGGAACAAAAGTAAGTCGCAAATCAGGTCAGGAAAAAAAAAACAAAGGGAGAAAGAGAGAGAGAGAGAGAGAGAGAGAGAGAGAGAAAGAGAGAGAGAGTGTGTGTGTGTGTGTTCCAAAAGGTTCTACGAGGGATCGTGAAATCGTGCTGACACGTACTGCCGTCGCCTGCTAAACTTGTCGACAATGCGCCTCCTGAGGCCAGACGACTTCTCGTCTCAAGCCGTCAAGACGAAGGTTCACGACGTTCGTCGCGACATTCTTGCCCTCGTGTTTCTCTTCTTTTCTTACCGCCGTCGCGCTATAAACTCCGACCTCTGTTCCTTAATTTCGTTCACATCGGCGGCGCCCAGTCTTTTCGAACTCATTTGCGCGGATAATATTACGAGCCAACAAATAGCGATACATTCGTCGTGTTTTCTCTCCCGTTCAATCAGCCTTCCTCTATCGGCCGTCTTTCACCATCCGTTCATCCGCCTTTTTACTCCTCGATTCTTTCCAACCTCGGCGCGCACCTGCGGAAGTTCAGGCTATCAAATTTAAACCTCGAAATTCTACCGTACCGCGAGATCGCAGTATAAAAGCAGATTTTTAATCAGCGCCAGATGCTGCGCGGTTACGTTCGACGTTACATCGGAGGGATGCATGACGAATTACTGCTATTTTGTACACGAATTTGAAATTTGGAGAGGAAGCAGAAGTTCGGAGAGTCGGTATCGAGAAACGTAGGTCAGTAGTAGAAAAAAAAAAACAAAAAAAAAAAACAAACAAACAAACAAAACAAAAAAAAACAAAAAACACCACGCTCCGCAAAAAAATTGTATCTGTTGTTGTTGAGGATAATATACAACATAGTTTGTTTTCAAAATCTATCTAACTCTAACGTGAGAGGTGAAATATCAAATTTCCTTCGAAAAATAAGCTGCGAGAATAAAACTACGTTATTGAAGCTCGTAATTTTTGCGACAATTCCCAAAAATATTTATCCAAGCAGTTATAAGTGACGAAAAGTATATTCGTGCCCGCGTGTAATTATAAATTTAATTGAGGAAACATGTCGCCGAGTTCACTCTCTCTCTCTTTCTCTCTCTCTCTCTCTCTCTCTCTCTCTCTCTTTCTCTCTCTTAATTCAACGTTTACTTAGCGGAGCGTTTCAAAATGATTAAAGGGAACTTCCAGACGCAACGGAGTAATCGAACTTTTCGACGTGAAAATGTCGCGAACGAACGAAATGAATCGCGAATCTATCGACGATTATAATTGGAAAACGACGGCACTTCGGCGCGCGAGATCGGTTGAACTTCTCGCGAGATATGTGATTGCTTCGAGAGACGCAAGCGAAGAGGAAGATAGTGTAGCGGGCGAGTTTGAGTAATTAATTAGAGGCTTCTCTCCGATCGCAAAGAAGACGTCGCTCGTGCGGTGAAATTGATTACTTAATGCCGCCCGACAAGCGAACTGCTGTAAGTTCTGCGCGAAGATCAACGCACTTACGATTTGAACTCCGATAAACCGTGCCTCTCTTGTTTGAGTTGCGTCAGAGTCGACAGCCAGACTTGCCCTCAGCACTCTCTCTCGATCTTAAGTCGCGGTCCTCATGTTGCGAACTGTAATTGTAACTTATTCCGTGTAACTTGAAAGGAACAGAGAGTTCGTCGTTGTTCCAATTTCTCTCTCTCACACACACACACACACAATCTCGCGATCTCGGGCGGAGATTAAATTCAATAAACTCTCTCGTCTTTGTTTCGCGTGTATAATAATGAGACGACGATCTTCGAAACATTAACGTATTAAATTCGAAGTAAGTAGAAAACAAAACAAAACTCTGCTGCCGAGTTGTTCCAAGTGTGAGACTTCGAACAATTATAATGAAGAATACTCTTTTCCATATAAGACCGCATCTTGCGATTGGCGCGGACACTTCATCCTTTTAAACCCACAGATCGACGAAGATATCTGAAGAATTGAATCCCCGTTTTTCCCGGAGCAAAGAAGAAGAGTTCGTGGTTTTAAGCGGCGAAGATTTTGCTCTCGCAAGAGAGCAAAGCCGAGCGCGCGCGCCAGATGGTCGGTTCGTTGTTGGAATCCATGAATTTTCGAGAAGCGTGGGATTTTCCGTGGCCGAGAACGAGACGAGCGGCGGCGGCGGCGGTGACGACAACGACGTCGACTTTGGCGGGATATTGAATTCGCGATCGCGTGAATCATTTTTATCGCGGCGCGATACGAACCGCCTCTCTTCGGATCGTTCCTCCTCATCAAATATTCAATCGAAGTTTACAAAACGCCAGGCCACCGAATGAATCTCATTATGTCGTCCTCGGCCAATATTTGCCCGTCGGGAGAAGCACTCGGCGACGATCGTGTCGCCGGAAGTTGATCCGTCGCTCGCATAATTCCCATTGTTTCTACTGAAAACCGCGCGTCTCGAGCCGGAGCCGCAAAACTACTCGTTTTGTTTCAAGCTGAGAAGCCGCGCTCGCGGAGAAATACTAATCTATATTCTATTCTTATTAACAAAAGCAAGATCGCTTACAAGAGAATCTTTAAAAGAACAACTTGTATCCAAAACTTGGATCTCACCGACCGTGTAACGTCGATCGTGGAACGTGGCAAACACGTCATCGTCGCCTTGCTTTTATTTCACGCGAGGCGCTCTCTTTTGTCTTCACTTGTTAAATCACCCCTTTGGGCAGAGACGGTAATTTCCCGCGGCCGGGTTAAGAACGGGGTCATTATGTGAAGAGAGAGAGAGAGAGAGAGAGAAAGAGAGGTTTGCAGTGTTCTCCAACTTACGAGTAAATGTGAGCGCCGGAGCTAAGCACGGGGGTTAAACGTCCTGGGTGTAAACAATTCCGTCGAAACAACGAGTCCCGCACTACTATGTAGCGGCTTTAAGAGCTCATCCGAGTTACCGGTTTAGCTTGCTCTTCCTTTTGTAACGCCATTGAAATTTGCTGACTTGGGAATTAAGCTGACGCTTTTTTCCTGGCGCGCCTCCAGTTTGCAATTTAAACAGCAATCCGCATCGCGCCGCGACGTTGATGAATACACGATCGTTAATCCGATGTTAAACGTGAAATTTTTATTTTTAAAGATAATGATATTCGAGTTTGAAAATAAAACTGTATGTAAACGCGAGAGAGAAAGTTCATGACAGAACACGACGATATCAGTAATATCCTTTCTAGATTGGACTTTCGTGCTTCACTTGTGTGCGAAACAAACACTTGTCCTACTTTTGTCACGTAACGCTCGTAATGATGTACTTATGGATTTTCACGAGAAGAAGAAGAACGCGGTGAGAATAATCACGAAATTCCGAGACAAAAATTACTTAAAAAAAAAAAAAAAAACAAATAACGCAAATGAAACAAATTTGTTTCGCAAAGCGAGTTGCTAGTCGCCAAACAACGCTACGTTCGCTGTACGAATTCTTAAATTCGAACGACTCCAAAAATGGATCGCACCGATTGACGAATGGTTTGGCAACGTCGTCAATCTCTTCGACAATGTGACAACTTTTGTTATCGAGTTGAAAAATTCCGAATTATTCGCGCCGATATCGTCAAATTCAAATCTGCTGGTGCAAGGTCTGAGAGCAAAACGTCTGCAAAGTCTGATTTATGGTTACACGAAAGCGTTAAAGATTTTTCGATCAAAACTTTATTCACGATGTTTTCTGCCGTGAGCTTGACTACTACTGTGTATGTGCGCAGTGCATTAAAACAAAAATTTATTCTCTTGTGTGTTGAAAAAAAAAAAATACAATACATTACAAAACCAACGTAAACGCGCGCGTTTCGCAAAGTAGGTAGTTTGTGCGCGCGTGCACAAAAAAAACAAAATCTCTTAAATATTCTCACACTCTACATTTTGTGTTTTCTCAATTTCGACGAATACTTCTGGCGAAGTTAACACAGCGCCAAATCACAGCAATTATACAATACTTTTTGAAGAGCACCGGAATATTTCACGGCGGTCGCTGTCTCGCGTTCGAAATATATAAATTTAAAATCCGCCCCGGCCGAGGTGTTATGAAATTACCATCCGAGTCTAACAACTGTGCCGTAACTAATTCGTTATCATGAAAATCCTCGAGTTCTGTGACCCCGTTCGCGCCGTCAGTGATATCCCACTGGCCTCGTGAATTCAACGAAATACGGACGAGAGTGTGGATTTTCGCGCGAACAAGGACTCACGGGCGATCGTGCGGCCGGAAGTCGGTCAAACCCCGGGAAACTTGTCCCTGGGAAGACATCGTGAAGTTTCTGGCGAACAATGTTCCGCGCGCTGGCTTCTCTCTTCCCGCAATTCTTCGTTAAACGTTTTGCGACACCGCAAACGCTCGTGCAAGATATTACGAGAGAATTCAACGCTCACATGTGAGAGAGAATTGTTTCTTTCTCTCGTGCGCGCGCACTCGCGCGCGTGCGTGAAATGAATATAGATGCTCTGTGTAACGGAAATACTTCAAAAATTGAATCTACTCGAGAAAGAAGAGACGCTAACGCGTTTAAAGTCTTGTGCTTTTTTTTTGTTCGAGCTATTTTTAATTTAATATCATTCGAGTTAACATGAAGAAAATATTTTTTGATATCTGTAATCTTTAATTTCGTCGTCGACGATCTCTCGGTTAAGTTTCTTTTTTTTTTTCACGAAAAGATTAAAACAGTAAAATATTTTTCTTAAGATAATTTTATAACAAAACAAGAAGATCTATATAAATTTAGAGCTTTATCTCCGCTCTCATTACTCAGAGCACACGTCGTATTTGCGACGCGTTGTAACTGACTATTTGTGCATACAACGACGACGACGACGACGACGCGAAAGCTTAGCTCGATTTTTCTTCCTTGCAGCAAATGACCACGCTTGTTTCCAGCGGCTTGTTATCGTTAAGAGCTGTCTGAGTGGGAAGCAGCCCCCAATCCAGACCGCGCGGTGGAGCGTGAAGAACTTGCGACGAGTTTCTGCGCCTCTCTCGTTGCTTGCGAATATAATCCGCGATTCGTCTCATCGCAAGACGACTCCTGCAATAAGCTCGGACACGAGTTTTGCAGCTGCGGAAATTTACTCGAGTGGCGAACATCACGTAATAAAACGGAAAAAATGAGGAGTTTATCTTAGGCAGTGCGAATAATGTAAATATCACATTGTTTGTAATACGCTAGTTAAATCTTTCTGTAAGTGCAATCTATTTTTTTTTTTTTTTTTTTTATAAATATGTACACAAAAATTCTCTACTCTTTCTCACTCACTCTCTCTATCTCTTTCTTTTCTCTGTAAACAAATGCGTTGCAAATGTTATCTTATAATCTTCTTCGATAGAATACGGATAATCTCTTGAACATCATTTGCGTTACACGGTTTAGTGAAACATTTTATCTTTCAGGAAAAAAAAAAGAAAACTTGTTTCGGTGAGGACTATACCTCTCAGACGTCGCAAAAAAGTCCGATACCATTAAAGATCCATGAATAATCGATTATGCAGAACATCGCTTCCTTCCTTATTAAATCGATTTACTTTGCTTACGTACGACTACGTTACTTCTCTCGATGTTACTTTACGTAAAACAGGTTCTAATACAAACCTGTCAAGCTGTATAGCGTTGGACGTTGAAAAAACGCAAGAAGAAATACGGTCCTTCCTCCTAATAGCTTCGTAAAAAGAAAAAACATAATAAATTTATTTCGTAATTTTGAGCTATTGAAGGTTTTCCACTTTTTGTTTTTTTTTTTTTTTTTCATCGCGGATAAAAATATTTGTATTTCCAACAAGAAGAACGCCAAATGCAAATGTAGGCGGAACGTTCTCGTGTCATTTTTAGCAGACGTACCGAGAAGGTTACAATGTCCTCGGCAGGCGGCGTGTAATAAGCGGATATGCAGAGAGGCTCGTGCTTTCAGACACAACCAACCGTGGCCGTATGGCGCAACGTTTCTCTACAACGATAAACGCGCCACTAAAGATGACACGAAAGATTCACGAGTAATGACGGACGCGCGCACACAGACCTGGCGCGACCTTATTTTAATCAAAATAAAAACATCACATTTGCATATCACACAAAAAAAGATTATTCGCATATCTCTCTTTCACGCTATTTGTTGTTATAAACTTTTTTTTGTACAATAATATTAATTTATCGATTTAAACCTTCTTATTTTTATAACAAAATCCATCGTAGATTCTTCTAACGTTGTATATACTCGGTCACGATCTAGTTACGAGGCGGTGGAGCGTGTATAGGAGGCCTCGTAAATTCTTTTCCAGAAGACCCCAGTCACTAGGCTGGTTAAAGGTGAAAAGTGGGACAGATTACTTTCTCGAGCTTCTCCAGTCACTCTCCGTTACGGCGACCAACGGCGTTGGTCCCCCGCACATCTTTCGTTTTCGGAGAGAAGATACTGGACTGGCGTTGATTCTTCGTCGAATTCCGCCATTTTTCCTCGGCGCACGAAGAACCGCGGGCGCTTCTTCCCAAATTCTAAATTACGGCTCGTGATCGCTAATCTCGATAACGATTTTCTAAAAGTGTCAGTCGGAATCGAAATCGTCGTCAAATCAGAAAAAAAACCATCACGATATCTATGTGTTATCTAAGAACTATATTTGTTTTTTTCTCTTTTTATATGTTGATGGTATAATATTAATAGTATTTTTTTTTTTTAATCAAAAGATCTATATACACAAAGAAATAAAGTGAAATAAATATCACCATGTATTTTTTTCTAGTGCGCATTGTTAGAACTGCTCATTTGTTTTTTATGTGTCACTCTATACAGGCATCATGTTTTTTTCCAATTAAAAAGTTTTTAATCGATAGCTCTTGTATCCACGACGCTTTTAAACCGCGCGCGAATGTTTCCGTGATTCGCACAGAAAATCACATAGAAAACGTGCCTTCCTCCTTCTCTTTTCTCTGCCGATCTCTTTGCGTTATATATATATTTTTTTTTCTTCTGTAAAATGCGCACTCGCCTGCATTTTAACAATATATTTGCGGGACAGTCGTGAATCTTTTCCCACGTGGATCCTCATAATGGTCTCTTTCTACAGAAAGCGCGCAAAGAGGAAGCAAGTCCTCCGGTAAAAGATTTCCTGTCTCCTCTCCCGACCGCCCCTTGGCTTTCCCATCTCCCATCGCCCGTCTCTCTTTTCCCATTTCACTCGCACACAGTTCGTCTTTACTTCGCGTCTTCCCTTGCGCCCTTCGTTGCCGCTGCGGATTTACGTCGCCAATAAATCACGAAGAATATTCTCGACCATCGTGAAGGTACCTTGCATGGCAATTCACCTTATTTTCCTCTGTCTCGAATTCGATTCTCCGAACAAACAGTCCGGAAGTTGCTATCTTAAAACACCGCGTGTACATATTATTGTTTACATGCGCGCGAAAGTATACGCGAAACTTTAAAAATCCATCAGACGAGCTTTCGTACAATTACTAAAATTGTTGTACGCTAGATTAGAAAATATGAACTGAACACAAAATAAAGGTCTGTAATTGCTTTTCGATCGTTCGATAATTTCACGCTTGCGAATTCAAGAACGGATGTGTGCGTAATGGAAATTCGGAAATGACAATAATAAAAAAAAATAAAAAAAAAAAACTTAGTTTCGCTTGAAGTAGCGCTGACGTTAAAACAGAGCGCGTGCACACGAGAGCAATGGAGCGCGGTGAGCAACGAAACTGTTTAAATGGATGAAACAAAATTGTTTCCCGAGGTTTTGTGTTAACCAGTAGACCAGTATGGAACGAACAAAATACCGCGCTCCGGGATAAAGCTCACGTAGTGGCGGCGTTACCTTTCCACGTGGTCGCTGCGGTCGAGTGATTACATCTATTTTAATTACGGCCATTTCACGGCTCCGCGGTCGCGCTCCAGATAGCCCGGAGGCGAACGGAGAAAAAGAATTGGAATCCGCCCGATGAGTCGATTACTCTTCGGCAAACGTCGTAAGAAAGAGAAGTCCATTTTCCGCTCTCGAGAATCGTATTTCAAGGATAAGAGTCGATGCGCTTCATAAGTCGGCGAAACGTTCTTTAATCGAGACGACGACGACGAAGCGGCTTCGATGGCCCGTAAAAATTTTCGGTGACGGCCGCGTGCGCGAAATTGTCCTGTCTCGTCCGATCCTTCTATGTATCCGGGAACGAAAAGCGATGATATTGAATAGAAAAATTGTTAACTTCAACACACGCACACACACACGTACACACACATGACACGTCGCGCGCGTCACGTCAGTAGATAAACGTGGCTGTACTACTGCGCGTTTTCTATGCGTATCCTACGTAACATGTAAATTTTTCGCAACATGATTTATAAAATTTAATTTTTACCTTTACGCAACGTTTTGTGAATCTTCAAGAATCAACGTATAACGTTTCAAAAATTAGGGAAAAAACTTTTTTTACATATCTGACAAAATTTAAATCACGAATTATGTCGTTGTCAATCACTCGCTAATTGTGTAAAGATTATTTTGACGTTTCTCTCCTGTTTAAATAGAATTAACTTCCGCACCAGCGCCAAACTCTACGTCTGTCAAATTTAGGCCATTGTCTTGCGCGTAATACAATAACAGGTTCTATATACTTCGATCCATCTCGCCGTAGTCTCAGTCTAATCTGCATAAAAGTTGATTTTGCACACGAACTCTGCTTTTATTGCGCAAAAACAAATACAAAAATTGAAAAAACAAAAATGTTGGGCGCACACAATTAATTAAAAGGATGCATACATTTATAAAAACAAAATTTATATACACGACGAAATTTTCCAAGAAGATCCCCTTCATACTGTAACCATCACGCACTAATGAGTTAATCAGTCGCTAATGAACTGACCCAAGAGCGGCATGTTCTAACAAGTTGCGTCCCTTTAATGTTTCCGAGCGGCCACTGATCAGTGATATAACAATACCGCGATAATTCCCCACGTTTAGCCATCCGTAATAGCCCGGCTTTATGGCGCATGACACGACCGCGGTAATGAAAAATGACAAGCACTTCTTCGCATTTGGAGCAATTCATGAGCGCGGTTGCTCTCGTGCAATGAAAAAAAAACGACGAAAGAAACGACAAAAAAGACCGGGTCTAACAAACGGGTCGGCGGAATATTACAAGCGGATTGGTTAGAAGAACTTACGACCGATGTCGATAAATTGGAACGAGATCATCATCACTCGAAAGTCATGCGAATGGCATTCGAGAACAGTCATTTTAGTCTACGTGCGGGCATCACGACCATACTTGGATCTGGCGAGACAGAATCATCATCACCGTCGAGAGAAGAGAGAGAGAGAGAGACAGAATGTGAGTTTCAAGTGGTACCAGCCTGAGCATCTTAGCACAGCGCCAGAAGAACCGTCTGTGTTTGCCTCTCTCGTGGGTGTAACACGAAGAGGAACAAGGTATATAAAAGCCTGCTACGTGTCCGACGTGTCGGTTAATTTCCTCGTAAGTCGAGTTACGATGACGCGCGACCTCGTGCTTTATTGCCCGGAGAGGGTCGGCAAAGACCACTCGTCGACGTGCGGCACAAACTTTACCTCATCCATTTGCCGTGTGCGAGTATATCACCAATCGGAATTGAAGAAACTTTAAGCTCGTCAACGACGAGCTCATTAAATCATTTTAGTGTTAATTTGTGTTTTGGTCTTTGTTCGTCTGCCGTGTGGAGCTCGTCGAGCATTAGACAGTAAAAATCGTCATTATAATATATTGCACGACATATAAATATGTTTCTAACAAATTTGTAAAAAGTTATTGCATATTGAGTGAGCGCACTTCTCTACACTACAATTTATCGTTAATTTGAACAAAATGACAAGCATTGCAAAATAGAGAAATTAAATTTGTTATTAAAATAATTTCGCAGAAAACTAGAAACTTTTTCAAGTCAGAGACATACTTAAATCAATACTGATAATTCAACTCTATGAAAACATAATGTCTCTCTTTGATCAAACCAAGATGTCTTCCGGGAAACAGACCTGCTCTCCAGGTCAAAGGTAATTTCTCAATTAGCATTTAGTGGAAGAATTTAACGGATTGTGAAAGCTCGCTTATCCGCTCGGTATCCGCTAATTATGCCAAAAACAAACAAACGGCATTATACACGCGTTCTATTTGCTTATTATAATGTATGTAAATCTTCGAGAGCCGGCAGCGCCGTGTTCTGCTGAAATATTTGCCGGCTTTTGAATCTGCTTACATTCGATTGTTGCAACACAAAAAAGTTGGTGAAAAAAAAATAAATCGAACAATCGAACGAATTTCCAATGACAATATCTCGATGATTAAGTAGTTCAGAGGAACTTAAAAAAAGATAAAAAAAACGACGCGCAAACTTTGATTAATTGAAGAGTCGAACGCCACAAACTGTCGTCGAGCAGTTTTTTATAGCGATAAAATCGCGGATTCGATTGGGGCATAGTGAAAGAACGTGATACATACGTAACACATACACCGATCCACTGTTGCGTCAATATTTATATTGATATCGACATACTCGTTCGCTATTTTGTCATGGTCAATATTAAAAGAGACGATATGGACGGTGTGAATCACAGAGTTACTTTACGACATGTGCGCGGTTAGATAAAATCGTTGTTCATTAAAATTTCATGCAAAACGACACTGTAAACGCTCACGGCTCACAGAGCGCCAATGTATTTTCTCCGTCTGTTTTTTCTTTATTTCGCCGCTGATATATTGTAGAAATACGAAATGCAGAATCTTATCGCAGGCACGACACGCGCGCGCGCGCGTTTCATCGAGTTTACCGAACCAACAGACTCGAATATTAACCATCTCTGTTACTTTCTCATTTTTCCGCAGAAATGCAAAATACGAAGATGGTTTTAAACTACTGTAAACAGACATAAAAGCGCTTTTACCTCGCGAAGAGTCAACTTCAGTGCGGTGTGGCGTAAAAAAAAAAAAAATAAAAAAAAAAAAAAGAAGCGAATGCAGATTTCTTAATAAGCGGCGAGTACACTCTCGTCTGCCATCCATCGTCGCAAATCGCGGCGTAAATTATCTCTTTGCTTTTTCACGAGAAAAAAATCCTGATATCATAGTTTCAAGCAAAACTGCTCTGGGGAAAAAAGTGCGGATAAAAGTCGTTTTGCGAATCTTTCTGTCTTGCGAGAGAGAGCGAGAGAGAGAGAGAGAGAGAGAGAGAGAGAGAGAGAATTTTAAGCGGTTGTTAAAAAGACATTCTTGATTCATATGAGAATTGGGCGAGTCACGCGCGCATCCATCTATTAATAGATGTTTGTCTCGTACGAGCATGCACGGCGATAACGCGCGATTACGGATGCACTCGCAACGAGGCAATTTACGAGACGGCGATAACGAGTCCGAGATCGGTTAACCTGTTTCGCCATTAGCCGGTCGGACGTCCATTGCTTTGTTACACAATCTGTTTTCTGCAGCTTGCGTGCTCTCGCAATCGGGATCTTAGCGATGATTAATGATAGGAATAAATTTTTTTTCGACTTAATACGTAATTTTTTTGCTCGCGGCAAATACACGGAAAGTCGAAACATTCATCAGCTTGTTGATCTCGTATATTTACCCAACTCCGCCTACCTAGTCCTATTAAAATGTCATATTTACGGCACACATCTTCGTTTCTTCTTTGTAAAATACCGGAAAACAAGTTTTCGATTTCCGACGTTGGTTTGGCGAAGAATAAAAGAGAAAGAGAGATGGTATTAATTGAATAAAAAGAAAAGAAATTAGAAAATGAAGTTAAGAGATTGCGTTATCCATTCTCCTTAAATATTTTAGACCCGTCCAAGTTTGCCAGATTATTTTTGAGATACCGATAACGAGAGATTATCGCCAATAAAACTCGGTACAGCGAGCGATTACCGCAATTAGCAGACAACCCGGGGAAGGTTAAGATTATTGCCACGTAATTTTGTCGAGAAGTGTGGGAGACGTCGGAAAAGCCGACGAATTTCAGATCGCAAATTGCTGAAAGTGAGCGACCTCCCGTGAAAACGGGCCGAACTTTTCCTACTCCCGCTCGCCTGCCCGCGACCTCTCATTAGCTCGTAATTAACGGCGGTTTATTTTTGCGGTAAGACGCCGCTTCCTTGATTCCGGTCGGGCCGAAGTTTCCACGGCTGGCTTCTAATTGCGACTGCGAAATTAGGATAGCTGAATCTCCCGGGCTCGCCAGCCACGAGAATAATGTCCTTCCAACTGTCTGAGTTTCTAGCCGGTGTAATTTAATCGACGAGTACGAACTTACACTTGATTGCGCTACACTCAAGCGCAGCGAAGTGTAAGTAACAAATTTGTGTACGAAAGTAATCTCGTAAATGTCTCCTCTGTACATCATTTGCATCGCATTGTCCTATAATATAAACGACATTAATACGACTCGTGGTGATATATATATATCGCAAAATTTCGCGACTCTTTTAAATTCTTTGCCAAATCTAACAAAATGCTGAAGAGAGAAATGCGCGCGGAAAAGGTAATATGAATCCTTTACATGCCCTCTTGACGCAAAACCTTGTAATATTTCGTCTTGGTGGTCTCGTCGCGCAATCATCTCTCGACCAATGCGATGCTAACGCACAATGGACGCAGACGTATTATGACATTTATCGTACGGCCAGCTGATCTCGCTCGGGCTTTATGTCCCACGCGGCCATCATATACGACACAACTTTTCACGCACGCATATGTGTGTGTGTGTGCGCGCGCGTTTCTCGTATCATACGCGACCTCGTACACAACAATGTGTTGCTTTATGTCATATAGGACTCGCGCGCGATGCATAACGGCCAGGGGCGGCGCGCGCGCAATTCTTTGAGAGATGTAAAAATTGAATTTTCGCAGCCGCACAATTTTTTTTCGCTTTGCGAATTCGAACACGCGCGAGCATTTCGCGAACACACAACTGCAGCGTTTTGGTCCACTGGCACATTTTGATCGCGTGTCATGAAAAGTAAAACCTTTTAAGAGTTAAAAAAAAAAAAAAAAAAAAAAAAAA
>NW_018020584.1:3554540-3576242 GCF_002006095.1 Pseudomyrmex gracilis | reverse complement strand
CCTTGAAGTGTAAACTTGTTTAATAAACCATATCTTTCATTTTCGATTTTTAATTCACGTAGTCCGGGAACTTTCCGGACAAACTGTGTATACACCATGTAACGCGTGACGTGAAAAGAGAGAGAGCGAGAGAGTGCGGATTGTCGTACATTACACACAGAGGATTGCAAACCGTTTCGGAAGCAATCGCGGTTCTTGTGTTTACAACCGTCGAGGAGAAAAAGAATCGTGCAGACGCGATGTTTAAATTAGTCGAGAGGTGTTGTAAATCACCGCGAGCAACCGCGAGCTTAGCAAGATAAGAGCTGTCACACGAACTTAAAATTCCATAGATATCGCCTCGTTAAACGGAGCGAGATATTAAATCAGAGATACGCACACTTACTGATCTCCTTAAGATAGTGTATCTGTTTTTCACATTCTTGATACCGCGACATCTTGCAGGAATGCGACCGGCCGCCGTGCAAATATGTGCGGACGCGACTAATTGCGCGATTTCTGCGAACAAATTTTCGTTGGCGCAAATTTGAACCGGCGCCACGGTTCCGGTAGCGGTCGTCTTAATGACGAGTGTCACGCTCTCTCGGCGTGATAATGCAATCAAATCCACAAAATAATCTTTAATTAAGACACCGTTAATTAAATCACCGCGCGTCAACTTTTGCGTGTTACGGACGACGACTGTGGGATCGACAACGATTTCCGGTCGCGAAGAGAGTAGTTAGTGATTAATGTCACGACCCGAGACGTCGATGCGCGGGAGATTAACGAGCGATCGACGGCAAGGAGACAAATTTAATTGACGGCTGCCGATCCGCTCGGGACGAAAAGAAAAAAAAAAAAGAAAAAAACGATGCGCATATGAGATGTGACGCAACACGAACGACGGTTCCTGCCGGTAATTGAAAACTTATTTTAATGTACCATCCCGTGAGAAGACTGCGACCCCGATATTAATTAACGTCAATTATCATTTTTATCGGTGTTGCCCAGCGTGAAAGCCGGCCGAGCAATTTTTCGATCGCACAACCCAGTCGAGTCGATTCGTATCAACGTCCTTAATTGAAATATCGATGCGCAACGAGCAAGGACGCGCAAACATGCTCCTCACAAACGGTTTCAACATAAAAAAAAAAAAAAAAAAAAAAGAGAGAGAAAGTGCGCACGCTTCGCTGACTCGAAAGCATGTGTCACGAATGTACACTTGTAATGTATATATTTATATATAAAAAAAAATATATGATATTTATATATATATATATAAAATTCGTATTTTAGCGTTAAAATCTTGTTTAATATAAGAACTTCTGAAACAATGAAAACAAAAAATATAAATGCGACCGAAAGAAAAAATGATTCAAATGCGTACAAACGATTTTGAATACACAAAAATTACTAAATCCATTTTAAAACACATTTTTCACATTTCTGTTTAAACAACATATGAATAATACACATATGTATAATGTATACATGTACAGAAATGTTTTTATCGCAAAATAATTACGCCTTTTTTTTTGCGTAACACTTTAATGGAAATTTCTAGACAATGCCCGGATTTATTCACGATTGATTATCGTCGCGTTCCGGTGAATCACGATCCGACGATAAATTCACGTGTCTTATCGTGAGTATGCCTCTTAATGGAGGCACAAAGTCCGCGAGCGGCGGTGTGACTTTGACCGAACTATTTTCCCGAACGCATATTTTCATAATGCACTCGTGGAATCCATCGGGCCCGAGTATTTGTAAAATGAAGAAGCGCGACGATCGTTGCGTCAGACCGCTGCTTTCGTCGAAATGTTGCTCGTGGCATTTAAAATTCAAAAGCTTCGTGCAATAAGACGGAACGAGATCAACATTTCCTATACGTCAAAAAACTACTACGTATGATTAAAAAAAAGCGCGTTATAATATCTCACCAATTTCAAGATACACATTTATGACACGCGCGCGCGATGTGTCATCGTCATAAAAAAATAAAAAGTGCAATCTCGTTTGTGGGAAATAAAATAACAGAAAAATGAAGATTAAACTTCTTCAATCAACTTTCAGATTATACTCCCTGCTTGAATCAGGTTAAATTTAATACGCAATCTCTACGCTTGTATCAACGGGCTGAAATGCATTTACGCAAAAAAATACAAGATTCATTTTACCTCGTAACGCGCGGCATTTTTGTGTAAAACTCTGTGTCAACAGCAAACGCAGTTTGTGCTGTAACAATAACATCGTCATATCCGTGTTTACGCGAGCGTAAATAACTTTCAAAGTGCCCTATGAGGAAAAAAAAACAGCGCGACGATCAAACGTTATGCGACTCGGCGTTTAATGAAGAGACCGGCGTCTCTTCATTAAACGTTACAGTATCGCCAACGTTATCGTGTTCCTCTCTTTTCCGAGTTTGTCTTTTTATCTCTGTGTGCCGCTCCCATATAGTCGCCTGTTTTCATAACGCAGTCGAGGAATCCATTTGCCGAGATGATGTCAAACGCCGGACGAGGCACGAGGAACGAGAAGAGGGGAAAAAATAATGGTTTATTTCGGTAAATATTTGCGCGGCACTGTTTTAGCAAACAATCTTTACTGTTATTCCCATCTTTCTTTCCTTTTCTTCTTCTTCTTCCTCTGCTCTCGACTACGTGCGCGTCACAAAATAGCCGCGCGTGAAATGTTTGTTAGCCGGCACGGCGATAAGGTCGCAGTCTATCGTGCGGAGGATAGAACTAACGCGCAACTAAATCGCGAATCAAGAGAAGGGCAATTTCCCTTCTGTGCGTTGTTTAGTTCTGTAAGAATCGTCACACTGATTATTATAAAAATTGTTTATTCAGTTTTATTTCGTACAGGTTTTCGTGACGATGTTACAATAATTGTTTAAAATAACTGCGCGACTAAGATTACAATACACAGTTCACTACTAATAACTACGTGACGATAAATGATTGACTGTAACTGACTGCTTGATTCTGACTGACTGACTACTCGCCTCGGTTCGAGGGCGCGCTTTTATAGGGCCTGAGTTCGGCCAAGGAAGGTTCTGGAGTTTTCCTTATTTGGTAATATTCTAGAGCATTCTCGAATGTTCGAGAATAATCTAGAATGTTCTAGATTCGGCTGTGTGCTAGAACAATCATTTCTTGTGTCGAAAGATTGCCTTATATGGTAAGGTATTTCGAAGGGTCGATGGTGCGTCACGGTTTTATCGCTAACCGTCAGTTTTTTATGACACTTAAAATAAACATGGAAAGTTCTAGAATCTACACGTAGCAACTAGACTAAGCTAGACGATGGTCACAGTTCCGGCCATCTGCGACCGAAAGAGAACAGCGTGCAAAGGGAAAGCAGCTCGACTCCCTCTCACGTTTCGCGATTCCGCAGTGTATCAGCATTCCGGGGGAGTCGAATAGCACTTATCTCACAGAGGGAAGTGTGATCTCTCTCTTGCGTGAGAAAAAGAGAGACTGAGGAAAAAAGACTAGAAAAGAAAAACGAAAATGAAAACACGCAGAAAAATATGCAGCGCGCACCTGACGCGCGCGTACGAGGAAAATCCCTGACTGCGAGATGAAGCGGAAAGAGAGGTAGAGAGAGAAAGAGAGAGAAAGAGAGAGCATGGTAAAGCGGATAAAGTAATTGGATAAGCATATTTTCCGCGGCGGACTCGGGACACCCACGTCCCGTTTAAACGTTTCCGGGGCAACGGTGCCGTAAAATTTGCCACCCGCGCGCGATAAATTCGCGAGTAATATTCTTTGGGAGGCAAAATATATTTTGCCGAAATATTTTCTCCGTCCACGTGTTCGGGATCGCGAAACTCGTTCGCTCTCGTATCTCTCCATGCAATTCACCGCGCGCAACGGTAGTTGCGGTAATATCGCGCTCTTTCGCGCGTGATCTTCCGCTAGTCGCTATAGTAAACTCAAATTTGACGTCTACGTCGCGGATTAATGTGACATCCGTAGAAAATTCACGCTCGTAAAACAAAACTGGATGTGCGTTCGAAGAACGCGACATCGAGGAAACTTGTGTTCCAGGAGAATTTCTAATCCCGGCTCAAAATAAAGCACCTATCAGTTCACAACTGTGGTGTTGGCGTCGAGTCAAGCATCGTGTGCGCCTGCGTTCGAATTAAATGATTTTTCGAAAGTTGCTACACGTTGCTACAAAATTAACTCGCTCTAAAGTTACACACACACACACACAAAGTTGGAAGAAGCGCGAATATACGCGCGATAATTATGACGTTACTCTCTTTGCACACAGCCATTCGATTGTTGCTATTATTAAACACTTGATATGATTAAAACGTGTGTGCGTGTGTGTACGTGTGTATTTCCTGTGTATATTCAGAATATTCAGAATATTCCGGTTTTCGCAAACAAAAACATTTAGACGAATTGCAATTTAATTATTTATCGCATTTTGACACTCGCATATTATGTAAATACGCGCCTCAAATGAATACACTAATAAGAACGATATATATTAATAATAATATCACTCGCGTTTGTTGAATTGAGTTTCTCGTAATGTCCTAATTGCAACGTAACGCGATCTGATTTATTAATGAATATTTCCGATCACCCACCGAGATCATGTTACTTCAGACAAAAAAGGTGCGATTAATTCGCTACGCGCACAGATCGTTAACTATCTTTCTCGTTGTTTGTACGTATATATCGCGCAGGAAAAGAGTTTCGCTCGCGTGAAAAGTTGTACGTGACAAGCAAGTTACAACGTCCAGAGTTCAGAGTTTTGAAATTTGCCAGAGTTTATTCTCCCACATTCGCGCGGTACCGACGCTAACGATACCTCGCATAAATCTGCCGATGACGAAGTAATCGATGCGTGTTCCAATAGCGTCGAGAGTTATCTTCTCTCTCCTCCCCGTTTGACGAGAGGTATTCTTATATTATATACGTTGTGTATGAATACACGCGCTCTTTATCGACTTTGAAACAAGTTTGACTATTGTTCGCGTTTATATTTCGAGAAGAAAGCCGCATGTGTACGTAGTACAGTTTACGAATCGGGCCCGTAAATTTAGCCGATAACGTCGAAAATTTTCGAGTAAGGTACCGGTTCACCGGCGCTTCGCCGCCGCCGACGCCGCCGCTCGGGTTTCTCAGAACCATCTAATTAAATTAACAAAGTAGAATATTCTGTTTCGCCGCCGACTTCGATGCAGCAGAAACGCGGCGCGAAACTTCGTGATTACATATTCGCGAAGCTCTCTCTCGTACTTTGTGTTCGCTAAGTCAAACAACAAATATCGTTTCCGATACGAGAGATTATATCTCTGCAATATTATTTCCGCAGCAATATTTGCCCTCTCAACGAGCAGCACTTGTTCTGAAACGCTTAATTTTCCTCTTCTTTTTGAACTTCCGACTCTGTTGCATCTCTCAACCTCTCTCTCTCTCTCTCTCTTTGATAAATTCCAAGTTTTCGACACAAACACGATAGTCAAACATTATTTGCATTTACATGTCGATTAATCTTAAACGAGACGTTTTCTCGACGATCTTTCGTCGTTTACTTCGTGTTTTATTCTCGAGAAATTCGTCGCTCGTACATTCAATCCCGAATCAATTTCAATTACGGACGACAGGCACGTTAATCGACGGAAGCATCGTACATACATACGTACGTGCGCGCGAACCGCGGCGCACGAATCGGTCGTCGACGCGGTA
Source organism: Pseudomyrmex gracilis (assembly GCF_002006095.1). Lineage (NCBI taxonomy): Eukaryota > Metazoa > Arthropoda > Insecta > Hymenoptera > Formicidae > Pseudomyrmex > Pseudomyrmex gracilis. The sequence goes on along the minus strand of NW_018020584.1, from coordinate 3,570,546 downwards.
ATTGCAGGAATTAGTGGAAACACCGCGAGTTACATTCCGGAGCCCGAATAGAACGATATCAACGCGGCTGTTTCCGAGCTGCTAATCGCCGTTTCATTACGCATCGCGCGTTTGTCGTAATTAATAAACCGAGTAGCTTCTCTTCAAATTGCGCCGTTTCTTTCATTATTTTTCCATTTTTTTATTTGTTTCGCACATCGATGCCCGATGTGTGAAATTTAGAAATAGACGTGAGGGAAACAGAATGGAGTTGACGTTAATTCAACAGGTTTTCTCACTTACCTGGCCAGCCGGCGATCCGCGTGCTCTCCGTGGCCCCCTCGTCATCGTCGCCCCAGTCGTTCCGTTTCGATTCTTTTCCATCGCCCACCTGCTCCCGGTCGCTCCGCGTCGACTCGCCGAACGACGTGCCTGGAATAAATTATTAATCGCATTACGCGAACTGTCCTTGCACTTTTCGCCCCAATTGCCTAAGTTTCCGCGAAGGCGGACGTGCGGATCGCCGCGACGACTGTTTAATTAAACCGTGCCGCGCGCTCGATCGCGCGAAAACGTCTCGCGAGTTAGCCCTTCCGATTCGTGAGCGGACCGGGGCGACGGGATAAACTTTCGCGCCAAGGAAAAAAATCGAACCGTCCGATATTGCGCTCGTATAATTTTGTAACGGTGGAATGAATTTATTACCGGCGCTGAAGTTGTTGAGGATCGAAGAACTTGCGGCGTTTTCAAGACGCTGAAGAACGTTATATAAGGATTCTCTCTTCCAATCGAAGAAGCAAGAGAAAAAAAAATCGACATCGGTAAAACGTCGTAATAAGTATTAAAATTGAATTTCTCCTTACATAAATCCTTAAAATTGGTTCGAAAATAATCATATTGAGGAAAATTATATGTTTAACAGGAGCGTTTCGAAGTAGTCGCTGCGCATTTTTTTAAATAACACACATTTGCAGCGTATCAAAATTGGCGTATGAAAAACTGATACATTATCTATGAGAAATTATATACGCTTGTACGTATAACAGCCACACACACACACACACACGAAAGAAAACGTAGAGAGCAGTTTGTAGCTACCGGAGCGTATCCAGTTCGCACAAAAGAGTAGCGTTACCGTTTGCGCAGCTTTCATCCGAGTCACTTCATAAATTAACGTTTAAAAGGGACCGTTGTGTGCTGTGTGCGAAAGTGCGTGGCCGTTGGTTGTTTAGGCTAATTATTCACACAGTTGCCGCCGTATCAAAGCTGGCTAAAACCTATGACATCGATTTATCGCCCATTCAAACACACATTTAGCCGGACGGGTGTTCAGTGTAAAGTAAAACTGTATATACCAATACATATTTTTTAAGAGCTTATCGCCTCATTCGAAGAGAAGTTTGTAGACGCGGGAATTTATTTTGCAAATATTAAAACTGATTCCCCGTGAAAAAAGAGAGAAAGAGAGAGAGAGAGAAAGAGAATGAGCTAGAGCTTCGCAAACGCGACGTACGCGTGAAATGTTTCTTTTATTCCGTGTTTCAGCATAAGTGAACACGGGAAGCTTTACATATGTACCGTATTTATCATCGCTGTGTGTACCTTACGGATATCCGCGTGACAGAAATAACACGTATGGACGATATATCGCGCGTTAAATCGCCACGAGTGTGTGCAATCGAAGCGAGTTGAAATCGAGCGACGTAGATACACACACGTGGGTTGCATTTCCGTCTCGCACGCAGAAACGAGATCGAGATTTATCGAAGTACGAGCCGGCTGGAATTAATACAGCGTTTCTTCTGTTTCTCTCTTTCTCTACGCGAGAGTCGTTTCCGCGCGCGCTTTATCCTTCGCGCCCTCCTCGCATTTTTTTCGTCTGACGTGTGCGTGCGCATACACCCGATCGCCGTGTGCAATGATTTAACGTCGTTACGCAAGCGATCCGAGCGCGATAGCGGCCGGTGGCCGTCGCGCCCGTGTAATACCGGCTGCCAATTGATCGCAACTGAAAACGCCGCTGCGACGAACGTGGGATATTAATCTCGACGATCGTCTCTCGATACTTTATTACTTCGATACTTTGTTGTCGCGTCAGAAAGAAAAATATAAGGGACACGCGAGAACACGAAAGAAATAACTCGACGATCGACTTCGAAACTTGCGAGTATGATGACGGTGGCGTACACAAGAAAAGTTGAGCGAGATATTGTATATATAGTAACATATATGTAATATATATATATATATATTTTTATATAATAATTCATATATATATATATAAAATAATTAATAACAAATTTCGTGCCTCAGATTTCTTAAGCCTGAATCAGGTTCAAGGTTTCAAGTTTTTTCATAACTCTTTTATGGATTTTCCATTTGACAATTATAAATGTGATTTTAAACGACATTCCTGAAAGAATGCGCATGTAACGGTTACGTGATTCGCAAGCAATTCATCGTCGATGCGTCACGTCTCTCAAATAAGAGTACGACTCTTCTTTGCTAATGGAGCCGCGGAGATTGACGTTCGAATAGCGATCAATGATATTTTATTTCGATGATTCAGTCGCCGTGGAATTCGCCGGTCACGGGGTGGCAAAAGCGATACGTTCCACGAGCGAAGATGCACGCGTGCTTGAATATGTACTTACACATACGCGCAGAGAACACATTACGTGTTTTGTCGAGAAAAAATACACTACGTTGAGGTCGCGCGCTGTCGGTGAATTTATTTAAGCGATAATCGCGAAGACGCAATCGCACGACACTAAAATCCAGGGCTTACCCGGCTGGTCGACGTTGTCGTCATACAGAAATCGAGATGCTGACACACGGAAGGACATGTCACACACATTTAATTGCGCAAACAATAATTGCGTTCAGATGTGATACCGAGATTTGAGAATTTCAGAATTGATTGAGAACTCGAGTCAAAAACAAGTTTCATTACATATTAAAATTCTATCTTCCATCAGTAATGAATTTGTGACTTCACATTACTTGCGCACAATATATTTGTAACAACAATACAACGTTCGCCGACATTAAATTTTAACTTGACAAAGTGAAATAATTGTCTTCTTACTTTTCTTTACGCAAAAAATTGAAGAAAAAAAATGCATAAAAATGCATCCTAAATTCCTCAAAACACGCAACGATATTGCAGCCGAATACCGACATCGCAAGTATAAAGTCGAGCGCTACCACCACCAACAACGAGCGTCAGTACAGTTGATAGCTATAAATCTTGGCGGTTTCGTAACACAGACAGTTTCAGTACGGCACGATAACATCAATATGATGTGCATGCGTGGATGTGCCACAGGTGCGATGAAGATGCACCGGTACGGTCGTCGCCGCGTCGTTCTCGGCGTCGTTCTGACGAGCGTCAAAATCGATCGTTTTACACCGGCGGCGCGAAAGAATGCGGGACAAGATTGTTCCACATATATTCGTCGGCAAAGGTGCGACTGACAGATCTCGTCAGTCAGCTGAGCAAACACTGACATCACCGTCCGCGTGCCGGCGCGCTGATTCACGCGGACTTCATCTCGAGAAGAAAGTTCTCGATTTGATAACGAAATGGATTCGAGTGCAGATCTGTCAATTAAAATACCAGAGCCACGGGATTACGTCGGCTTTGGACGTGTGATGTCCGAGAATGCCGGGCTCTGTGTGTATTTGCGTAGTCGATTAGCGCGTGAACGGCGCCGTAATCGCGTGGGCGCGACTCGGGGATGCGCGCCGCCGAGTCATCGGTGAATTTTGGCGCCGACGCGAATGTTTACGAAATGTCAGACCCATCGGGGAGGAGAGAAGAGACACACCACGCTAGAGCGACGAATTTTCGACTTGGATACGCGCGCGAGTTGGAAACATACAGTAGAATCTGTTGACATTAAATATAATTCCGAATGCAAACCGTGCGCGTGTTTGTACATACAACCACCTGGTTTGTCACGAGTTTTCACGCTGTTTCAACGTCCAAATGTCATCAGAACCGAGAAGTATGAAATCCGGCAAAAGTTGCAAACGGACATTTCTGATTTCATCTCGCACTTCCGCTCTGATGAGATTTCTGACCGAACGTGTAATAATATCCTAACGAATTTCCTTCGCGGCGATTTATTTGCGCAGCGACGGTTTGCTCATCGCTGTCGCTATGCAGTGTCGCTAAATATGGTAGTACACTGCTCGCGCGACCGCAAATATTTTGAACAGGCAGCGCTTGTTTAGTGCAACTGCGCAAATACAACTCCATAACCGCGATATTAAATGCAAATTAAACGCTTATGACGCGCGGAGTTTCGAGGAAAGTCATCGCGCGCGCGCTCCGCAACTCGACGCATAAATAATTGGTGTCATCGCGCTCGTCGTGATTTACGGTTAATCCTCACACAATACGTCATTGTACATGCATACGTTCGCGATGCTACGGCGTCTGCGAGTGTCTCTTGCTCGCTCGTACCACGGCAAAGTGGTAGATAAACGCGAGAGATGTTACGACGAGCGGAAGCAGCGCGCGAGAGACGCAATAAATATTTTCCGTCGATAAATTTCAGCGTCGTTAAAGTTCTCGCGGCGTTTCTCGGCGCGCTGTGCAAGATGTTTTGAGATACTCGGTTCAGACGGTGTGCACAAATTCGAGGCATTGCTCCTTAAATCATCCCGCAGCCATCGCAATAAACCTTTTGAACGTCGATACCGATAGCTGCGTAATTCAAACGAACGTGCTGTTTACGTTCCGCGTTCTTCTCGTGCTCGCTTGGCATTTACTTTTTAGCAACCACACGGTTTTTGAAAAAAAGAGAGAGAAAGAGAATCTTGTTGATCTCCTCAAAAATAACTTTGCCTTCAAATGTGTTTGTTTGTCGAGATCCACAAGCTTGTACTTGAGTATATACCTATTATATATAAAAAGCGTTCGAGAGTTAAAAATTTTAAATACGTTTGCGCGCGATATGAAAGAGGAGAAAAATTAGAACGGCAGAAATGTAATTTCGCGTTCTCAATATGACATATATATAAGTTGAATAAATTTTCCGCGAGATACGAAATGATGATGCCTTTTGCCGTATGGTTTTTTTTCAAACCTTTGCGGTCAGTTAAATGGAAATTCAATTTCCCTCGTTCTTTGCAAAGAGACACAATTAATCGGAGGGAGAGGAAGGAAGATAACACGGTTTCGTGGTCTTCCCATATTTTTGAGCCGCGAGTGCCTTCGTGTTTCCAGTTCGAAAACGATAGAAGATAATAGCGATTACAGTAAAATATTGCTTACAATCGGACTTCTCTCGCGAGCGTATTTCCGAACATCCGAACACGCGGATTAAGGGCAATCTGGATTATCGCTTGCAACCAATAAACGTACAATCGATTATCGAGGTTCCGTATTTACAAGCGCCTCTGGTCGTATTAGCGTTTAAAACGCAGCGTTATAATGTAGTAGCGCGTAGACGATCATAATAGCGAAATTGAAAAATATATATATCGCCGCGCTTCTCTTCCATCTTGTCGGATTTAAGCGACTTAAGTATCTTCATCGAGTATCTCTCGGTATATTACATCGCATTGTTATTGCTTTCCTCACGTTTGTTTTACTCTCTCTCTCTCTCTCTCTTTCTCTCTCAAAATATATAATGAAAACGTCTGTTCGATTTTGTTATACATTGGTACATGTCAATATTTATAATAAAACGCATTAAAATATAAAATACAAACTCGCGAGACGCATAAGCGAAAATTGATAAAGTGCAAGCAGTCGCATCATTTTATAATTAAATATAATAAATAATGCATATTTGTCAATAATGACTGGTGTGTTTAATGTTGATTCAATTGCCCTTCCCCGACTAAGCAGAAGAATTTATTATTTGTGCACGGTACTGTCTTTCTCTTCCTCTTTCTCTCTTTATGTGACTCTGTTTACATACCAATCAATATTGCGCTGAAAATAATGAAATACGTGCCCGATTGCATTGCAATTGCGTTTCAATTCGCGACTTTGTTCCGCTCTCTCTCTCTCTCTCTCTCTCTCTCTCTCTTTCTCTTTCTGTCTCTCTCTTTCTCCGCAACGTGGAACGACATCGTTTCAATTTCGTCGCGGGATAATAGGTCAATTGGACACAGGAATAGCCGATGAACAGACGCTGGTTTTAGTTCCTCGTTTTCGAGAATTCGGCGACAAACCGTCAGCGAAGACCCTAATTTCGTGCGAGACGGTCGTTCACGAAATGCGCGCTTTTCAAGACGATCCGAGTGATTTGCTCGGGTCACGTTCAAGTAGTTCCCACCGCTAATAAATCAGAGCGATTAGTTTCGCAGCCGTTTTACGCCTCTGGCGCGAATCTGGCGCGTGTGCGTGCGCGAAATGACGCTTTATCGTCCGTGCAATTCAGGTAAAATGTCATTTGGAGACGCGACTGCGATTCGACTCGGTCTCGCGCGGCGGCGACGCTTGGAAATACTGCGTCGCGCGTGCTAAGCAACTTCTTCGATTTAGAATTCCTCGCGCTGTTTCCAGCGTCACCGTGTTATTCTGGACGGTGTCAAGGCTGCGGTAGTGGTTAGAGATGTTTTTTCAGGAAAATGTAGAACTCGCTATGTATTACGTATACATGTGCCACACGCACACAGACAGATGCTGATCTTCAAAACGTGCTCGATTTCTCAATGAGTTTTCTCTTCCGAGTTACGGCAGCGAGATTGCTTCAAATAATCACTCGCTAATTTTAACCGCGATTACCGCGTCGCACGCGTTGACGCAGATAAATTCCACGAGGCTCGAGCAATGCTGCCGCGTGAAAGAAATAATATTTGTTTGCGTTATCAGACACGCTTCTCCCTCATCGTCCGAAAAACTACGTCGCGCGTGCGTTCGCCGAATTTTAAATATCGCTCGGCGGAGGTTTCGTTGTCGCGAGGTGCCAGAAATACAACTGCGCACACGATTCCCAATTTCAACTCGCGCAATAGGCACCTTCCTACCAGCCACGCTCCGTCATAGCTGGCCCCGTTCTATTTTAATCGCGCCAACCTGTTCGATTGCCATAATTTTCTCGCTGTCGAGCTCGCCTCGGTCTAGTTCTTGCTCTCCGTAACTCTTAAACAAAGAACAACCGCGAACTATCAATATTATACACTGCGCATCGGTCGGCTCAATTACTACTGTTCAAGCAATATCGTTCGAAGAAAGAATCGCTTACACGAGAGAGAGAGAGAGTAAGCTCGAAGGTCGCTCGTGAATCGACTGGAATAAAAAAAAAAAAAAAAAAAACCGCACAAATAAAAAGTCACAAAAATAAAACCGACGAATCGGCTTCTATTTATATCAGTGATGAAGAATACCTGTTTGACCTGTACGTCTTCACGTTCTCGATAGCTTGCGAACTTAACTTGCTACACGAAGAAGCGTCAACATGATTCGACGACGTCGCGTCTTTATTTTGCGAGAGAGAAAAATGATACTCTGAAATGAACGCAATAAATCACCTTCTAAAGTCTCCTCCGTTCTTCTTACTTCGATTTCACACACAATCGGTGCGCTCGCGAAATAAAGATGTCGAATCTGTGCAAAACGGCGTAATACGGTAAATAAATACACGCGCAACTCCGCCGATCGGCGTGTCGCGCGATGAAAAACAAGCCAGTCACCACGTCGTTCATAAATCAGTTTATCGCCGCCCGACAGAAGCTGCGAACACAACCTACCTACGCTCGAGCAGATTTTCATGGTGCGTGCACTTGGCGTGCGCTATCGGTGCGCGACAGGTAGGCGTCGATCGTATTCCGCACGTATTTTACGCGCAGCGATTGCGCTTTCTTGCTACCGCGCGCGAACGAGTCAAGGGGAGAGAGAGCATTATCGAGACGATGAATGAACGAAATACGCGAATCGAGCGCACGTGTGTGCGTGAGCCGCACGCACATATGCGTGCGCGAACACGATGTAATGAATGAACTTCAGACGCGCGTATTTCAGCGAGTGCGTCATCGCGGTGCGTCCCGGCAACGCACGCGGAATTCGCAATGTGCATCGCCCGCAGAAACAAAATCCGAACGCGCACACGCCCATTGCTTTCGTTCGTCCGCACGCAACTTTAAATATAATCAGACATACGCTTCGTGCGCGATAATAACGTACTGTCAAAATTGTATTTTTGTCGCGTTGATTGAAAAAAATTCCGATTCGAACGAAAACATTTTTACGAGTTGATAAATTCTGACGGGTCACGTAATCGTTGTTTTGACTGTAGTTATCGCAAATATATATTCTTGGTACTTAATTACTACGAAGACGCGATTACGTGAGTTTGTAGCGACGTGTATTAGGTAGGTATATCAATAACAGAGAAACTGTCGCGCAATTTCGCTCTGTGACGAGCGAGATATAATGTCGCGCATATGACTTATCGAAACAATATGTCGTCGCGATAATCTGTAAATGTTTACAGCGAGCTAATATGTAATAAAATATAGTGTGTACAAAACTTGCAATATAAGCTGTAAAAGCACGAAAGATAATAACATAAAAACAATTGCTACCAACATAAATGTACGTATAAATAATGTAATATGTTTTGTAATGTAATTATAATGTTTTTATACATTTGTGATTGTATTTACATTGACGTGTGTGTGTGTGTGTGTGTGTAAGTGCTATAAAGTTACTTTTTAAGATAAATTAAAAATGCGTCGTCACAATATTCTCTCGTGTAAACTATATATTATATCGGCGCAATGATTTTGAAATCGAAAAATTCACATTCTTTCCCGGCCAATCGTTTTTTATCGCCTACGAAATCCCTTGGTACAATCGAAACGCGCATCTCTCCCGCAAGCTCTCTCCCGGTAACCCCTTGAAACTCACTCCGCACTGAAAAAGTGTGCATAGAATAACGTTACATTCGCGAAACAGTGCAATCGTTCTTCGCACGCTTTACTCGCTTTTCCGCGTGTTCCCTTTTGCCTCGTTTTTTCGTTTGCCAACTACTGCCCGTCTCTCTTACGCGCTCTGCCGCGAGTCCTTCCTTTATTTTCATTTGCACGTAGCTAAACCGAATTACCCAGGAAACGAGCGCCGGTAGAAACGACTGTGCACGTCGCGCACACGATGTAATTAATGGGAAGACTACGTGAATTTGTAGAAAGGTTGAAAATTTTGGAAAAAAAGGTGGCCGGGTCGCTTATTTGTATCGCGATTAAATCTATTTTTTTTGTCTACTCATTGCGGTATCATTACTATAACAAACATTTACGAAGACAACAAATATAGTTGAAAATTAACAGCTTTTGAATAGTTTATTTCAATTTGGAAAAACTAGCACAGGCGCGCGCTACGCGCATGCTATTGTTGTTTTTATTTTAACGTGTATGTAATTTGTCAGTGAACATTAATATATAATATTCTATATCTATGAATAACACACACACACACACAATATATATATACCGTAATCACGTGACCACAGTCAGTGATCCCGCCAAGGTCGCGCGGCCGCGGTCAGTGACCCTCCCCCCACCAAGGCCGCGCGGCCGAGGTCAGTGACCCGGCCAAGGCCGCGTGACCGAGGTCAGTGACCCCGCCAAGGCCGCGCGGCCGAGGTCAATGACCCCGCCAAAGCCGCGCGGCCGAGGTCAGTGCCCTGCCAAAGTCGCGCGGCGGAGGTCAGTGATTTTATTGTAGTATGTATATAATACATATTGTATAATACAATATAAAGTATAATATTATAAATTATATAATAAATTATATGTATAATATATATATATGTTTTAATGTTATATATAATATAAATTACAGTGACGTGTTGTTTTTCTACTCTTTCCTGTCACGTGACTTTACTTTATATATAGTCACGTTTTTAATTTTTCTATGTATACGACGAACTATCAAAATCGCTTTTCTGTCATTATTTACTCTCTCGATTTTACTGATTTGATTCGACTCGACTCGACTCGATCAACCAATCAACCAATCGGCAACGCGGAAAGGAGGCAACAATAGATGCGATAGATTTGACTCCGTGCACTTTGCGGCACAAAATTTGGATTCTTTTATGAGGGAATACAGTCCTTTAAGAACCAACGTTGTTGAACGTATGTGCAAAATATTTTTAGACAACGTTAAAATTACCTCCTTTTCATACACGTACATTAATTCGACTTGAATTTTAATTCGAAAAACTTCATTGGATGTTTAGTTTGCATCTCGAGAATCTGTATCGGATGGTAAGTTTGCATTTTGTATACAGAAAATTTACTTTTCTGAATTTATTTTCCTGAATTTTTGTAAAAGCAAATTTGCGAAAAAAACATCTCGGTCAGAAGTCATATTACCAGTGTGTGTATTAATGTTCATATATTAAAACTTTATTTCGCACGTACGTCCAGCGTTTGACTCTCCTAAATCTAATATTATTTCCTTGCAAAGATAAACATTTATCAAAAAAAAAACAAACAAAAAATATGTACGTGTGTGAATCAACCGATTAGGATCAAACCTGTTATATGAATTACCTTTTTCTGTGCGCGCTCTGCGCGAGATGTGCACACAGAACACTGGATCACAATGTAGGCGCCGATTGATATAAACAACGATCAATCGAGCGCGGAACTAGCGTGTGCAGAAAATTAACAAAAAAACAGAATAAAAGTCGAAGTTGGAGTTTCGGCCGATGTGTTTCGGGATTTGGAGATAGACTTCTATCCGGTGCGTGCGTCGGACGTCAAGTTCGACAAGCGCAGTATTTCGATGTTTATGGAATGAATGGACTATATGCGCGGAATCGACAGGTTTATCGGTTAAAAAACAACCAAAAACCCAATGTCGGTTCGCGCCGATGCTCGGCTTCGGAACAATCGCGCGACGTTGATTTGCCGTGGCGCGCGTTGATATTCGCGCGTCGATACATGTACGCGCATTGGGTGGATTTTTCTCTCTGTTATTATTCTCGCGACCGTCGACATCAGTTACGAATTATTTACAGAGAAACTCCCGATAAAACTGCATTAATTAATCTTCCGAATAAAAATAGAAAACAATTAGCATATCGAGAGAGGAAATCTCGACAGTGTAAAATTATCCTTTCGCGAAACTCCCCCTCCGTACACACGCGCTTACTCTTAATCAAGTTGACTGGCGTGGAGAATGTCACGGCTTGACAGCGTAATTCGCGTATAAATCGTGACGTGCGCAATTCTAAGACCTTGCGCGCGCTGCACCTACGCGACGACACGCGGCATTGTGCGCGGAAATAATTAAGTCGCAAAAGCGAGCGCTGAAGGTAGGTGGTAATCAAGTTGGAAAAATCGATCAAGGCTGAAGGACGCGTCTGAAAACGTTTTCGCGAATCACGATAGCGATGTTACGCGCGCGCGCGCGCGCTGCGAATACCTATAGCTTCTCTTTAAATTAATAACGTCAGCGTGTCGTAAAAATTCATGGGACGACTCCTCGTCGCGTGCCCTTTAAGAGCGTTTTGTGCTCAGTCGCGTTTGCATACGGTAACGCGAAACGAACACGATTCTCATTCGAACGGGAAAATATAAAGTGGCAGTGTGCCAACGCGCCACACAATTCGCCACGAGAATTTTGTTCACTCTCGCAAGAATTCAATTCACATACTTTTAGCGCACGGATTTCGATAATGGTCGATGCGCGAATTGGCCGCCCGGAGCGATTTTCGACGAAGGTTCCCTTCCCCACATCGAAACGCAACCTGAAAAAATAAAAAACTAATTCTTTGAACTCGAAAAACAGAGTGTTATTGCGTAACACACACACACGCACACACACACATACACGAGTCACCGAATAGAAAGCAGAACATACGCGGTAATTACAATTTACCGATCGGCACTTTCAAATGATGTGCGTCGCGATTAATACGTCGCCGATATATCCGGTTTCTTGTTTGCGAGAAAGTTGACAAATGACACATTAATATCGTTGAATTACGTGAAACGAATATGAGAAATAATAATGTGTCTGTCACACATTTTACCTCGCAAACTAAACGGAGGAAATATATCGCTGATAATTTATTCTAACAATGTGGGTGATACACGTTCGCATAATTGCGATAATTTGCAATATTACGAGCGCCGTAAAACACCGTCATTGTGTTTCACTTACATAATACCCATGTGTAATAATTGCGTCGCGATTAATACGTCGCCGATATATCCGGTTTCTTGTTTGCGAGAAAGTTGACAAATGACACATTAATATCGNTGAATTACGTGAAACGAATATGAGAAATAATAATGTGTCTGTCACACATTTTACCTCGCAAACTAAACGGAGGAAATATATCGCTGATAATTTATTCTAACAATGTGGGTGATACACGTTCGCATAATTGCGATAATTTGCAATATTACGAGCGCCGTAAAACACCGTCATTGTGTTTCACTTACATAATACCCGTGTAATAATTGCGGTTTTATCATTTTACTCTTCTTTTGTTTTCACCAATTCAACACACCAAAGTCAACATTAAACCTTTGGCTGAAAAATCACACTGTACACGACAGTGACAAGGCGATCGGCGCGCAAAAATGAATTTAGTGTTTCTCGACGATGATTCTGACGGGAAATTTGTAGATTGCACGGTCCGGTTTTGATTGTCCTCCCCGCGTGACGCGGCTCGCAAAAGACACTTCTCTGCAGAAACGGTTCTTTTTGTACGTTTCGATGCGACCGCCGCAACATCGTCGATCACGCGCCGAGATGTCGGTGTTTCAAGCGAACCGACGTTTAATTATCATATCCGCATGATAACTCACTCGCATTACTCCTCGTTTCAACATCGTCGCATTTTCTAACGACAAAATAAAGTGCTAGTTTGTTGGGAGCGCGCCATTAGCTCTCGTTGTTGTTACCGAATTGCAACACGACCGCGAGATAATTATCGCGTGCCGCAAACTTCGTTAAAAACCGATAAAGGAGTAATAACAGGCTCCGGGTGAAATTTGCGCGAACTCGCTTAGGTCAAACCGGGTCATACCGCGTTCCCCCGCCGTCTGTATCCGCGGTGAAAGAATCGAAACTTCTATGCAGAAAGGCGTGTATTCCCGAATGAATTTCTATCCTCATTCCGTCAGGGATTGGCCGGAACCGTTCCCTTGATGCAAAAGTGCCGCTCAGTCACGCGATAAGAACATCGAGACGCCTCTAATCGCCCGCTAGGATCTAAAGCTTCGGTAATTGAGAAAAGAATTCCGTATTGCTTCGTGCTTGCGGCGAAACGTTGCGCAATTTGGTTTCGAGAGACGTGAATGTGTGTGTGTGCGCGCGCGCGTGCAAATGCGTGAACACACGTACATAAATCACTAAGCGTGTCGTAATCCGGTCCGCGACGTTGCAATTAAAAATAGAATGCGCACATACGAGCGACTTGGGCAACTTCGGTGCTCGTCCATTCAAAGCGTGTTGTCCATCATGTTAAAAATATAACCTTGTTGTCGTTGTTACGCGGTTGAATACCGCATAATCCGGACTCAAACAGGTATTGAATTTGTTTGTTTTTTTTTTTAAAGAAACAATCTTGCGCGCAGGCAGTCAACTTTCCGTGAACGCGGTAAAATTTATATAGAAAAGTCTTTTATTTTACGGCGTAGTTACAAAGTTGTTACAAATTTCCGATGCTGCTCTCTAAGTTTTCAGCGTCCCGTTTTAGTTGCGCCGAGCGGTATATAACAATATTTTCTTGTTAATAACTCTGTATTCGTTTACGATACAACTTTATGCATGTTTAATATCGGTCGCCGAGAGATTGTTTGGTCCGCAACAATCCGGACTTGTTTATACTCTAATTGCAATTTATAATTAATGTCAAATTTAATGCGCGTCTCCTCGATTTAGAAAACTATGCGCGAAAACAAACGCGTTGTGTTTTGTAGAATATAAATGTTCTTTATAAGAGAACAATTGAATAATATTATTTTGTGAATCAAAAATGTATTGATTGGTTTCACTTAACGCAAAGTACATATAATTTTTCGTTTTTTTTTTTTTTAATGCATTATCAATGAAAATACCACCAACGCTCGCGTAAAAATTCGATTGCTCAATTTGCGCGAGCGACGTATTGTATTTCTGTGATTAAATACGAACGAGTAAGCAAAGTGTGTGCAACGAGTTGTACATATTTATGTGTGTTATTACGCGTCGCTCGCGAACTAAGCCATCTGGCAGACTCGACAGCTCGAATTGCGTGACCTAAACGTGTAATTATTATTATACTAGATCATTACCTGTTAATTTAAACATACAAACATCAATGAAATCCAACATCGTTTATCGAGCAAGATACATTTTTTTCGAGACAATCGCTTTTTCGGTCATCGAATATTTTTTAAAAGTGATATTTTATACTAAAAGTAAATATTGTTTCAATTTACACATTTTTCCTAAAAATAGAGTATATAATTTTTTTTGTTTTTACAAAACACAAGACCAATATTGCACATATATGTACGATAAATATATTTTGGTTTTGTTTCTTCTCACGATTCGCAAAGACACATGCAAGTACGCAAAATCGATGTTAATCTACGCTTACGTTGCACACATGTGTTATATATTCGATACATTGCAAATTGCCGCGCGTTTTCAACTTTCGTAAAAATGTGTCTCAGTTTGTTCTATCTGCAATACAACTTTTCTCTGCGTTCGCTTCTCTCTCTCTCTCTCTCTTTCTCTTTTTTCTGAGAGTAACATAACACTGCAGATCGAACGGCCGAGAGTGAATTTTATTTCTGTTTGCGAATTTCTTTTTTTATTTTTAGGTCCACCAAACGAAAGCATATCGACGAGCGGGATTCGTCTCTTCTATTTTTTTCTTCTTTTTCTCGTTTTTATTCGGTTTTTCTTTTTTGTTCTTTTTTTTTTTACATGCGCACACCACGTATTTCAGACGCGATGATGCGGCTAATTTAATTAAAAAATCACATCGCTAGAATAATATCATCGGAAATCGATGATTGCGATTGCGCGCGACGCTGAAAAATTATACGCCACTCGCTTTTTCTTTCTTTCTTCTTTCTTGACGAGGCGCATTTTTCTTGCATTTATCCCGGCGAACGAACGAGTGATCGAACGAACGAACGAGTGAATCGCGCGCGCGTCGTCGTCGTCGTCGTCGTTATATCGTGCAACGACGTCCGGCGAAATCGTTGGAATTCCATCGAGCTCGCCGGCCCGGTTATATTGGAAAGGGGATAGAACTGTAGCGGTTGCATAACACGGCAGGAATTCGCGGGAAACGTTCCGCGGATGCGCTCGTAATTTTCATGCCGCTCGTGAATGCAAGGCACTTTTTTCCCCCGAGCCGGGAATTTTTCCCGCTAATCTCTCCGCATCCGATTATCGACGCGCGCCTTGCAATACTCATTACTTACCCGTATCTCTGCGCGTTTTAACAATATTGCACGCCAAGTTTTTCAATTGCCACTCTCAGTCAGTACACAGAAAACGCTGAAACTGTGTTTTTTCTTACTTTCGCAATTGTGTTAACCTACGCAAGAAAAAGTTTTCTTTTTATTAAAGAAATGTACACGAAAAGCACAAAAAAATAATTCCCGGAATTCTTCGTACGATATATTCTTTATTTTGTCTAAACAGTCAGCGACAACACGATCGCATTTCCTATTAACAGTTCGCCGATATCGGATTTGAGATGGTAGTGCCGGAGAGAGAGAAAGAGAGAGAGAGGGAGAGAGAGAGACGAAAAACGTTCTACAAAGAGATTAGGAAAAAAGAATCGTTAGCGCGTGTAAAAGCCGATTTTGTTTTTTTGGAACAGGTTTGCTACGGAAAACTGTTGATCCACCTTAAAAACATGTCCTACCAATTACGAAAGGCTACACTGCAAATCCATGTGTGTTACTTTAACACATTTTTTCTGTGTAATTTTAAGATTACACGCTTATCCGTGTTATTTAAACACACATAAGTGTGTAATATGATAATTTTATGCAGATCGCATGTGTGTTAAAATGCGTAAACATCTAAAATGTG
>NW_018020584.1:3540429-3549330 GCF_002006095.1 Pseudomyrmex gracilis | reverse complement strand
TTACACGCAACAAATTATACATTTAAAACGTGTTAATTTAGTGAGTTAAATCAACACGTATTAAGCGTGTTCGAATTTTAAACACTAAGAAACATATTAAAAGTGACTTCAATAAAAACACACGTCAAGTGTGTTAAATTAACACACTTGGATTTGCAGTGTACGCGGCGAGTGAAAGAGAAAAAGCGATAGGAATAGCAAAGAGAGCTTCGAACATATCGATCTCGCGGTTGACTCCCGCCCGTAGGAAGCCGACGACTTCCCCAAGTATCTAATAGTCGGATTAAGCTCGAGTTTGCTCGAGTGGGGCCGACGACATTAAAAGCTGGGCGAGAATACACAGAGGCGCGGATATCGCGGAACCCTCAAAGAAGGGAGAGAAGAAAAGGACGCGCGCAATCGAAAATCGATCGACGGCGTCTAAACGGCCGTCGTCGCTTTCTCGTGCTCAAACATAATGTAATGTACCACCTGCGAGGACGATAGCGCGCCTGGTGACGTTAAAAATGACACTTCGGTCGAGCGTCGTTATAATCGAACGAGGTTGACGGTCTCCATAAATCAACCGCGACTCAAACTCTTATCTCGTCGCGTGCCTGATTGTCCATGTCACATGTCAGAAGAAGCTGCGCATATAATCACGGGAGGACATTAATTTCATATGGAGCTATTTCTTATTTTGCACGCGCGCCTCTGCAAGTAGACGTCGCGAAGATAACGGCGGTTGATGACGGTATCATCATCGTCATCGTCATCGTCATCGTCATCATCGTCGTCGTCGTTGTTGTTGAAGATTGTTCCGGAGAAGATGCTCATCAGCGAAATATTTTCTATACAACAAGAAGCAACAAAACTCTCGTTGCTTTTCCACCGTTCTTATTCCCCCGGCATAACATAAATCTATTATCGAACAGAGAAGAAATACGTTGCGCGCGTACAGCATAATTTCGCTTTTCCGCAAATTCCTCAATTTCTCACAAAGAGAGGATTCTCGCAGACATGGTAAAAAGAAAAAAAAATGTTCACTAGTTTTCGAAGGCACTCGAAGCATTCTCTGTGTATTGAGTGTGCGAGTTCCCACGTGCCTCTTCTTGAATTGAACGAGAAAATAGCAGCAGCATTGGAGCACAAATTCGTTTCTCACTGGAACAACGTCCATTTGCGGTCGGCTAAGAGACCTCCTTGTAAACGCATGTTAAAAGTATTCCTCTTTACGTGCTTGCCCTTCGAAAAGGACGGCGAAAACAAGAACGCGAGCGGGAATTGTTGCTCCCGCAAAAAAAAAAAAAAAAAAAAAAATAAACGAGCAACGGTAACGTCAAAGAACGTCGGCACATTTCTGGCGCTGACGTTTTAGTTTACTTTATACTGTTGCATTCTCTGCGCAACACATTATTGCTCGGGGTTATTTCGTATATATCGCGCGCGAGGGTCATCAATGCCAATATATCTGTTCGATATCATCCCCACGAAATCGTATTAATTCAAGTTTCCAAGTGAGTATCAACGTGAATCCCCGTCTCGTGAGTCGTGTTGATACTCACTTGGAAACTGATTCTCCGCTCTCGACGGAGACGAGTTAACCAGCGGGACAATTATTGCGAGGAAAACGACGGAGAGGACGGCGCGCTTCTCGAATAGAAGGCTACCAATCCGTGAGTTAATTACGAGCAGAAACGACCAAGTCTCACCGATTGCTCGTTAAAGCTTTTGATAGACAGATTAAATCCCCCGTCTGTCCCGGGATCGTTTAAAGACTTTCCTCTACCAGAAGCCGGTAGTCACAGCACCGCGTCTCTCCGGCGTGTGTGAAGGCCGATTTGAAAATTGGAACCAAATAATCGTATTGATTGATTTCTCGTGGAAAAACGCTTTTCGCTCCGACCAAGCCTCTTTGTGTTACGACGCAATTTTACGTAAAAAAAAAAAAAATAAAAAAAACACAAAAAGTGATAACCGTCCCGCGGCGACAGTTTAATTAGTCGCGCGCCATTTAACTTCTCTTCGATTCGTAGCCTCTGGCGATTTCCGTCATAAACATTTATATCCTTATGTAGGCGCTAATAGACGAGCGCGGACTTGGCGTTAATTAATTACACACAGCTTTGTGTATTCACGGAAGGTGAACATAATAAATACAGAAATGTTGAGTGTGTTTCGCTTCCCCAATGCACAGACGATATTTCGCACCGCGGACATTTTAATTCTATATTAATAATGTTAATGTGTATATGTTTATGCAAATGCTTACCCCTACGTTTATTTTTCTCAGTTCGTAAACGCTGCGGAATATATTTTCTCCTGTTGATTTTTGTGCAACATATATTCTTTAATAATCTTAATCAAGTTAATTATGTTTTGAAATTTTTTCAAGATTAAAAAATAACGAGAAAATATACAAGAGTAAAATTACTTTTGCGAAAACTTGAGACCTTTTTAGGTGGACAATTGAGCTGTCCACAAATTACTCCTGACACTTTATCGATATCGAACGATACGACGACGTTAAAATATTAATTACATTTTAACAACCAAGATATGCGATATCGTTGAGATCCACGCTTTTGCGATTGCGCGAGAGCGAAAATTTACTGTCATCTTGTTCCGCCATGACACATTTACGACTCGTCCGAGCTATCGCACGTCGTCTACGGCGATACTCCTTGTTCGTATTTCCGTACTCTCGTGTCTGTCGGCGAGAATAACTTTCGCGCAATCATGACGTTTTATGATGATCTTTATCTTTCGTGTATCTCCAGAACACGTTGCATCAATTATCGAACATAATTATATTATAATCTAAAATAAATGATTAATATTTTTCACTTGTAAGTTCACATTATTTTAGCAAAAACTTTCGTGTATTTCTTATCAAATTTTTTTCGAATTTTTTTTTCGAAAACAATTGTATCTTCATAGAAAAAATCATAAAACAATTAGCAAATAGAGCGCGATGACAATTAGGCTTTTATGTTAATCTATTCTAATGTATGAATGTTAGTCTATCTCTCTGCAAAAACAAATTAGTTTCATTGAAAATTGCGAGCGAATCTGTAAATATGACAAGCCGTAAATATGACAAACTCTCTTTCTCCCTTTGTTGCGTTTTACCGCAGCATTTGCGAATCGATAGATCACTCTATGATCGCAAATTACGACTATAAATAGCTCGTCAAGGATTGATACATTGTATAATATGTACATAATGAATATAACGACGTTGCAGTAATGGCGGCGCCGACAAAATGCGCGCCCACAAAGGCATAATAATATAGTTTAGCTCTATTACGTTAAAATTTCACATTAAAATGACCTCGTAAACATTATAATTTATAACAATATTAAAATCAGAATAAATCACATATTGCCAAGTTTCGAATAACAAAAACTTGCTCTATAACTGATGAATTAAATGTTATTAATCATTTTTTGAAGATTAGAAAATTATTTGAAATTAAAAACTACGTAGGTAAAACAAATAAATCAGAGATTCTTCTTTTTTTCATTACAGTAGCTTTTCGTAAATAACAACAAGATGCAACACGTGCGCGGAAGTAGAATTCGAGTGTCTCGCGAGAAGATTCGCGGTGAATCGGAGTGTAATTGCAACTCTTCGGATGATAATCGGTCTAAGTTTCGTCCGATAAACACACCAGGTCGCATAGCTAATAC
The DNA here is from genome assembly GCF_002006095.1 of Pseudomyrmex gracilis. Classification (NCBI taxonomy): domain Eukaryota; kingdom Metazoa; phylum Arthropoda; class Insecta; order Hymenoptera; family Formicidae; genus Pseudomyrmex; species Pseudomyrmex gracilis. The sequence continues at coordinate 3,545,658 of NW_018020584.1, read as the reverse complement.
GGCGCAGCACGCCTAACATTTTGGGCCAAGTCATATTTATGACTGCAAGTAATTTCCGCGAACTGCAATTACAACGTACCAAGTTTGAACGTTGAAATATGCAACTTTATGAGAGACCGCACGGCCATATTGGAAATATAATGGAATTAGTAACATCGCGCGTGCTCACGTCGCGCGGTCATAATACGCAGCGAGAAATGAGAAACATGCCTGACCCCAATGCGGTCGAACGTTTCTGATGACAGGATGTCCATAAACGAGCTGATGTCCCGTTTTGCAATTCGGATTCCCAGGATGTGTATACAAAATACATTACAAAACCGTCATCAGAAAATGACTCATTGTTCTTTACGCGATTTAAACCAGGTGCTCGCTGCAACGTTTCATTATACTAATTGGAGAAGTTTTTTTACCGCAAAGCAACAAGTCGAAAGAACTGCTCTTAACGAATAAACGATAAAGATTGTTGCTTTAATTAAATCTACCGCGTATAAAGTAGTCTGTGATCTCTCTTATGTATCGGAATTTTTTGCAATCAGTTTACAGGAGAGAAAAATGTTTCGCGCAAATTGTTGCGGGACGCGAAAGTAGCGAGCGGCGAGCGACGGTTCTCGTGTCAAGAGAAAAATTTTTCGCCGTGCGTAATGAGTTTTGACTAAGACGGTGAGGAAAAGCGCGCCCCTTCATGAATGCCGCCAGTAATATTTTACAATGCGCAGAGAATGTCTTTCATCCCCGTTTTCTGTGTAGCCGCGCTACATCCTACTTTTCCGAGGTCTTTTATCATCTAAAGAGTATCCAGTTAGCTCGTTGCATCTTTGCGCAAATACTCCGCTTCTGTGTCTGGTGAAAAAAAAAAAAAAAAGAGAAGCCACCTGAAAGCTTGGTGGAAAGGGGATCGAATTCGCTTGAGAGTAAAGTTAGTTGATGGTGAAACGAACTCGTTTACAGAATTTATAGGCGCGCGGTAGTCTCTTGGAGCTAGCTTTATAGAAGGAGCATAGAAAAAGAAGCGCGGCGCGCTCGCAAATAAGCGAGCAAAGCAAAAGATTATAAACCGACCTGAATATGGTTATACGCGATTTTACGAAGAACATAGTGGTCGTCTGATATCAGTTTTTAATCTGTTGAATTAAATATAAAATTTCAATTATTTGCAAGATCGAAACTACGAAGAAAATTCTATAAACGTTATTTCGCATATATTGCTTTTCTCCGCTAAAAAATATATTTCTCGAGAAAAATATCGCGCGCACATTTTCTCCGGCGAACTAAGTCCAAGCGAGCAGGTTTAAAATTGCTTATATTCGCTTTTTATCGCAGGATCAACGTATTCTATCAAACTCTACGGTAGCTGCCTAATCTCCGATTTATCTCGACACACGGATAACGGTTTGCCGTATCGGGGCAAAGAGAGCCCCCGGTCTCTCGTCTCTCCGGTGACTTCGAAGAAAGAAGAGTCCAAATCGAATTTTTCTCAGAAAACCGGATATATAACGGCAGAAGTAGCGATGCGCGGATACGCCTTTCCGGGTGCTCGGATTTTCTCCGCGGAAGTCCAAAGAGTGATTGCGACGAAGGGATAAAACTTTCGCATCGATTCCGAAGGAAACCGATGAGACTCGTTGAGACATTCTCGTTAAACCCAGATCAGACCACATCCTCATTTCCCTCACCCGAGAGAGTTTGTCGAGTCTTTTATTAACGTGGAACCGAAGCGAGTTTCAGCGCTTTGGACTTTTCACCTCCGTTTTCATAGTGGCCCTTTCCACAGCTGTGAGAGAAGAAACTTCGGGACGTGATGAGGACGCGTCCGGTACCTAATTCCCAAATAACGAACGAACATTTAGACCGATGGGTTATCGGAGATATATTTCGATCCTGGTTCTGATTTCCGAAATCAGATACCAACGTCTCTCCGAAGAGGAAACATTGATGAAGCAGCACAGCTCTGTCAACACAAAATATTCCATAATTAGAATGATGAGATGCAATTCACTTTTCTCAAGAACGTACAGTTAACTTCTCGCGATTGTTGTCAGTCGCGAACGTTGTCGAGAAAATTCGTTTTTGCTGATGAAGTGTTGACATAGATAATATCCACTTGTCTCGCGACATAAACTGTCTCGGGACGGACACTTCGTCTCATAACGTAGGACGGACACGGTAACGAGGATACTGGAGCGTACGCATGAATGAGCTACGAAGCGCGGGGAAGCCAGATTTCAACTAATTAAGTTCAATCGCATCAAGCGGCGCCAACAATCGGATAAAGTTGAAACGTTAAAGCTCTAAAACGAGTCAACGATCGGAAAACGGGTTAGCAGATCGGTCACTTTAAACAAAACAAAACAAAAAAAAAAAAACTATCTAATTCGGGTAAAATAGCTCGACAGCTCAGCAGTTGCGATTTAATCGGCGTGCTACCACCAAAAGCACGTCGGCGAGAGCTGCTGGAAAATGTAGCAAAACCAGTGGGTTAGTTAGAACGCAAAAATAGAGACCACGTGACTTTAACGAGCATCAAGAATATATGACACGGATGTTGTGCACACGAGCGAGTGGTTAATCGCCACATTGAACCGCACATCGACCGATCTATTTATTTTCTATGTTAACATCGTGTTACGCTTCTTTTCAAACCAATAGTTTTACGACATTACGCCATCGTCAGCTCTCCCTCCATTCTCTCGCGAAGCGCAATAACATTATCTTCACGTGGTCATTATCAACTTCAGAGAGAAAAACATTTATATTAAAGCTTTTCCTAAAAAAAAATTAAGATGCGATTAGATCTCAAAACAAGGTCGGAAGATTAATTGCACATTTTCAATGCCATCCATTATTGTAAACAAAATGTTACAAATATTTTTTCTGTTGACGATGAAAAAAAACAGACAAAAAGAGGAAAGAAATACACGTGCTACTAACTCGTAAATTTTTTTTTCTCGTTGCCGGATGTAACAAAAGCAACGATATCGCAGTACTCGGTTAATAAATTGAAAATATACTGTACACGTGCGTGTTATACATCTATAAAACGCATAATTCTGACGTACAGCTGAAAATAATTGCCGCGAGAGCTGACGCAGTTTTGCGTCGGTTTCGCGGCTACAAAGGGGAGAATGTGAACGGGGGGAGGACACAGAGGGGAATATGGGTTTGCACATTCTGCTTCACGTCTATTTTTGTCCGACATGCTCGCGTAACCACCCGTTTTAATCGCGCGGCCATTAATAGACGTACGTACGGCACAAGTATTCAGCGTCGATCAGCTGAGCCAGGATTTTACCTTGCAAAAGGCCGCCGTAGACGCTTTCAAACGTCATCCGCTTAGTTCGTTGTATCGATGACCTCAGTGCGAAAATATTAAAAACCGGCGCAAGGTCAAGCAAACTTTGGCAACTGTTTTTCTTCAGCTCCGCGAACGTCCACATTGCAAAAATATCGATGAGAAATCGAAAAACATGTGAAAGACACAATTACTTGAATTTTAATAAACACCCGTGTCCTCGCAATATATAATTTTAATATAATTTTAATATTGTTTTAATTTTAATTTTACTTTTATCTACAATGTGATAAAAATAAAATTAATTATATTATAAGCGCTCGACAGATTTTCTTTCTGCTCCTTTTACTTTCAAGAGAAGATCGATGCGGCAAGAGGAGCTTATCCGCGGCTCTATAATTGAGTCAATGCTTAGATAGACGAGAGAAGAAGCGATGCCAAGTTAAACTGGCGAAGTTGCGCGCATCGAATTTGAATTGCCGTTGCGAGCCGATAAATAAATTTGATCGAAACGATCGATCAATCGACCGATCGATCGATCGATCAATCGCGCGACTCTTGCGTCGAGCAATGCGCGACGAAGTGTTACTTTGAACGCGCGCTCCCGTGGTATGTAACAGATTTACAATTATCGAAGAGGAATCCATTAGAGGTGGCCGGAAATACAGCGGAGTTATCAGAGTGTCGTGGAATTACTTTTGGATTAGTCTGACGCGCGCGAAATTACACGAGACTTCGTAATCCCGGACTATCCGAACGCTAGATAGATGGTCCTTGCGCGCGCGAGAGGAGATAGACGGACTCCAATTCAATCGCCTCTTCAATTAAGTTTATACGCGCGACGAACATTGCGTTGTCATTAAGACACCGATTGTTCCCAGTTTTGGTCTAGTTTCGCTAGCACATATTTACCATCACGAATCAAACAACGGCAAATATAGTTTCTATTTTTAAATCTCATATTTTCGTCGCAATTGCACGCGGTTCATTAGAGACGATGAAATATTTTCAACGAGAAAATTTTCTTCTTCAATTTTCAGAACCGACTTTACACTCGGTGTGAGAAGTTGCGCGAGATAAAATGTACAGCGATAATGTACAATATTATTTATAAGACATTCTGCGAACTTTATAATACACGAGGCAGCGAACGTGGAAGCGAGGCATGAATCAACGATGACTTTAATGGCGCGAGTCTCGCAATGTTATAGCGGGAGACGAGTAGCGAATTCGGTCTTACGCGTAAAGCCACGCTTTTTGTTTCGCGCAGCTAATAGCGTTTTGCTTATATAAGCCGTAACCATCGATAAGACTAATCCCGTTTGAATTTTTCCTCAACTACGAACTTACGCACGTTAAAAAAACAAAAAAGAAAAAAGAAAAAAGCGTCAGTGTAGAAACATCCGAGATTATTCGGAGGTCAGAATAAGAAAAAAATGGTTTCTCGCACGAGAGAAAAGTTCCGGCTCGCGATGACGCCATTATTACGTTGCAATTTTGACGAAAGATTTTTCAAAGCGCGACGAAGGCGTCTCTTTTTTGTGATCGTATTATTTTTTACCTGGCAACCGCTTTGTTTGTTTTTTATGCTATTTATTTAACTATTTTTGTTTGTAAATAAAATACTGCAAAACTTTAAATTCCGCGTTATAAATGGACGTATGTATAACGTTGTCGAAACAGTTGGTTTTACAATATTTCGATCCGGCCAATTTATATCTTCCACATGTGGATGCTGTTCGAAACTACCGGCGGGTCGCGGAATTCCGCTTCGACGTGACGCGAGTCGATACACTGCAAATCCATGTGTGTTACTTTAACACATTTTTTCTGTGTAATTTTAAGATTACACGCTTATCCGTGTTATTTAAACACACATAAGTGTGTAATATGATAATTTTATGCAGATCGCATGTGTGTTAAAATGCGTAAACATC
>NW_018020584.1:3528502-3536384 GCF_002006095.1 Pseudomyrmex gracilis | reverse complement strand
TAATAAAATAAAACATAGTTTTAAACACAAGTTTTAGACATGTTAAAATAATACATATTTCTCGTTTTACACGTTTGAACAGATAAACGTTTCAAAATTAAAACACTTCAAAAAATACACATCAAAATTGTCGTTGTCTCTGCGTAGAAAGTTGGGCGCGCATCAATCTTTCTTTCTCGCTCCTTCCAGAGTACAGAGATATGTTAGGACAAGTACAGCGCGGCGGAAAAAAGTGTGCTGACGTGCAATATATGTTTAATGTGATTAGTGAAAATTTAATATATTTTTTATTTAATATGAAGAAGAAAGTGTACTGTTTAATCGGTGAACGTTGTAAACGCATTACGTTTTCATCTAAAAAATATATCTCTGACCCTCAAATTGTACGTGCAACTTTAATAGAAGCCAGCAATAACGATGTAGTGTTACAATCAATGATCAACAACAAAGAAATCATTTTACAAAAGTTTGATGCCGATCGAAATAATAAATTATGTGATATTGAAGAAGATGATGAAATTGAAGACAAAAATGAGGTTAACGTACTTTTTTTGTATGAAAAACATAGACGTATAATATATAGACTGCGCGTTCCCTACCTTTGCCATGTTAAGAAAATGTCTTCAACGTTGAGAGAGAGACAGCTGGTGTTGAATAATAGCCTCATCTTTGTCTAGCGAAGTAGTAGGGTAAATGATAGAGAAAGAGTTACTATTCAAAGTATGTTGTCTCTCTCAACGTTGAAGACATCTTTTCAGCCAAACGCGCAGTCTATATATATTATACGTCTATGATGAAAAACCATCAAGCCTCGTACTCGAATCATCACCATCTACTGGTTTTATTTCTGATGTTTCTCAAGAGAGACAAATCAATGACACGTATAACATGAACTTCAAAATATTACATACTGAACCAGGTGATAAAAGTTTGGAAGCTCGACGTTTTCTTAGAAGAACAAAATAATAATGTTTTAATATTTTTAAAGAATACTGCACTATGACAAACTTTATTATACCATAGTCATCTAAGTTTTTCATATTGCAGCTTNTTTGAACATAAATATTATTATTCTGTTCTCCTATGAAAACGTAGAGCTTCCAAACTTTTATACGATAATATGTCGTTTATTACACGCAACAAATTATATATTTAAAACGTGTTAATTTAGTGAGTTAAATCAACACATATTAAGCGTGTTCCAATTTTAAACACTAAGAAACGTATTAAAAATGACTTCAATAAAAACACACGTCAAGTGTGTTAAATTAACACACTTGGATTTGCAGTGTAGGGTTAATCAACTTTTCCCGACACTATTAACGGGACGGTGTTGCGATCGCGATAGCGGCCGATAATCCGTCCGTACATTAGCTTCGTTAACGGCAACGATAGCCCTGCCTGGTCGACCCAATCGTCGATCAATCGCAGCTCAAAAATAAACGATCCGTCGCGCGCGTTCCGATAACGTCAATTACAACGGAAACGAACCGAATGTGCCGCCTGTCGCCGTAGGTTTCCCGCGTTTAACGAACGTATTAACGCACGGTACCCTTTTCCCATTCCCCCTCCCGCCTATTTCGAGTAAATATTTAACCGGCCGTAATTTGTGCAACACGACAGGCCGCGAGAACGAACGACCTCGATCGCGTTCCGATGTTGCGGTTCTAAAAGCGAACAATCGTGTAACACTCCCGCTCGAGATTATGCGCACTCGGGAATGGAGATTTAAGCTGCGCTCGCACCGGAAAAAGAGCGCGATGAAACATTGCGTCGCTCGTTCTGCCAGCTTATGGCTCCGGGATTCGATCGCGCCGCAGATTTTTCATTCTCTCTATCCGTTCGATCAGCCACCGTGCAAAACCAGGTCCGCGATTTTCATTTAGAAATTTTTTTCCATTTTTCCCGTCTGCCGCGAGACAATACAAATTTGGTTTCCCGCTTGTGTAATTGCCGTTTACTTCAAAACAGAAGAGTGAAGCAGAACCGCGAACTCTGATAGCGCGCGTATACGAGCGTCTTTGATGTCGTTTCGAATGTGCGCGAATCTGACAATGTAATTTTTTTTTCTTCCTATCAAAGCGGTGAAACAACGACGACGATCGTTGTGTTCGCCACTCTCGTAATAATTTTAACTTACTCCTTTCGAACGTTTGTTCGGTACAAACAAAAAAGCATTTTCTCGAGTATATAATTAGGGAAATGGTAGTCAAAGTGCCGACAAAGGAAAGCAAACGGCATCTCGCTCGTCGCAGCGCGAACGAGATGCGCCCGGCCTCGTTTCTTTAATATTTGCAATACCGCTGTTTTCTCTTCCGGAGAATGTAGTAGTAAACGTGACGTGTCTGTATACATGTCTCCTGTCAGTTCATTTTAATCTCGCAGTCTCGCACCTGTGTCCGCAATTAAATATTATTTATACGAACAAGAGACTGGTTAGAAAAAGAAATCTGATGCATTAATCTTTCGAATGCAAAACGTTGTAAACCCTGCATCTAGGAACGATGACTAATTGGTCGAATGAATCGTTCTAATTACCGGGCGCAATTATACAATAAATAACTACGGTATTTTTGTCGTTGCGCAAAATTCTGTGTGTGTGGCGATTTTAAAAAACAAAAAAGCACGCGATAACGTAATTTATTTTATTTCGCTGTTTTTTTTTTTTTTGCAAAATAAAATTTGCAAAAAAATTGACCGGCGGTCTTTGACCGCGCCGATACGAGCGCATAAATTTCACGATGCAGAAAATATTCCATCGATTTTCACCGCAGACATTTTTGCCAAAATTCATTTTATTTTGCCGGCTACCGCAAAATATTAGATTATGTCGCAGCAAGAAAATATCTAGTACATATTATATCCATATACATACATACATATATACATATATGTAAAATATCTATTTTTCAAAATAATAAGAACTATTTGTGTGCGTTTAGTATTTATTATATAATAGTATTTAATATTTATATTATACAAAAAATACTAATACTAGTTTAATAAAATACTTTTATAAGCAATAACACATATATATATATATATATATATATTTCAGATGCCACGTCAAATATTCACTTCAAAAGTGTGTATCTGATCTTGCCAGACATTTTTCCGACCATGGATCCATATTTGAAACGCTTTGAGCGCGGAATTCGTAATCGAGCCGTTCGCACAATCGTGGCGTCAAATTCGATGATGAACATGCATATGTATTAACGCGACGACGACGCGATGCGAACAGTATCGGCATAATTTACTCTCATTAGAAAACGGCCAGAGGAGTATTATCTCATTAAAGGAGCAAGCGCGCGCGAAGCGGCGCAAACCGCCGGGCAACGCGACTGAATCTTAATTAGAAAATTCATTTTAGGAGTCGACGAGTTCCCGGGGGAAGGCACCGGAATTTCAAGAATCCTTGTTACACACCCTCAGCTCACATCGCTCCGCGCAATTCCGCTTCCGTTGTTTTTCCTTCGACGAGCTCCTTCCGCACTTCCGCTAGTTTCGCTTCTATTCCTCTCCTCTCTCTCTCTTCCCCGAAACGTTTGCTTAATATTAAACTTGCACGATGTAACGTAAGAACAGCGTTCACGCTTCTGCTGCGGTCAGTGACGAGCGCGACTAATTACTCTCGTATTTCATTCTCCCTTACTCTCATAACTTTCTCGCTAATTTAGGCGACCTAACAGATCGGACGCGCGCGCGGAAGCGCTCGATCGCATTTTCCGCGAACGAGTTCGGGCCAGCGAGCGGTTAAATTCTCGCGGCTATATTAGATGTATTAATTAGCGCGTAATTAAAAGCTTGTAATTGGATCTACGTTGTAATTAATAATTCGTAATTGATGTTGGCCATAATTAATGTTTCGTTGTAAAATGCGTCTCGTTCGTCAATTTTCCTGTGCTCATTTTTTTCTCTGTTTTATTTCCTTCCTTTTCTTTTTCTTTTTTTTTCTCTCTCTCTCTCTCTCTCTCGTCGTATTTTCCGCGTCTTCTCTTTTTGATCTTCTTGTGCAATCCTCCGCGATTCTGTTTGGTCGTCGCGAAACTCGTGACGACTCGGATCTCCGATTCGATTTCCGTCGCTCTTCCCGAGAGCAAATAACAACCGCGCACGTCCCGTTCTTGTCACTTTTCTCTACCTTTCGTGACTCTCATTTATCTTCCGCTGCGCTTTAAGCGCACGTAATTAATGGATAGCCGGGGTCGAATAAGTTCGCGCCGCGCGAAAAGACGTTAAAGGAGCGAGGGAGCGAGGCCGCGCACGATTTCCACAACGGATAACACGCAACCGGTTTGTTTTAATTAGGCTTAATCGCCACGCACGCGGACAAATGATCGATTTTGGCGGAAACGGTTGTGCGTCGTTTTAATTAACACGAGAACCGGCGCGCGACCTCATTTAATCTTGCGCGCGCAAGATCCACGTTTGCGAAAAAATATCACCGGAACATGTGACATAACTGTTCTCTTACGTGCATAAGAAATTAATTAATACACGAGGAGGAGAGAAGTACACATGTTTGTCGTACAAATTTATCACAGTATGTCGGTAAACATCTGCCGGTATAAATTTCAAACCTAATAAAGTGGATTTTTACTTCGCTCGCTGTACAATTAATCGTCGTTCGTGAGAAAACGCTGGCTATTTCAAGAAGAATTTGATGGAACTATTACTCGCATGGCGGGCGGTGCGACTCTTCGGTAAACAAAGTGTAATTACGTTTAATTTACCCTCGTCCGCGTGCCCGCATTGATGGATCTTTCTGGGGCAAGTTCTTGGAAGCGCGTTGCATTTCCCGTTCCTGTTAACCAGAAAAAGCTATTTGTTGCTACGCTTGTACATATATATATATATATATATATATATATATATATATATATATATATATATATATATATATATATATATATATATATATATATATATATACGTGCGTATAAAACTCTCCAAGTGTTCGAAAAAAAAAAATTTGCTTGAAAAATAAGTCAACGTTATTTGCGTGATCAATGTTATTTGAGTTTACTGCTGGAACTCATTTTCCTGTAATTACTTCGTTTCGCTCGTCCTTCTCTTTGCGATTCTTAATCCCCGAAAGCGAGCAAAGCAACACGGGATCGATCTGGGCGGCATTTCCACCATCATTCACGGAACACACAGATCCCATGACATTATCTTTTTTCCGACACAAAAAAAAAAAAAAAAAAAAAATTAAAAAGATATCGAAACGACTGCGCTCACGTGATTGCCGGCGTCCCGAGAGAGGAGCCTTTTATTTAACTCGGCAGCCAATTGGCGATACCGAGGCCTTAATATAAATGTTAAGCGTGTTATTAGCTAAGTACCTGTACCCAGGTATATAAGCTCGCTGCCCCGTAATCTCAATCCACTTTCCGCGGAACGGAAAGGCATCATCGATCGATCGGGTCTCTCTAGCTACCTGACGTATGTACGTAATACGTCTTACATTTTTGACGTACGATGCTCAGCCAGGCTTGTCGGCGGCAGCGCGGCGGCATTCTATCCACTCGAACGATCATGAAAACCAATGCAGAAAGGAGCCGGATGCATCGCCGACCGACAAGATCGCAACCGTTGAGAAACGCCGACAAAGTGACTCTCGAGATTTCGCTAGCGAAGAAGTCGATTATCTCATTAGAGCGAAATTTTCAACTCCAAAATAGCTTTGTGATTCGATAATTGTAGTAAAAAAAAAAAACAAAAACAAATGTGTGCAGTTTTCGCAATTGCAAATGACAAAGCTTACATCTCACTCGCTTGGGACGCGTCGCGCTGTCGTCTCTTGGGATCGCGGAAATAAAAAAACTTTCAGACGAACATACGCTGTGTGTGAACGAGGATATCAATATTCTCCGTGTAGATGAAAATTGACAAAGTTCGCGCGTACAAGAGTACCGCGCTAGCAAACTTTCAGTATCTTCGATTCCCTCGGGGGAAGTTGGTCTACGAGAAATCGATGTTTGACCACCTCCATCGCAGTCTATAGAACGATATCGAATAAATAATGCATAAAGCGCCAGATTTGAATAGCATCGGGTTTCCGCGGGATCTTGTTAACACGACGTCCCACAAGCCGGCTTGAATCGGGGAGCGAAACTGGTGTCTTTCGCTGGTGTCTAAACGCTGTCCAGATCAACGTGGAGCGGAGCTAATGTGAGATCTCCAACACGAAATCGGACAACCATGATATTGCCAGGATATTGTTGGAACATTAACCTCCGATATGGAAACAGAACTGTCGGCATAAATAAATCACAAAAACCGCAGTTGGAGTGATACAAGTATAGATACACACGTTAATTACACAACTTGGACATTTTGGAATTAACATTGTCAATAAACAACTGACGTTCTTTTAAATTGCTGAAATTGTATAATCAATTTTTTTTCTCACAATACCGAAGTTCACATTCATATCGCGAAATGCATATAGAATTTTGAATAATTTTTCGAAAAATAAAAACGTCGACGTTATGACGAGTTTTCCGAACGTCTCTCGCGTTACGTTTGACGCTACAAATATCCGCGTTTACCCGAGCTAAAAAAGGTTTAATACATCATGTCGTGTGCACGTCAAGGCCGCCGGAATAAATGACATAAATATTGTGATCGTTATTTCGCGAGAGCTCGATATTTGCATTCGTATTTTTGGCGAAAAAAAAAAATCAGACGTGCGTGGATTGCGAAGAGAGATTTTCTAAAACGAAACCGGCACCACCGTCTTCTATTGTCGATACACCCGAGAGAAAGTTTCGTGGCTCTTTCTTTTTCGACGACGTGCGGCGTTTTCACCTGCAACAGCACGGCTCGTCCTTCGACATCCTTAAAATCGCTCGCAGGTAGAATGACGTCACGTAGCCGTCGCGCGGTGTAGAAACCGGTTGCCGGTCGAACGAAACCGCTAGCCGCGACCTCGACTCCGCGACGAAACACACGTCGCAACCTTTACGAGAACCTCTTGCACGTGCGGAATCGAAGGCACGTTCGGTTCCTCACGTGCGACGCGCGCATCCGATATTAATCATCAGCGATGTCATCGGATCGCTTGATCCTTTTCGTGTATTTCATATATTTCCACTCGCGTGACCGACGGTTGAATATTTTTAGCGTGCCAAGAGTACAGCGTTAAACAAAACTGGTCTGAAATAACGCGCAAGTTACAGAGTCGTAATTTCGTTTCACGTATTGTAACAATCTGACAGAAGTATTTTTACCTTAATCGTTCCGGCAATAAGAAATTAAGAAACTGTTCTATTTTTTGATCAGAGCGTATTATATACCCGGAAATGTTTTGTCAAATTGTAGCTTTGCATTTAGCCGGAATATGACAGGCCACGCGAAAAATCATTTGAAAGTTTCGTAATTTCGCGAATAGAAAGATGGCAAAATTTGCCCGTTGCAACGAGCGTAGCATCGCGTGAGCAGAAATTCTTGTACCAATTATACATGCACCGCAAGAGATATTATGTCCCTTCGCGCATCTATTCCCTGCGCGAGCTCTATTTCTTTCACTCTCCTTCTCTCTTCTCGTCGTTGCCCTGCTGTTTAGCTTTCCGTCATTGCGGGTGCACAGCTACTAAAACCAGATAACACACAGACCTTCTGGCGAACTCGAAATAATACTAGCGGTTAAAAGTTCCTTAACAGCTAACTTAGACTTCGCGACGAGAAATTTTTCTTCCCCGAGAGCGGAGAATTATATGCTTGGTCCGCGAGAGAGCTCTTTGCAAATTCAATCTTGCCGAGTTGTTCGCCAGTTTCTAGCTACACATTTCTCTCTCTCTCTTTCTTTCTCCTCTTCTCTCTCTCTCTCTCTCTCTCTCTCTCTCTCTCTCTCTCTCTCTCTCTCTCTCTCTCT
>NW_018020584.1:3524581-3528416 GCF_002006095.1 Pseudomyrmex gracilis | reverse complement strand
TCTCTCTCTCTCTCTCTCTCTCTCTCTCTCTCTCTCTCTCTCTCTCGCACCTGTACTATTTTTTAACGTCTGAATGCTATTTTATTTACAGCGCTTTCCAGTGATTGTCGGTTTTTAAATTAACTCGCTTACATTTTCGCATTTCTAATTTATCGCGCACAAACAACGGAAAACTATGGCACAACTGTGAATTCTGCAGCACAGTCAATTTATTCAGCGCGAGTCGAGTCATATATACAACACAAACTTCCGTCGTGAAACTTTTGTTTTAATAACGTCCAATTTCCATATGGAAGAAATCATCTAAATCGACTAAATCATATAAAAGAAATGGTAATAAAATTTATGAATAATAACGGTAATAAAATTTATGAATAATAACGCGCGCGGAATATACATATATTAAATTTTAAACAAATAATAAAATACTTGTGATATAAACATTAATACGCAGACTGACACAAAGTTATTCATATATTTATTACAACTCAATTCCAATACACATACATACATACAAATACATACACAATATATAGGACCGACATTGAAGTCGTTCCATCCTTTATCTACGCATACGCTATTTCCGCGAGCAACAATCGCACCCGCGGGATTTTCCGGATCCAATCTTCGTGAGGTAGCGGAATTAGCGCAGCAGCGACGTCGTCACGCGTGTGCACGTACGGAATGCGGACTCTTCCATTCGAGCGGAAGTGCTTTTTGTACGGCGCACGTACAACGCATTAATCTTACGAGGCCGGCTGTTTATCCGTCTTCTGTTTAATTTCCCGTTTTTGACGTGCCCATTTCCTCGCCCGCCGACGCAACCGACCCGCTCACGTCCGACGGCAGCTTATCGTGTCAACGAAAAAAACTAGAATAAAAAAAAAAAAAAACGCGCGAGCAAACTCGTCGGAAAAATCCTTCGCGGATTATTCTATCGCGTGGCCGCCCGGCGGAATCTTCTGTTTTCACCTCTTTCCTCCTCCCTTCTCTCTTTCCACTCTCCCTCGACGGAAAACCTGACATTTCTACTGTGCTTTCCGCGACACGCGAGAGAAATTCCAAGTGTCAGGAGGAAACAGTGCACGCGATACCTCACAAGTAGCGTCTCAATTCTATTTCTTCTCACGGTCAACAGTCACGTTTGGATAGCGTGAGATCGTTACTATAATTTCATCGATTATTTCTACCGCGATTTTCTCTTTTTCAATAAGAAGAGATTTAGACGATGTAAATAAATTACAAAGTAAGTGGATATCGTTAACAAATAAGCATACAACTGCGATCGCTGTGCTCCATACTTAATCGAACTCAATCATAATTTAATTTGACGAGTGCGGCTGCTATTTCAATGAATTTCAATGTACATGTCAACATGCCAGTCTGGAAAATTTATTTAATACGCAAAGAAGGCGAAAATGCGAACGTGAAAAGTGACTTTTTACGCTCAAAGATTTCTATCTCGGCAATTCCTAATGGAAAAATCCGCACGACGAGAGCAACAAAAGTGAGGCTTTCGCAGCACGGAAACGCGCTACAACCAGGATAGTCAATTCAACGTAGGCCGCTTGCCAAAAATCCTATCGCAAGCGGAATATTCGACGAGTCTTTTCCCACGCTATATATACATACACATTCGCGGTCGCTCACGGTGCGCAAACGCACGTGCGACGCCGATGAAGTATTGTCACTTGTTGTCTTTTCTCGTTCGGATTTTTGCACAATGACGAGAGATGCTCGAACGTCGAATTAATCTCTATTTCGCGAAGAGAAAAATTCGCGACACGTTCGATCAATTACGCTGATAACTTATGAATAAGTTCACAATAAACCGTTGTCGCTTCGTGATGTTTGAAAGTTGTCGATAAAAGAAAAAAACAAAACAACTTGATAAATTCTACAATGAATAAAATTGATATAAATGGCACTAATAAGTAACAATTGATATACTCGATATTTAATAGAATTGGAACTTATTATCTTCCTCTCTATCTCTCTCTCTCTCTCACGTGGGACAGATATATTTTCACTAGTGAAAACAAAAATACAAACTCGAAATTGTATTATTTTCGCATGGATAATAGGTATCCGCTTTCAAAGTTTATTCTCTCAACTGACACGATTTTCGAAAATCATGAAATATGTGTTGTGTTTGCAAGCCGACTCGGTCAATTTGTATGTATATCGGTCCTATTATAATAACGTTAATACAACGCGCCAAAGGTGCTCAATGCAATTCAAGTAATTGTATAACAATGTATACAATATATACACTCGCTAAAATTTATAATCGCGTTGCCAAAAATATCTGTCGCGTTATCAGATAAAATGAGTGTGCAGTAAACATTATTCCTTTTCCTTTTTCTGAAAATTTGTCCGAGTTAATTAACGTCGTATTTCTCGCGAAAAAAATTACAGGAAGTTTAATTAGGAAGGAAACGCATGATCGATGTGTGTAACTATAAGTCTCGAAATTTTTTGAGAAAGCAAGTTTATACATGGTAACATAATAAATTTTACTTTCGTGTTTGCCCGTAGCAGTCCCGTACAAACCTGGGACCGGGAAATTATTGCGGTAGCGAGTCGTCTAGCACAATGTCGTACACACGTTGTACACACATTGGATTATGTCTATTCTTTTTTCGCCAAACAAATTGAAGAAATGATTAACAGAAGAATATAAAAAAAAGAGAGAAGAGGAATAAATAGTTCGTTATTATTTACCGAAAAAAAAAAACACGTCTCGAAGAATTTTAACGGTATCGAAAAAGTTGTTTACGACGGAAAAACAGCGAGTTTCAAGTCTGGAAGTGTGACTTGACCTATATAAACTGGATTTTATTTTATCGGTCACGTATTTTACCGCGACTCGTCTACGAAATACAGTTTTTATAGCTGCAGTACACGCGTATACGATGCAGTAAGCGCAGACAAAATAAATGGATACCGAGGTAGAGATACAACGCGAGGGAGATTAATGAGAGAGCGTGGAATGAAAAAATAAATAAATAATAAGTACTTTGTATTTATATCCCGCCCGCGCTAACAAGCGGAACGCGATGTTCCTCTCTCTCTCTCTCTCGCGCGCGCGCGAATATATTCCGCCCGTTTCCGCGAGAAAAGCTACCTTCGATAATTTCGCGCGTTGCCGCCGCCGGAAAATTGATGACGACATGGCGCAAGTATTTCTCGTTAAGCCTCTATTAGCTAGCCGACGGTGATAAGTAGAGATATCTATCCTTGACGCGGACAAACGTGAATAGTCTCGACTACGACATACGCCGCCGTGGCGCTGATCAGATTAGAGGAGTGAACGTCGGCAGCAATAGGATAATGGAATGATGTAATGAGAAACCGGCTGCGAAGCTCGTGACGCGATACGCCGTCGTATCCCGTTCAAGGGAGGTACCAATGAAATGAGGTCAATTAGTAAAACAGAACCTACATGAAACTTGAAAGTCGGCGAAAATCACTGTCGAGAACTTGGCGTGCATTACGACGCCGCTCTTACGTTTCCGAAAGAGCCGTAAAGAGCGCTTCAGAACTACGGCACCGGAAGCAATCAAATTTTCACAAGTTCCACGATGAATATCTTCTTATATTGAATATCGAGGTAGAAATTTTTATTTAAAAAGAAAAAAAAGGAAAAGAATGAATTTAATATATACTTTTTCGCGTGGATGATATTAAATTACTTCGCACTGAGAGAAATATGCTTGGTATTTACGACTATAATTGCATAGTAAAATAATTATAGTTGGAATTCTTATTTTTATCGTTAATATTGCTATAATATTAGTAAAACTAACCTTATATACATGGTTTTGACAAGTAT
>NW_018020584.1:3503148-3519396 GCF_002006095.1 Pseudomyrmex gracilis | reverse complement strand
AAAAAAAAAAGACAGAAAGTATAAAAGAAAATTGATTCCGACGAGACGATCAATATCGTCTCGCATTAATTCGCGAGACGAAGACAATATTCGCCCACGAGAGAGAGACGAGAAAGAGAGAGAGATAGACTATCCTTAATCAATTCAAAGAAGTTAAGCTAATCACGGAGTCAGGTACATGGCCGGCTTTTCACAAATTTTCTCACGACGATTATGCGAACGTTCTTTCTCCGATGTATCCTCTTTCCCGCTTTTCTTACGCTCCGCTTAGCCAAAGTCGTCATATTTCTTCGTTCGCTTAACCTTCCCGCAAAGTGAACTTTTACTTCTTCGCAAACTGTTCCGGAAACTGAATCAAACTTGAACGGGGCGAATAATTTGATTTGCGAGTGCTTACACGCGTGGTCGATTTTCCGGCCGCGGAAGGAAAGCTCCGCGGCGGAAAAATCATCGACAACAGGTGTCACTTGAAACGCCGCGGAAAATTTGCGGAGAGAGAAGAGATGCGAGTCGGCGGCGGCGGAGGGATGCGACGTTCCGACACTCCGGTATTATCCCGGATTCTCCCGGTCTAATGCGCCGTTACGACGACGGAACACGCACGCGATGCATAATGCAGCAGGTCTCGGCCGCGTTTCAGAGCGAGCGACGCGGGCGCGCGTTCGTGTCGCACACGTCTACGGCTTAATGGCGAGACGGCCGCGCGGCGACGTTAACCTCTCAGCGATATGGCCAAGCGGGTGGTGGCGTGTTCCACCCCATTATTATTCTCATACATTAGCGATTAACCCAATGCGAAATGTTTCAACTATGTTTAATTCAACGATTAATTGCGACTCGCGAGCGATTACGATTTCGCGAACGCGAAATTCATCAGAGATATGCGAGAAATAAATTTCAATTCGAAAATTCGCAAGAAGCGTAAATCTCTCTACTTACAGCGCGGTTTTTGTATCGCATTTTTCGCATTGCAATTAATTATAAAGATACAATTACATATACGTTATAATATATAAGATGCGTGAAAATATACAAATAATTGAATTGCAAATATTTAATAAAGATAAATCTGGATTCGCAACGAGATGTTTTTTTTTTTTTTATTCTTGTTTTTTTAATAAACGGGATACATATATTTTTGCAATAATCCCGGAATGTTGTATAACTACAAATAACGAATATTTATGAATATCTGTAAATTTCAGCGCGCACATGTGGTACAACTGAATGAGGTAGTAAAGTTCACATGCCAGCTCTCGTGGGAATCTGGGGCGGCACCTCTCGCGGGTTAAACATGGGTTGTATTTCATAGAGAATGCTGGAATATACTCGTCGTTAATGCGCGCGTGGCAAAAGAAATTCTACATTTTCGCATTACCTCCCGGTAATCTACTTAACGGACCGAATTGTGTAAAAACACAATTTCGATTCAGCAAAAGATACATAGGAGTGAATTATCGTTGTTCGTTACACACAAATTTACATATAAACTGAATTTTATAAACAAACGTTTTAAAATCCGACTTTTGACATGATTAAAAATTGCAGTCGCGACGACGTTGCGTTGTTTCGTGCACATAGCAAGTCGCGCAAACCTAAACTTCACAGTCAAGCGACTAAGAGAAATAGAAATGGAAAATGTGAAACGCAAATTAGGGAAACAAGAAACTCCCTGGGAAAGGAGTACAAAGTACGATTGCGCAAAAGGGGTCCAAGAGAACTTATATAGAAAAGTTAAGATGGAAAATTTAACGCGCGCTCATGAGACAACTCTGACTCATGAAAGTCAAATTGATGGTCGTATGCAAGCATGTACGTTAAGTCAGCCCCCCCCACTTTAATTTTAATTTTCTGCCAAACGACTTGAGCACTAAATTTTTTAATTGGGCACCTAATTAGCACCTAAATAGCACTTAATTTGTATATAAATTTTATAGTGAATTTCTAAAGGGGGGGGGCTAACTTAACGTACATTATGCAAGCGCCATGACGAAAATATAAACGCCTCACAGAGAAACAGTCGTCGTGGGTGGCCGCGTTTGAATTGCGCTCGACTTAACACTTAAGAAAATAAAAAACTTCTTTATCAGATGGCGTTATTTCAACATGAGAAAGAGACTATCTTCTCGAATGACTATGACCGCGATTATCATTGACGATAAATGCAGATAGAGCATTTTTAACACTTTTTTTCCATACAATGGAAAATAATTAAACAGCCAAGATTAAGTAATAACAAGACTCTTTCTCCATTGGCGGATAAACTTTATCCGAAAAATCAAAAACAGAAAAACATACAGAAATGTAAAAAACGTATACGTTATATACATTGCACCACTGAATTATCTTTACTAAAAACATGTCCAGAGTATTAAAACTTCTACGTTCTCGGTATTTTCACATTAGGTATAGCATGTTCGCGAGCGCTGATGTTCGTTACATTTGCAAAAACATGGGTGATATTTTCACATTTTTTTATATCGGAAAAAAAAAGTGAAACAGTTGTTCATTATATGTATTCGTAGAATTTTTGAATTTTTCCGAGAATCAACGTGTCCACATTTTTCTCGTTAATAATAACAATTTTATGCAGATAAAGTGCAGAATATTCTCTTATACAGTTTAAATAAGTTTCTTCGGGTAGAAATATTTCACTTCTAAAGTTTAATAAGAGTTATGTAATTGTGTGCGTGGGGAGAGGAGAAGGGCTCATTATTCTCAAGCGTCTTTATTGATGAATGCTTCCATATACATACACACAACTTCATCAACGATGCAAAGAACACAAAAGGCCTTGACCCATTAATTCAACAACAAGTGTCAATTTTAATTCAGACTCTACACGTGGCGCCTTTGTTTGCACTTCAATTACCGTACACGTGGCGCGCTGTCGGTAATTGATAAATGATATATATTATTTATTTTCCATCATTGCCTAATTCCCAGCATCGAGCACTTTAGAGCCCTTAACCTTTGCGGCCAAGCTGATCGATACTGGTCAAGGATTTCAATTTGTCTTAATGCGGATAAGATAGTACGGAGATCACCGATGTTGAGAGACATTAATATTCACAATTAGAACTTGACATCGTAGTACATGTATGTTTTGTGGATTAACGTTCGAGAAAGGAAAAGAAACAGAAGAAGAAAAGAGAAAGAGAACTTATATAAATAAATATAATCTAAAAGCATTCAAATTAAAATTGTATTTACTTTATAAAAAAAAATAAATTATAAATTAGAATGAAATGTTGTTTGCAACACAGAAAACCAATATAGGACAAAGTTTTTTTTTTCAGAAAACCATGCAGCTCTGTTAGTTTTACATTGTAAATCAAGGTGGAAACGCACGTACACTCATACAATGATCAGCGATATGTGAAATGTAACGCACGTTATCGCGCAAGCGGGGTAGAAAATCAAATGCAACGCGATGAGTTAGTATCCCTTTTTGACAATGGCGTCGTGGGTATATCAGGTTTTATCTCGTTCACGTTCGATGAATCGTTCTGGTGATATATTTTGTTAAGCCGCGCTAACGCGATTACTTTTCGGGTCGCGAGCGTAACCATCGAACGTGGTCACTATCGACGATCTGCATTATTAACGTCGATACATCATAGCCCGGGCTCCATAATCCCGATAATGTTGAGAGAATCAATAAGTGGCGGTTAGCGGGTCCGAGACGAAGATCGTAGCGGTGAAGCTACGCGAAAACCTGATAAGCGGAAAATACGAGGTCGCATAAGTAACGTTAATGTCATCCGCTAACGAAAATATATATAATTTTAAAAAGAGTTATAAGAAAGATCTGTCACACACTTTATCCGAATCGACGCGCTTTTCTCGATCTCGTTGAAAACCTCTTTTTGCGCCGTTAAACAGTGCGAGACTGAGATAGATCCCACACGATAGATCGGTCGCATTTTTTTCAAAAAGATGTAAGATCGTATAAATTAATTAACGCACTTATCTTAAACTAACCGCGCATTAACTTCGTGCATTTCTGTGTTTCATGCCGCGACGTTTATCTCTAACTTGTTCGCGAACATTTCTCCGCAGAAATTGGGGGTGTATTATCATTCGCAGCGAGACAAATCTGGCAGCTGAGTAAATTTAGCCAAACTTAGCAGAAGCTCGTGCATAAATTAATATAGTGAAGTTAGCGGTATCAGAGATTTGATTATTGCTACCTTTAAACGATGTGCTGCGCACACAAATGATACACATATCACTAACTTTGCAAATTAGATGTCACGTTGCATCATTCGTTTTGAAAACTGACAAATTAAAAAAATAATATTCCAAATATTCAAAAATATACAAATGTTTTCTTCCTGTATTTGCAGAAAATTAAGCGAACGTTAACATCACACTCGATAACTCTGTTATCGCGATAACAGTAATGTATATTTCTATAGGACAAAATTATACTTTCTAATGTCGGATAATCCGACATGTGATCAATTATAATTTCAACCTGTCCAAAGAAGTAATGTCAAATAATCCGTGTATGTCATCTGGCAGCAGGCGTACGAGCATGCACACAATTTGGTCGCACGATGACTACGTTTCTGAATCGTAAAGTTTTCACTTCGAAACTTTATATTGCTGTATATTTCGAAAAATCAGAAAAAAACACAAGAATACTTTTTTTTATTTTTTTTTCAAGGTGAATCGTACGAGAAAAAAAAGTCGATCGGTTCAGTTGTTATTAAAAAAAAATGGCTGATTAATTCTCTTCCATTGATATGTCTGATTTTCGCGTACAAGAGGCAGAGTGTGCTCTCGCAGTTCGAGCGCTACTTCGTTTTGCGTGAACTTGGCGCGAGGCGCTACCGTGCCTCTTGATCATCACATCGTTTTCGTGTATAACCGCGCGCATAATAATTAAAAAAAGAAAAAAAGAACCTAACAGGTTCCACCGCGATGTGAGTGACCCGGTGTGTGTGTCGCATTTTGTGAACGGCAACGAGCGTTTAGAAGTCCATCACAACTGACCGGGACGTTGCGGAAATGGAAGAGTACATCTCTGAAATTGCATTTATCGTGTGTATAAAGCGAATCCAGCGGAACGTGACGTACAATCGCGCACAATCGCGAAGCCTGTGTGGGTGCGTCTGATGTAATCTCGTATGTGTGTGTGCGCGCGCGCGCGCGCGTAAGTACAACTGACTGCGAAATGGTAATACGAGAACAGAACTTGGACTCTCTCTCGCGGAGTTCTATCCGCGGAGAGTTGCTGCACAGGTACATACAACACATTCTCGCCATTTCTACCGAGAGATATCGCGTGCCATATCGACTAATGTTCTATTGTTTCTCCGATTATAGAGAGAGAGAGAGAGAGACGAGACGGGACGGGAAGCAAAAATTAATCCGGAGCAATATTCCGGATGTTATTTCCTCCTCCTTTCTCGTATCGCAAAAAAAAAACAGATAATTATCGAATCGGTCGTCGATCGCGATCGCCGAAGAAATTTATCGCAAATTTCTCCGTTCGCCGCTTTGTAACTTCACCCTCGAATGAATTCACTAACGCTAATTGACCGAAACGCGGCAATTATCGTGATTACGAGCAATTTGTGTCGCAGATTAAACAGAACACGCGCTCATATATTTACTTTACCAATTTGATTTGGTCTTCGGAAAGGGTTGTTTACGTTGTCGGTTATTGGGTATTCGATTTTGAGCGAGCCGCCGGCTATTTCAAATGGCGGAAGTAATTGATTGGTGATCTATCCCGCTACGTTACGATTATGCCGAGCTTTATGTAACTCAAGTTTAATGCGCATAATAATATGTGTAGTCGCGCGAGCTCTTTCTGTGTAATTTTCATCGCATTATACTCCTCAATTACACGTTTCGCGCGTTAAAAAATACGCAAATGACATAAATTGTTACTTGTGTAATTGCTACCATTGGCAATAATACCGTTAGATAGAAAGTTATCTCGATTAAATGAATCGGAGTATTGCGCACTATACTCGTCGTATAGTTCAACCATCAATCAAGACGATTCGTTTGTTGATAGGTAATAACGATCAGCTTATATTTTATACAGATCGGATATGCTTAATCAGATTTTATACTCCGCGCAAATAAATCGATATCATGTACGTCGGCTAGTTTGTGTGCCGCGAATTGAAACGGATGTTCTTTGCGTGATTAATCGACGTGAATTTTGCAAAGTTTTAAAAACGCTTCGACGCAACGAGGTGAAAACGCTACGCGCAATTTCAGTTGTGTGTGGAAGGAGGGGAGAGAAACGGAAGAGAAAGGCTATACCACAGAGATAATTAAATTACATTCAATATTTTATTCATTGACCTTCGCCTCACGGCTGCTGTTATTAAATTAATACGCGCTCAAATAAACACAATTTTCACTCGAATTGTTACAACAAAAATGTAATTTTTCTCATGCCGATTGCCCGTACGAATTTTGCCGTGTCGCGTTGATATTATTCGCACATGCATGCGCGATGAATCACTTTTTGAAAAACTGCTGAATGAACTTCGCGATGTTTCCTTGATGTTACGTCTCTTTGATGATTATATCGACACGACAGATGCGCGCGCGATCGCAGATATTAGAGAAAAAATGATACTTGAGAAAACAATATTCAATTGATTACTCGAAACAACTGCAAACACAACGACATGTACGTGTACGATCTCTGACGTTAAATTAAACGAAGCTCAAACGCGTTTCTGATCTTCGGTGCGACGAATAATATCTCAGTGTGTAGCTTTTCGATTTCTCGGTTATTCGAAGCGGTCATTTCTATGACCGATATCCAAAATCTATGAAAGAGTAACTGTGCACGCGCGCGCGCGGTTGTCGCGACCCGCATCGCTATTCCGCTTCCGGCGTTAACGGCCAGCATCCGCGGTCGCAATAGCACGCTGGATAGATACTGGGCTGCCATCGACATTCCTTCTCTTCGCTTCCGCGATATTCAATACGCGTTCCATCACCTGACCTCGAAACGCCCGCGTTCCTCCTCTCCCTCGTAGTATCTCTATTCACGCGAGAGAACCGGCGACATCGTCGTCGTCTTCGTCGTCGTTTTCTCGCCCGCTCCCACGCCGACAAAAGGTCGATCGAATGGTGAACGCGCGCGGAACGAAATAGCGAGAACTATCGAGAGACTCGCTCGTCGAAAGAGAGAGAGAGAGAGAGAGAGAGAGAGAGAATGAGAGAGAAAGAGAGCTTTCTCGATGGAAAGGCCAACAACGAGAAAAGCAAAGTGAGAGAGATAGACGAGCACCAGCAACCAGCTGTCCAAGAAGTTTCAATCCGCGATTTAAACGCGAAATGTAGCGCCTGTCGCGTCCTTTAAGTCTATTAAATGTATATAATACCGAAGCATCCGATATTTACGAACTTCGATATATTCTCTCGATACAGAATGGAGAGCATTATGAAGTTCTGAACATAGCGCGATCGCAAAAGTTCGCGTGAATACGTACAAACCAGGTTTGATACATTAACGTAGAACATATAACAGATAAATAACGTAAAAATTCGACAAATTTGAAATATTCGCAGTAAATTTATAATTTTTTTTTTTTTTTTTTGCTTTTAATTCACTGAAAACAAATTTCATTGATAAAAAAATTCGATAACAACACATGTAATTCCTGATGAAAAGAGTAATCGAATAGTTTTCCACAAATGATACAAAAAAAAATTATATTCTTTTATAAAAAAAAATACATTTCGTTGAAAAGTTATTACAAGATTAAAACTTCATCTCTATCTCTGTACATTCACTGACACATAACACACAGTGTAACGCGCGTAATTGTACCGTCGCGAGATTACGTGTGCGCCAGAGGTTTCAATGGGAGCGACATCGAGAGAATTGAGCGCGAACGGACAGGCGATAGTCCAAAAGTGTCGGGGCGGTATGTACGAAATGTCGATAGCAGTGCCGACGAAGCGAATGGAAGAGGGGTGGCGAGAAACGCGGAGAGGACAAGAGGAATACCGGATATTCCTCACGTCTAGAAAGGAGGAGGGCGTTTAGCGGGGAAGAAGAGAGTTGGCTTTATCGTGACACTCGAATCGGAGAAACGAGGCAGTTTGTTGCAAGCCGCGAATTTACTGCCGAGGTCCCGTTGACTGACTAGCATCAGTCGCTGGAGAGATGATATCTCCATTGTCGGATGTGTCCACCTCGACAGAACGAAGGGGACCGTCCGATCTGGCATCGGCGAGCGAGCGACTGTCGTAACGGAGAGACGGATCGACCTTACCGCTCGTTACAGTCCGCCTCCGATTTATCTCGCGTTTGTACCTTCCTCTTTTTTATTTTTTTTTTTTATTTTTTTTTTACTTTGTTCGTTTTTTCGCGTCGCGCTCTTTTTTCCGATCTTCTCTCGCTTGTAGCGCGGTTAGGTACGGATCGCGACGGGCACACCGCAGCGCATTTACTGTTAAATAAGTCGCTTTCATGCATTTATCTTCGTGCGACACGGTAGTGCACCGTGACGTTTACTTAGCGCGATAAATCGGTCGGTATTAACCTTTAACTCGCCAAGAACGAGTGAGTAGCAAATGATACGTTGGTGAGCGGTGTGGTACAAATGCGCGCGATAATGCATTTTGTATATGTATGGAAGAAACAGCGTCAAGCGAGTGTGACAAAACGGACGGTGCCGGAGCTCTCTGCCGTATATGACTTTGGAATAATGTAAACGTTAATAAAAACTCGTTAAATAAATTTATATTTGCGATTATAATGATTATTATAATTATTACTGGGTGTCACATATACATATCTTCTATATTAAATTACAATTTTTTACAACCTGAAAAAAATTACGTAGATAAAATTATAGATGCTTGAACCTTCGTCGTGTATATATAGCATTGAGAAACCGCAAGGATTGACAGGCTGTCGATTAATGGTAATGGATATGGAGGTAGAAAAAAGCGGACAGACCGGTGACGAAGATGACAAGTAGAGATGATCTCCATTGCCGA
The DNA here is from genome assembly GCF_002006095.1 of Pseudomyrmex gracilis. NCBI lineage: Eukaryota > Metazoa > Arthropoda > Insecta > Hymenoptera > Formicidae > Pseudomyrmex > Pseudomyrmex gracilis. The sequence goes on along the minus strand of NW_018020584.1, from coordinate 3,510,402 downwards.
GATGCTATCTCGGCGGCTTCGGAGAGAAGACGAGAAACCAATTCTCGCGCGCGAGCGGTAGAACGGCAGACGGTTAGCGCCTATCGCTCTTTTCGGTCGTTAAGTCTCTCTCTCTCTCTCTCTCTCTCTCTCTCTCCCGTCTATCCCGCCAGCTCTCTTTTTGTACGCCTTCTCGATTCTATCCTCTAGCCCCTACATCCTTTTCACTTCTGAAACCGCTCCTTCTTATACTCGCGAAAACTTTCCTTTGCCACGATATCTCGCGAACTACGTCGATTTCGGAAACTTCAATGAAAACCCACTTAATTGAATACGACGCGCCGAGAAAAAAAAAAATAAAATAAAATCGAAGCAGAGATAAAAAAGAAAACCTGCAGACAATTTTTTGTTCTTTAGCGAATGCGATCTCGCGCGAATTGATTTTGAAATCAACGCGAATACACACCACCATTGATTTCGCGACGGGAGAAACTGACAGCTGATGAAAAAAAAAAAATAAAAAAAAAAAAATTTGAATTGGTCTTCGCAGTCAACGTGGCGCTTGAAGAGGAATGTTGATTCGAATCCCTCCCCGGTGGCGGATAATATCACTTAAAGTCACGACGACTTCGCTTCTCGGGTTGAACCCGTACACATTTACATCTCGCGGATGATGGATCGTTTCACCGTGACTGACAGAATGGTGTCCGCGAGAGAATCAGGTGTCAAGGCTGAGGTTTATTTACGCGCGTAGATCCGAGAGAGGCGCCCCGGCGATGCCAAGGGGATTCGCGCCTACTAGGTGTGAGTATATATATATATATATGTGTGTGTGTNTGTNCGCNCGNACATATATATATATATATATATATATATATATATATATATATATGTCGCGCTTATGTATTATACGCACGTACACCTCTCTCTGCCTTTCGTTTCGCTACATATGCACCATCGTATTAAAGTCATTCAGTGAACGGATCGCTGCACTTTTACCGCGAACGCGCGGAACTTTCCATTACGTTTCTTGACACTGATCCAATCCCCGCGCGTGTGCATGCAGCGGAATTTGCAAAATGGTATCTCATAATTTCTATTTTTAGAAAAATTTATTCCGTTACGCTGGAAGCACTTTTATATATTTGCGGAAAGAATTAATAACACGGTAATGCCCCGGATCCATTCGGAAAACTCGACTTATCCGAGCACTTATCGTTGCGCGATATGCAGACGAATCAATTTGCATACACGACAATGCAAGCAGGCAAGCAAGCGCGAATATATACTGTTTTTTCTTTGACACCTTTAACAAAGTGCATTTTAATCGAACCGACACGAAACGTCGACATTTTCTCAACTGTGTGCGCGCGGCGTCTATCATTCTCGAAAGCGACGCGTGGATTACTCATCAACGAGCGCGATAATCAGGTTTTAAGCTCCCAGTCTAATTAGCAGTTAAGCCCTTAGCGCCGCTAGCATTAACAGAGTCGTGCATGCGCAAAATCCTTTCTCCAATCCAAATCTCGTTACGCTCCGGCTGTTCGTTAACAGATAATATTCTTCCGGCGTTTATGCGGACATTTTCGGAAAATTCGCGTGTGAAGTTTCGTGTATCCGCGTGTGAAGTTCGCACGTCTCTCTATTCGACAACGCTGGCGTTGAGCCGTAAACGTAGCAGTTTGATTCCGAATTGTATTTACCTAACATGAAATTCGTAGTCAGTGTAAACACGGCAATAGAAATAGAACAGCTACATTTACAGCTACATTTACAACTGAATATGCGGCGTGAATGTGCTAGCAAATGCAAATGCTTTGTGTGTATTCGTTATATGATATATACATGTATGTAGGTATGTGTGTAGATATGTATGCACACGTATGTATGTATATGTATATATCGCGTGTACATTCTCGATAAAAAAAAAAAAATTCACCAAATAATGAACGAATGTTGATCGACGCTCCAATCATTTCGCTGCAATCTTCTCTCCGAAACAATAAAATGCAAAATATATCGCGAAACAATGGTTTTTCCCCGTCCTAATTACGCGCCGCTCCGGAAAACTTTGCTACTTTTATTGTTAGTATTTCATCTTCATGGAAATTAATCTCGCGAACGCGTTACATTTTGCCCCGCGGTTATTAATCGCGCCGAACGCGGATTGTTGTTGCTTCGCGGTTGAAAATTTTGACTGCATACATATATATGTATATATATATATATATGTAATCGCGATTTATATTCGCGTCTGTATGCAAAATATGGTAACGAGAGTCGCGAACGTTTGATATTGCGTTGTGTGTTTTTCAAGTCGCAAAACACACACCGCGAAAATTATTTTAAAGTCACCGCGGCATCTTATTCGCATCAGGAAAGCGCACCTGAACGCATCTCGCCGAGAGATTGACCTTTCCTTCGCTTCGTGTATAAAGAAGTCTCGCTAAAGTGGTGCAACCTCGTTCGTTGCGCCAAGCCCCGGCTATCAATTAAGAATTTAATAAACGTCACGCCGCTTTGCAAGAAGTAATCAAATATTTTAATGAACCGGAAACGCGCCAACTTTCATTTTGCGCTGATCCCGTTGGAGAGCCAGGCTCACGGTTGTAAAGTGTAAATTAACTGAATACAAACGTAACGAGAGCGAAATATCGGGAATAGCGGGTTTATTTGCAACATGTACTTCGCTCGCTCGAAAAGACGCTTCGCACAAAGCTTTGCTGAAAATAACCGAGAGATAAAAATACATCGTACGGTTTCTTACGTGTGTTGTAAATTTTATTGATACGACAGAGCGGAGTGTGAAAAAAACTTTCGCTCGTGTAAAAATAAGATACACGTGTGTCAAAAAATTCGCGACAAAACAAATCTGTGACAAAAAAAGCCACGTAGTTCTTTGTTCAAAGCTTCGTTAAGATCACGTACGCGTAATTTACGTGCGCGAACTGTAGTTACGACGAAACAAATGACTCTGCCACACGAACCGCGACAATTAAGTTCCAGCTCGCGCGCCGCCAAAAGAGAAGAGGAAGAAGAAATACGACGTCGCATAGTTTGTCTCGTAGTAGTCGCATTCCGCAACCGTCCGCATTCCACGATCGCGATGCCATAATGATAAGTTTCCTTGCGCAGTGTGCGCGAGTCGGCAGGGAACGCGAGAGACAGATCGCGGTACGCGGCGCGTCGTGCGCGCGCGCGTGCAAGCACGTCGCGAAGAGACACGTCGGCATTTCACTTTCGTTTCCTTTCCCAACGCGATCGACAACGCGATTCTAATGGCGTGCGTTGCGCACGCGGTGCGTTTGATTAAGACCGCAGGTGTTGGCGACGTAGACGCCTAACGCGCGCGTCGCACGAAACTTGAGACGACGAGATTCCTGAGACGTGTTACGCGCGGCGAGAATAATATCTTCATCTAGTTCACGGTGTGATCGATTGATTACGTAATGTGCCGTGAGCAGATATGCAAATTTCAATAAACAAACATAAAAAGCGCGAAATGATGCGCGCGAGGCAACATATATCATCGCGTGCATGCAAATTAATTCCAATTCCCGCGCAATTCTGCAAATAGAGCTAATTGAGTTACGTTATATAATACACCATTGTATTATTGACAACAAATAATATAATAAAGAGCGTCTACAAGCGGCAAGATTAAAACCATTTGTTTAATCATCATTTACTTCGCAGCAATTTACGCAATTATTAAATTCTGTTTGTCGTCGGAATGTAACAAATTTTCTATTTAAAACCTGTATACCTTGCGTCCGTATGGCGCATACTTAATTAGCAATGAGAGGTTTGTAATTGCTTTTGTGAAAAGTTAAGCCCACGAGCGTCGTACGAGATAGATACAGCGCAATTCAATCCTGCAGAAACTTTCGTCCCGAATATGTCACACGTCCACTTTCCAAACGTAACGAGCTTCATTTCATCAAGATGGAAATTGAAATGTTTATAATAGATTTGCACATCCGACATGTTTGCTTTTTATTATCTTTTGATCCGTTTAATTTCAACAAGAACAGTACGGAGAATGTTTTTCTGAAGTATTGCCAGACATCGACCAAATGAAATTGTGCAATAAACATGAAGAGATGTTAAATTATATTAGACGCTTCGCTCTCACAAAATGTGTGACAATTATCTCACGTAATCTTGCGGCTTCGTTTTGACGAAGACCGCGACTGGGAAGCAACCATCCGAGACTGATTCAAGCTCGGTCGGACGGTTCTATTGCGCTTGGTATTGTTGTTTCGCTCAGAAAGCCGGTAACGCCGACGGAATATGCAGCATCTGACTGCGCTTTCTGCCAAGCGCAGTCATACGTACGCGACTCTTTCCCGCGCGCGCATCTTGATGTCGCGAAACTTTTCACATTTCTCCCAACGGTCTTTTATCTTCCGCCGACTGCTCGCAATAAAAGCGACGTCGTCCCGCGATCGTCGTTCGCATATGCATAGTGCCCATCTCCTATATACACGTTCGTTCATTCCCCAAGTTTTCCGAGTCGCGAATATACGTATGTATACATAAGTATAAGAAGCTTCGAAGTGCCGCGTGTGCGCGCAATTGCGCGCGGAGAAAACTTATTCGGAAGATAGAGATTACAAACCGCCGTTAAAACGGTCAATAAGCGACCTGGTATGCGCGGATAACCGCACTATTACGTACTTATGTGCACGTAGCAGAAACTTAAACCCAAGTGATGTAAGTCGGGCGTGAGTTAAACCACGAGCAAAATTGGTGGAAGCGATCGATCGCGATTGGCTTCTTGACGAGAGGATTTGAAATGTATATCAACGCGGAAGTCTCTTTTGTATAAATTTTTCAACGTTCCGTCAAGCGTTTTTCAAACAAATTCAGAAAAACAAAATTCTTTCAAGACGACGTTCGAGTCATATCTCGCGTGATCGCATATCACATCGGATCAATATCCTCTTGGAAACGCGCGCGCGTATGTGTGTGTGTGTGTGTGTGTATGGGTCGAAAGCGCTGAAATGAAAGCGTGTTATTCAAAAAGAAAAGATTTCTATCGCAATGTACGTTAAGTTAGCCCCCCCCCTTTAGAAATTCACTATAAAATTTATATACAAATTAAGTGCTATTTAGGTGCTAATTAGGTGCCCAATTAAAAAATTTAGTGCTCAAGTCGTTTGGCAGAAAATTAAAATTAAAGTGGGGGGGGCTGACTTAACGTACATGCTTGCATACGACCATCAATTTGACTTTCATGAGTCAGAGTTGTCTCATGAGCGCGCGTTAAATTTTCCATCTTAACTTTTCTATATAAGTTCTCTTGGACCCCTTTTGCGCAATCGTACTTTGTACTCCTTTCCCAGGGAGTTTCTTGTTTCCCTAATTTGCGTTTCACATTTTCCATTTCTATTTCTCTTAGTCGCTTGACTGTGAAGTTTAGGTTTGCGCGACTTGCTATGTGCACGAAACAACGCAACGTCGTCGCGACTGCAATTTTTAATCATGTCAAAAGTCGGATTTTAAAACGTTTGTTTATAAAATTCAGTTTATATGTAAATTTGTGTGTAACGAACAACGATAATTCACTCCTATGTATCTTTTGCTGAATCGAAATTGTGTTTTTACACAATTCGGTCCGTTAAGTAGATTACCGGGAGGTAATGCGAAAATGTAGAATTTCTTTTGCCACGCGCGCATTAACGACGAGTATATTCCAGCATTCTCTATGAAATACAACCCATGTTTAACCCGCGAGAGGTGCCGCCCCAGATTCCCACGAGAGCTGGCATGTGAACTTTACTACCTCATTCAGTTGTACCACATGTGCGCGCTGAAATTTACAGATATTCATAAATATTCGTTATTTGTAGTTATACAACATTCCGGGATTATTGCAAAAATATATGTATCCCGTTTATTAAAAAAACAAGAATAAAAAAAAAAAAAACATCTCGTTGCGAATCCAGATTTATCTTTATTAAATATTTGCAATTCAATTATTTGTATATTTTCACGCATCTTATATATTATAACGTATATGTAATTGTATCTTTATAATTAATTGCAATGCGAAAAATGCGATACAAAAACCGCGCTGTAAGTAGAGAGATTTACGCTTCTTGCGAATTTTCGAATTGAAATTTATTTCTCGCATATCTCTGATGAATTTCGCGTTCGCGAAATCGTAATCGCTCGCGAGTCGCAATTAATCGTTGAATTAAACATAGTTGAAACATTTCGCATTGGGTTAATCGCTAATGTATGAGAATAATAATGGGGTGGAACACGCCACCACCCGCTTGGCCATATCGCTGAGAGGTTAACGTCGCCGCGCGGCCGTCTCGCCATTAAGCCGTAGACGTGTGCGACACGAACGCGCGCCCGCGTCGCTCGCTCTGAAACGCGGCCGAGACCTGCTGCATTATGCATCGCGTGCGTGTTCCGTCGTCGTAACGGCGCATTAGACCGGGAGAATCCGGGATAATACCGGAGTGTCGGAACGTCGCATCCCTCCGCCGCCGCCGACTCGCATCTCTTCTCTCTCCGCAAATTTTCCGCGGCGTTTCAAGTGACACCTGTTGTCGATGATTTTTCCGCCGCGGAGCTTTCCTTCCGCGGCCGGAAAATCGACCACGCGTGTAAGCACTCGCAAATCAAATTATTCGCCCCGTTCAAGTTTGATTCAGTTTCCGGAACAGTTTGCGAAGAAGTAAAAGTTCACTTTGCGGGAAGGTTAAGCGAACGAAGAAATATGACGACTTTGGCTAAGCGGAGCGTAAGAAAAGCGGGAAAGAGGATACATCGGAGAAAGAACGTTCGCATAATCGTCGTGAGAAAATTTGTGAAAAGCCGGCCATGTACCTGACTCCGTGATTAGCTTAACTTCTTTGAATTGATTAAGGATAGTCTATCTCTCTCTCTTTCTCGTCTCTCTCTCGTGGGCGAATATTGTCTTCGTCTCGCGAATTAATGCGAGACGATATTGATCGTCTCGTCGGAATCAATTTTCTTTTATACTTTCTGTCTTTTTTTTTTTAAATGAAGTTTGTTATAAAATTTTTTCTCTCTCTTTCTCTTTGTCGTTCTCGATTCTTTCAATGGTTTCAGTCCCGGTCTTGTTAAAACGAGAATGTTTTAATCACACTGAGAGAAAAAAATAGTTGCAGTTATCACAATTTCACTATAATTTATAGTGATTTAAGGTGCCAACTATTTTTTTATAGTTATTTTAACAATGCGCCTTATAGTTGATTCAATAATATATTATTGTTGCCATAGCTTTAACATGCA
>NW_018020584.1:3493407-3499778 GCF_002006095.1 Pseudomyrmex gracilis | reverse complement strand
AGCCCCCCCCACTTTAATTTTAATTTTCTGCCAAACGACTTGAGCACCAAATTTTTTAATTGGGCACCTAATTAGCACCTAAATAGCACTTAATTTGTATATAAATTTTATAGTGAATTTCTAAAGGGGGGGGGCTAACTTAACGTACATTCTATCGCAGCTTGCTTGCAGTTGCAAGGCGAGCAAAAACTCAATGGTTGTTTAAGTCATGCGGAGACGCGATGGCGCAAATTCTCACAGTACATACATACGTCCCGCATTTACACACTGCTACTAATAAAAGACTGGAAAACGCGCGATTTTCGCGACACGCTAACGGTACGGTAGCGGCTTACGTGAGAGCGCGTCACAAGCAAGCGTCGCGACGCCTTCGCGCCGACGGTGCACCAGCAACCCGCTAACAAGCGGGGTCAGATTTAATGGTCGTGCCTGCTGACGTACGTTTAAATGTGCATTAAACGCGACCACGTGACACACATGGCAGAAGAGAAGGCGTTTTCGCAGACGACGATCGCATCGCACGAATTCGGACAATTAGAAGCATCTGCGGATTCATCATTCTCGTCGGCAAATGGCATTGTTAGCTTTAACACGAGTCAGGCTGAAACTAATCCGAACTATCGCAGTTTCTCTCCTCAGTCGCAAGTTTTCTTTCAAAATCCAAAGGATCTATTAGTCGCTCCAACTTTGTAACTGTCAATATTAAATGTCCGAGCTTGAGTTCTCAATCTGAAGAACTAAATTTTGTTTGTATTTGTGCGATCCTTAAATCTGAATTCATTTTCTTAATGTTCAATTGCACAGATATCATTCGCGCTCAGTAACTTAAAGCCATTGTTCAATCTTTCCAACAATTTTTTAAGTCACTTGAATTCTCTCTTTCATCTTATAAAAATATATAGAATAAATTTATAGAATAAATAAATTTATCGATATTCACATTAAAAACATTTTTTTATACTATTTTTGCCTATTAAAAGATTTTAAGATGGAAGATTTTAAACGACAGTTCAATACCGTCGACAAGTGTTACATCCGAACAAAAGACGTTTGATGCATTTGAAACGCTCGTGTCTTTTCAAAGATTTCATAATGCAATCGCATATTCACGTCGCGCGCAACCAAACCTAAATCCGCACAGACCGCAGAAACGATAATGAAGAGAATGGCGTCCCGAGAATTTAAAACGCGCATGAGACAAGTGCAGGCATTTAAATGAATCGCGCGCGACATACAGCAGTTGATGAAAAGAGTTACATAACGCATCCTGCCGCGCGTTCCCGCCGACTGAAATCTGTAACGGCGTGCCGACAATTTTTATGGCCGTTTAATTAAGAGATACGAGCCGCTTGCTCTTCGACGATTTAAACGCTGATTGAGTTACTCAATCGCATGCGCGCGCGTTTCTCGTTTACCATACACACACTCGTTAGAAATCAACTCAAAGAACTCGACTATTTTTTTCGTGGCCTTTCAACCGACGATAACCGCGCGTCCCGGTCACAAATTCCCCGCGGAATTGCAAATGCGAGGACTATCGGGCTCAACTCGCAATCGGCTCAACGGCACTTTCAAATGCAACCGACGTTAAAAAACTCTCTCATGTAGATCCCGATGACAACACACGCGAAGCAGAAAAACAAAACGTAAAATCCGTTATTTAATATGAAGAGAATCAGGTATTCCCCGCGACTTCGAGAAACTGTTATTCGCATTTCCATCGATGACGATAAATTAGCATTCGCGCAACTACATCTGAAATGTAATTACATTCTTTACGAATCGTCAGTTATTTAAGCGATGTTTCCGCTCGTGCATTTCAAACTCGATGTAATCGGATTTGAATACGAAAAACATTGTCGCGCTTGAGATTTCATTAATTATTAAGGCGCAATACAAGCAAACGAGCTTGAAAACGCTCGACATTTAGCTTGGATTGTGAAGTTGTTAAAGCACTTGAATAGTTACTTCTCTCGTAAAGTGTTTATAATACGTGAAATATATATGCACATGCACTTCATCCACTTAAAATTATATAGACTGAAAATATCCGTTTGATTTCAAAGTGTTTTTTTTTGTAACCCGCAAAATATCGCATTATTTGTTACACGATTCTCATTGTCACTCGGGAGATTGTTATTTTATCTCTCTTCTTTATCTTATATATAATATAAGAAGAGAATGTGTTCGACTGTTCGAACACTTAAAATTTAACGTAAGAACAACAAAACCAGAAGTGAAAACAATTTGTAAACAAATTACAAATGTTGTAAAACTGCATATCCGTGTGTAACAAACAAGTGTGGATAATTTCAAATCAATTACACACATTATTCAGAGTTGCATTATGTTGTTTTACACGTGCACGTGGTAAATGTTTGATTGCATCGTGCTTTATTTCGTAACACGAACGGAGAAACTCGAAACCACCGACAATTAAACGGCCCCGCGAACATAATGCAACAGCATGCACTCTCTGGTACAACGAAACTTCATACTAATGCTACGCCTGACACTCGAAGCTATTAAGATACCGAGTTCACCCAAGATTCGCCATTGTATAAACGCGACGCGCATTAATTCGATTCGCGCTTATCCGTTAATTACCGTATCATACTTGACAATAAGAGCGACTGCCAACTTGGATATACGACCGTAACTCCCACACCACCGTCCCACGTGATAGTACATTAGCAACATGTGTACTTGTGCTCGCACAAGGATTAAGCAGTATTTTGCATCGCGTAATAACTCATTCCAATATATTACATTTAATTGTCGCACAGTCGCGCTGTAAACGTAATATGTTTTTTTTTTTTTTTTTTTAATAATTTGTCGTGTAATATTTGTTGTTCAAAATTTATTCGCAAATAAAGGTCTTCGGTAGTTGACAAATTTTTAAGCCAACTACGAAGTATAAAATAAACGTCGAAAAAAAAGCGAAATTCAAGTGACCGAGACAACACACTCGAGCGAAAACAAAACTACCTTTGTACAAAAATGTTTACCTCATCGTTCTTTCTCATGTTATTAACTTATAAAATATTTGCTGTTAAATTTGTTATATAACATTGTAAAACATATTTTATCGGATATCTCACAGCATCGTGACACACACACACACACACACACACACACACACACAGAATCGTTCTCGTCGGAAATAACATCTGTAAAATTTATCTGTGAAAAGAATGAAATATCGCCGATATCTAATAATAATTTGAGAGCGCAGTTTTTCGAAAAATTTTTCCAAACGATGTTTTCTTGCGCAAAGAGAAACTCGCTCGAGAATTACAACGGACGGTTGAAATCTATCGCGAAAACAGCGATCGAACTTTTCTCCTTATGCGATTTTACACGATTTCTCATAAGCTACGTCGTCTTCTCTCGCCGAAGCGTCGTATTCTTTACACTCAGGAAAGTTTTCAGCGCCTCCCGAGAAGCGGATCGACTTGGCACGTTTCTACAGGACCGCCCACCACCACATCAGCCGTGTCCATTCTTCTTCTCCCGGGCATCACACCTCTCCCTCCCCCCCGCCGCTGCGATATCCTTTTATTCTCATCGTAAATTGATTCACGACCCCGACACGGGTTATCCGTACGCCATGAAAGTTTCGCCGTGCTTGAATTATGATACATGTATGTAAGTACGCCCAGCTACGGATCTCAAGTTTTCTTTCGTTTCTACGTGCAACCAGAAAGAAAAAGAGCGACGAATACACCAGTGCGCAATAATGCCATTTAAAAGAAAAAATAGAAAAATTGCCTTCTCTGAGCGTCTTCTGTTTCAGCGAGCAATCGGTCTTACCTGATGTGACGTTTACGGAGCAAACGTTGAGACGTAAGAATCGCGTGTCGACGAAAACGCCGATTTTTTTTCATTTTTCTTTTGGAATGCATTATTGCACGCCAGTGTACATCTGTACGGGAACGCGTGACGCAATTGTTGGTTTCTGCGTTGACACGGATTCCTTAACAATGCGCATGATAACACAAATTATAATGACGTTTCGTTTGCATAAGAAAAGAAGCTTTTTCTACATATGAAAAGAAATGCTGGCGAGACGTGTGTACATTTAATAGCGCTTTGCTGTTCTTGGAACGGCAAAGATAAAGTTCACGGTCGTTATTAGACTGCGACGACGACGGCAGAGACTGCTGCCAGTTTGATACATGTATGTATTGACTATCGCGCGATGTATATACAATTTTAGCGATTACGCGCTCATAATTCGAACTTATCTAAAAGTCCGAAGAAGGAGATTCGGAGGAGGCGCTGCGGAGTAGAAAAGATAATCCCGCACATTTAGCATTCGCAAGGTTTTCGCGCTTAATAGCGCACTACCAGACACATACGTATATATATATATATATATATATATATATATATATATATATATATAATGCATTTAAGTTTGCTCGATGCGCCAAGAAGCGCGCGTTCCGGCGCGTTCTCGCAATTTACATGTTATTCGGAGCGTTTATGCATACATTACCTCGGATTATTCTCGCGTTTTGTTACGTTGTTTCAACGTATTTCACGCGCCACGCATTACTTTTGCGTGCATACAGAAATACGCACATATACTTGTAATGAAGAGTCCGAAAGAAACGGAGAGAACAAGCGCGCGATAAACAAGAGCGATGTCGCGCGTCGGACGACTCGACGCTCGTTAAAATATCTCACGAGCACACAGAATTCGCGAGATATTGTAATAAATTTAGTTCATTCTCTACAATTGGACGTTTGTCTCAAACAAAACAAATGAGTCGTAGACACGTTATCGAAAAATAATGTTTTGATCCTACCAGAAAAAGCGTGTGTAATCACAATCGATTCTATCGATCTTGATTGCTGCCTCTTTTATCTCGACGCTGATTGGATGTTTCTTGAATGTATTTCTCGATTCATGTCCATGTACAAATCAAGAGGCACGACAAGAGAGACTACAGTCACGTGACTGTAGTTTAGTCACGTCTTTAAAAACGTGACTAAAGTAAAGTCACGTGACTTTAGTCACGTGTTGTTTTTCCACTCCTCTCTCTCATGATTTTTGAGTTTGATTTTCATACCTTATTTCTCATACGTGTATTATATGGCTTGTATAAGACGTGTATACTAGCTACATCGCGGTGACAGGTTGTGTTCACTGACACAACACGTGTTAAAATAAAAATAATCATAGCGTGTGCGTAGCGCGCGCCTATATTGTGTACTTATACTGCTAGTGTACTTTATAAAACACTCACCTACCAAACAACGTAGCATGATAATCTTTTTTGCGACACAATGACCGAATCAACTCCGATTTTTGTCGTTGCAAAAACCGTTGTTGTATAAAAAAAAAAAAAAAAAAGAAAAATACATTTAATTTGATACGCAGAAGAGGGGGAATGTACCCGAGAGATTTTCGTCGCGAGAGACTACGTCGCGCGCTGTTTACAGCACGAAGAATCTCTCGAGATTCCGAAGTGTCCCCCCCGATTAAACTCGGGCCGTCTCAGCGTTTCCCTCGACGATCTCCCATTTCCATCTCGTAGGCTTCTGCGAACGAAAGCGAAATCCGAGAACGCCGAGAATGCCCGCTCGCCTGCACGGCGTTATCGAGTCGCGCGTTGTCGTACGTCATCGTACACCGAGGACTTTGTTCCCGTTCTACGAGGTATATACGTGTCGACGTTTCCAGGGACGAGCTATGGAAGTGGATGAGCTATTAGTCCGGTGACGACTCGATGTATAAAAGATCGGACAGGAATCGCGAACAAAAGAAAAATGCACAAGTCAGAATACTATAGTGTTAGCATGTTAATTCTATTATATGTTACACGTATGTCAAAAGACACACTCGGCACAAAGCGGCGAACGCGAAAAATGAGATGAATAAAAACAACCGCAAAACCACAACAGTTTTTAGGCGCAAAATAAAATAATAAATCACAAGCGGTTTTTGTCTGTGTACTGACAAAAAGATGTATAAATATAATTTATATTTTACAAAAAAAAAACAAAAACAACCACAATTTGAATAAAGTGAAGTCATGAGTGTGAAAAAAAGATTGTGCGATTTAAATATACGCAAACGATACCGAAATTTACGTCGTTTAATTCGAACATAAGTCTTGCAATTTATGTCCCTTGTAAGAGCGTTTGCTAAAAAAAAAAAATTAAAATAAATATATTAAATTAACTGCCTTATTGGAATATCTGCGTTTTTTTATACCTGTATATACAGGGTGTCCCAGAATGGCCGTACAATCTCTCGTAGGCAGGTAGAAGGAGTAAAACTGAGTCAAAAAGTCTTATACCATTTTGCTAGATTTGCAATAGTTACTGAGATTTTAATTAACAAAGATCCGCGAATAAGC
>NW_018020584.1:3473992-3492562 GCF_002006095.1 Pseudomyrmex gracilis | reverse complement strand
AAAAAAAAAAAAAAAAAAAAAAAGAGAGAAAGAGTCGAGTTCGTGTAACGCTCGTTACGATTGTGTTTTGTTCGGATCATCGTGACCCATTTTATTCGACTCGATAGTTACGAAATACATAGCCAGGCAGTATAACAAGAGAAATTCTCTTTGCGTTGTCATTACACTGAGTGACTCTTGTCGTCTGACATATTTTTTGATATATATATTTTGAGTGACATTAGTTCTTTAACGAGTATGTACACAATGTCTCTTCAGTTGTTTGTGTTTTTGTTATATTTTTGCTTTGCAGAAAACAATTGACACTTTGATCAATTAAATTTATTTTTCAAGATGTCATCGCGCGCGAGGCGAAGTCTGTATCAATTGACACGATATCGGTCGTTCCGTCGAGAGAGAGAGAGAGAGAGAGAGAGAGATGTTCGCTGTCCGTAAAAAATATTAAACACAACTTCTCTTTTACCACCGATCGGATGAATTATAAAAACGCAACGAGAGCTCGAACTTAATAAAAGCAAAATGGGACAATTACAAAAAATAACCAATGAAGCTCGAAACGCGCAGCACTTTCCGAGTAACGTCCTGTTGTATTTTCAAGAGAGTTACGCTCGTAAAGACAAGTAACGACCAGTGTAACTGACATAATCACGAACCGAGTTGAGCGTGCGAGTAATACTGATTATACGACGTGTACCCCGCGCACGATGGTCGGGTGTGTTTTAATGTTTCGAACGACTATGGCATCTCAAACAGATTATCGGCCGTAAAGAAAATTTTACTTCAGAAATGATACTCGTTATTTTTTCTTTCGCGTATTACATACAACGCGAAGAGAAGACGAATTTTTTTCTCTTTTCCAAAATTTTTGCCGCAACACGGCAGATTCTCTCTCACGGCGGTTTCGTCGTCTTCTCCGTGAAGAAAGCGCGTGCGCGCGCGAGCGATTCTACGCGATAGCGACGGAAAAACCATAAAAGGATTGTGACACTCACGAGATCGGCGGAGCGTAGCACATAAATCACGGGTTAATTTTTTAAAAAGCACTCGCGGTCGTACGATGCACTGCAAACGTGCAATTAATCTTGCCTAGTAGTAGGTCGTCTTTGCGCATAAAAACCGCATCCACGTATCGTCCACGTTGTGTACATGTATGTATGTATATACCGACTTAATTTATTCGCTCGCGGGATGGTCTCTTCTAAGAGCCAAAGAGCAAAAGTCAAGCGTTTTTCAAGAATACGACGTGCGCAAATAATAACGCTTACATAAATTTCCGATTATTTCAGCGAAATGCAAAATATTTTCAAACAATCTCTTCATCAATTCGATTTATTTAAATATTAATAAAACATGAGCACACATCACTTACTCTTTTTATTTGGATTTATTTACTCAGCAAAAAAAAACAAATCTTTCTCTGTTAAAGCAAACAAATTGTTTTTTGGTTCGCGCGTCAGGTTTAATTTTTGCTGCGCGCGTTATCATCTCAGGTGTAACCAATTCAATTAATCTCGTAATAATAGACATAAAGGAGAAAACAACATCTTTCCAACGGCGATTGTTCAAAAGCAACCAACGAAACGTCACGAATAAGCGGCGGTCGCGATGATAAGAGGGGTGCGCGCACGATCGACCTACCGATCGATCGGCAATAAACAACAGAATGATCGACTTACCGATGATGCAGCAGAAGAGCAGCAGAACCATTACTCGTGACGACCTCATGGTGTCTTCGTCACTCGGAATCACGCGCGCACGCAACACATACACGTACATTCGGCGTACACAACTTTTTCCTCTCGTCACGTCATAACCGATGTCTCCCCGAGACAGAGTCGTACGCGCGCGCGATGTGATCTTCTCCCTCTTCTTTCTCACCTTTTCTTTGCAGCGATCTCAATATACTTCCATTATACGATCGTCGAACGCGAGGTATTTAGTGCGCTTTCTCGCGCAGCGAGAGGCAAACGTGTGTGTGTGTGTGTGTGTGTGTGTGCGAACGATTTTTTTTTTTTTTTATCTATCTTCCGCACGTGGAATCTCTATTCTCTCATCTCCGGCACACGCGGACAGTTACGACACCGTCGTCGTCGGCGACAATGAAGAACGTCGGAATGACAAAAGCGCAGACACAATCGATGGTAACGTGCTCGTCGCGTCCGCGTTATCAGTCTATTTCCTACGCGCTGTTGCGAGTTCATACACTTGTAACTAACGAAAAAACCTTCCTCGCGGACAAATTGACGTCCTCGATTCGACGATGCAGTATATACGCGCGTGATATACACCAATCTTCTCGCTCTTCTCTTCCTCTTGTTTTCTTTTTCCCTTTTTCTCGATCTGTTCGCTATCTTTCAGAGATAAAATTTCGCTTTGATTGGCTCGTTTGCGAGAACACCGATTCGTTTCTTCGCGAACAACGTCGAGGAAGTCTGAAATGACGTAAGTCGAAATATCTGCTGATGTAACAGCGAGAAAGCGTCGCGAGGGACGTTTCTTCTTTCCTTAAAATAAAAATAAAAATAAAAAGAGTGACGCGTTTCAAAGAGTGACCTTCATTTTCCGCGCTTGACAATGCGAGACAACTCGCGACTAATTATGCGTCCCTCGCGCTACAGCGACATTAATGATACCCACCGCCGTCAAGACTTGTTTGTCACCGCGTTTGTCACAGCACTTGGACGATAATCGCCACACGAAGCGGTGTAAAGTGTAACACTCTCTCTCGGCGGTTTACTCTCGGTTCGTTAAGCACTCGCGCGACGTGAAACTCGAAGATACGATCGTCACGCGAACATAATCGAAAAGACTTGAGACGGACTTTCGATACTTATTAGCTGTTCAACCAGTGATTAACGCGCGGACGCGCGATACCGACCCTATTGTCCTTGGGACGGAGATGACGGAGAAAGTCGCTTTTGTTAAAAGTCGTCGGTCGACGGCTCTCCCCGCAGAAATTAAAGGACGTTCTTTCTCCGGAGAAAGAGATAGAAGTTTCTAACGAACAAAATTATCTCGCGGCACAGTTTGCCCCGCTGGTAATTAAGATACTCGGTAACCAGTAATTCTGTTCGACGCAAATCTGGATCCGCGTCGCCCGGTCTTCGCTGCCTCCTCCGTCCGCGCGCACCTCCTCTCGCGCTTTCTCCCTCTCTTCTTCCGTTCCACCGTCTATCTTTCGACGAACGACCAGCTGCCGCTTCTCCTCTGTTTGGTATCCAGTGTTGTTGTTGCCTAACAAAGTTGGTATACGGTCTGATAAATAGACGTGCCCGAGTGTAGTCTTACGTGGGCGTCGATATCGCCGGTTGGCCGAGAGAGTTAGGTGCAAGGTTGCTTCTCTTCTCCCGATTAGACGAGCCCAACCAACCTACCACGATCGCTATCTCGAAATCGAGAACTAACCCCGAAGACCCTTCCGATGTTGGCGAGATCGCGAAAGTTCCTACGTGCCGCGTTACAAAGCGAGAGGAGTATTAAGTCAAATCTTGGGCTGTTCGTCACGCCTGAATGTTCCGAGAGATATCGATCTCAATAAGTAGAACGTTGTAATGAGAAAAGTAATATCAAGATTCTCTGCTCGTTCCACCGTTCCTTAATTGCCCCCTAATGACTTGAAAAAAAATATTGCACTCCGGTGGGTAGAAAAGAGAGCGCGATATATATTAATAATTTAACTTTTCTCTCTTGAAACACGCGAGAGAAAGAGAGAGAAAATTATCTTTCTCAGGTAGTGTATATATTTTTAAAAAACGCTATTTTTTTCACAGTTTTTCTCGCAGTAGAGACGGTATTATTAAAGAAAAATAAAAAGCGCTGTATACAGGTGCCCGCGAGTATATACCCGCAATATGTTACCGATTAAATATTTCAGTATCGTTTACTCTTTTCTCGTTATTCGCCGATCGTCGTGACGTTAAGCTCCACGCGGAAGTCGAACATCCTTCACACAACTGACCCCTCAGCCAGAGGTGAAAGATCGATCCTTTTACGAACGTCGCGCTCGTGCAACAAACGATCGGCGCGCAGTTTCTGCTATTCATCGTACAAAGCGGCGGTGGCGGACGCGGCGGCGGCGGGCCTACCTCCTAGACTCGGGCGGCTTTTACGATGCCAGATAGGCCGCGCACGGACTCGATTTAATCCGCGCTACACGACGAGCGTGACGAAAGGCAGGTCGTATAACGGCCCGCGATTGGAAACTTTATCGACTCGATCGAACATCTCCGCGAATATCGCCGCGGATAATCCGCGGAATACTCGCCCGTTACTCCCGGATATATTTTTTCCCCTTCCGCGTGTGCTCTCCTCTTTTCCATCGTGGAAAATTCTCGGCCACGACCGAAATCGCGATATTATTCGCGGATTTTGCATTACACGACAGAAAAAAAATAGACACATCGTTCATATACTACATATATATGCATACACTGCGCGCGCAGAGCGAAAAGCACGAAAGTAATAAATTATTCCGTAAAAATCCACGACCAGCTCATCTATTCCTCGAGATCATTTTTACATTTTTTTTTTTTTTCAAAGTTACTTTTTACGGTATATTTTAACCGCCACGGCCATTTCACATTCATCTCTATGTTAATAGACAGAAAATATTCGTGCCAAACGACATGAATCTTTAACAATTATTAAAACTTCTTTCTTCTTCTCCTCCCCGAGCGCGTGTTCGCCTGTAGCGTACGCCACACTGATTTATACAAGATAAAAAAAAAAAAAAAAACAACTCTATGCTCGAATAACAACGGAAATTGCGTAAAAATATTACCGTAAATGCAAACCCGCTTTTTCTATACCAACAATTTGAGCCGAGAAGAAGAAGGGGAAGAAAACAAAGTTGCAGACGAGTTTCGCCGGTAGTCGCCTACAGCGTTTCACGTAAACTCTTTCGTGAAGTTACTGTGCGGGAGCTTTTGTGTTCTATGATTAATACGGGACATCCCGCACGTCGTGCTCGACTCGCGTACTACAAATGGCTCGCATGCCAATCGATAAATCAACGTAATTACACCTCCGACGGTTGGCCTATAACGTTATCTCGCGGGAGCTCGAGCCACGATCGACCGCGGTGGCGTATATCCTACGACGGACTTCTTCGTCGCGTTGTTAAACGCGTCGGATTCTACTCTCTTCCACAAGGCGCGCGCGAGAAAGAGTTCAAAACCCATCCGCTCTTTATATCTCGCGAATTATCTTTATAACTCTTCAAACGTGTCCTATCGCGTGGAACGAACGCCAGTCGAATAAGCGTCCGGCTTTGTGATTCAGGTGCCACCTTTCGAACGCGAGCGCGACCGTCTTATCGTGCGACACGTGAAATTAGGTCGCGTATATCAATTCGCGCACAAGGGCGAGCCGTAAAAGATTCCTCGAATTATTTACGACCGTCCGTGTTAGCAATTGACACACCTTGCAAGAAGCCAATTGCGATGGACAGAAGAGATATCACGTTACAGAGCGCGGAGGATATAGTGAAAGCACTTTGTGTACGCGTTAATGCTTCATTAACACACACCGATGGATATTATTGTGAATTTTATATGACATTTAAATGTCGGCGAGGTATAATATCCCGCCGCCAAACGGGAATACAAACTACAGGCGGCTGTTATTTCGCCCCAACGGATACGGAGAAGAGCTACTTTTGCGGAAACGATTAATTCGCATTAGTGTCGGCGGTGTGTGATTTTTTTTTTTTTTTTTTTTTCCATTCATAATTCATCCGCGTTCTGCGGCAGTAGCTTCGTTTCACGCGATAAAGATGCGTTCGGGTGACGGCGCACGTCAGACCCGAACAATAGGTGTCGAAAGAAATTAATGCCCACGTGCTAATTCGGCGGAACGGATATGCATGTGGGCGAACAGCCAACAACGTCCCGATGCTAGGCCTGACACACCGACGACACGCAGTCGGGCGGCCGGCGCCTTTGAAACAACTTGTACGAACACCTGTAAGTGCGCGAGCAGATGTACCACGCGCGATCATTAATCAACGGTGCGGTCGACTCTCCAAACTGCAATGCAAATAAGTCGCGTCCCGTTCACGACGTCTCACGACGACGACGACGACGACGACGACGACGATGACGGGAAGGTCGCGTGCAAGACGGACGCGATGGCCTGGAAAAGGAGTCAATTTCCCAATGTCACGTTGAAATGTCGAAAATATTGGAAAGACAATTATCTCTACGTATCGCTCGCGTTTGTATATTTCTCTATCTAATAGAGATTTCAATAAATAAATAGTCTACAATGTCACTCGTTATTTAATTGAAAAAATGGATCGGTTTTACTCTTCCACTTAAAGGTGTGAAGAAAATTATTAATGTAACGTTTCCCAAACGACACACCACATTATTCATTAATTTCGTCAACAGTTTGTCTACGGTGACTTGAAACGTTAAATGCCGCGAACTTCTGAGAGAGAGAGAGAGAACCGCACAATTACTATACTCTCTACGACTGTGCTCGCGAAACGCAAGTCGAGAAGTCTAGGCGACTAGGTCGAAGAGCAAGCGTCGCCGCGACACGTCCAACTGTTTCGGAATTCGCCGAGTTCCGGTTGTGTTTCTACACGAGGGTAAAGACAGCCATTAGACGAGGACGGTGTAACGTGGACTTTGGTGTGTGTACGTTTCCAGAGTGCATCTCAACACAAAGATCTGCAGTGGATCGCTCGTTGTTGTCCCGGCGAGATATCGGTGGTTGTACGTGCGTCTGTTCAGCATCCCGAGATTAGGAACAACCGCACGTTACTCGTATCGGTATTCCGAAGGAAAATCGACGACTTGCAATCGGTTAAGTGCAAGCGAGCGCGCCACGATCGAAGCTATTGTCACGAAACAAACGCGCGTATCAAAGAAATTGCAAATGCTGGAGATCTATTGCTCGACCTTCGCACAACGCGGCAACAATATTGTTAGAACAAATAGCGCTTGGAACGCTTTGAACAAATAATCACAAAAAATACAAAACGTAAAATCAAACGATTATATGTGTATAAATTGTGGAACTTTAAATATCATGTTTTTTTTTTCTAAATAAATGCCTTTTATCAGCTAAAAAGTCTATTTTATATTCACATAAACCTCACACAAATCCTAAAGAAAAAAAACGATCTGTTAGTGAACTTTCTTCGAAGAACGCTCTATGTTTCGTCAGAGGATTAACGGGATATCGTAAATTCAAAGAAGGCTGAGCGCGAGAGTCGCCAAAGAGAGCCTGAATAAAGCTTTCGTGCGAAAATTTATTCTCGTGGGAAAATTATTGAAACGCGCCGCGGGCCGTCACGCATATCGCGCTGACGCGTTCACGCTTTTAAAAAGCGCCGTATATCGCAATATATCAGGACGCACGCAAGAAAGTTGCAGCCCGTTGCTGCGTTGCTCCCTCTTATTACGCGCCTTCTTTGTAACATATTTCCTACATTAACACGTGAAAGACTTTCGAATGTGAATGTTGCTCTCGCTTCTTCTTTTCGAGAAATATCTCGAGCGATAAACTTCAATTTATCTTGTGTGTTCATAAAGGTGCTTTTTTTTCTTTTTTTTTTTTCTTTTTTTTAAGTTGCATCAGGTACAGGTTATAATACGTCGCCTGTTTTAACATGCAAAAGAATTGGTCCAACATTGGTGTGCGTACACACGTACACGCGTTCTCTTCAACGTGAATAAATTCGCTCGAAAAACCATAATATTGCGTGCGGAATACTGAAAAGTAATTCGATATTTATTTTCAACGATTATTAGCGCGATATTTAAAGTAGCAACGCGTTCACAAAAAAAAAAAATTTGTTTAATTAAATACATATGTATCCCCATTGTATTCTACCATATATACATAATATGTGAACGTTAAATAAACTGTACCGATATATCCAGCCAATCGTATATTTATATAAAATGGCTCATATTTAAAACCGAGAGACACATTGTCATATTAATACTCGTCTAACGATCACGTGTATTGAATGTTGAACGTTTTATCATATCGCATCAACACACAATGGTCATTCGACAATGCGCGCTAGCTGTGCCAGACAGATTTAATGAATAAAAAAATTATTAAGAAAAAAAACCATAAAATAAAAATCATAAACGCCATAGATCATCACGTACATTTGTGTGTTAATGCCGATTCGATATAAGAATAAAAATGATGTGTCGCGTAATACACACGTTTATCTTCGGTTTTAATCATTAACAACAAAAGAGGGCAATAGACTTCTCTCGGACGTCAAAAATACACACCGCCGGTCTATTTTCGATCCAGATGGTGTTTATGATGCGTAACATATGGAGAAGCGTGTTGCGCGCGATTCCGCGTATGCACGCGTAATCCGTGCCGTTTGATAGGAGAGAACGTGCGACATATACACACACGCGCGTCGGTATGCAACATTTTTACCGAAAAGCACTGGTCTCACTGCGCGAGGCGCGGCGCAAGAGGCATTCGAAATGAAGTAAACGAACGCTGAGGCCACCTAGTCGACGGCCCGGTTCGCTGACATCACCACCCATATTACATTAGCCTACGTAAACGTTCTGCACGCATGCACACGCGCGCGCGATGCAATGCGCGCACTAACACACACGCGAAGCGTCGCACGACTTGCTTTGTGTCGGAGCGAAGAGAATCGAAGGTGAAAAAAAAAAAAAAAGCGCGCGAACGACAGATACGATCTCGTTCTCTCTCTCTCTCTCTCTTTCTCGTTGCTCTTCTCTAGTCTGCAAAAAAGACAGCCGTTGCACACGAGTCGTTAAACTCCGCCGACAAGCGAAGATAAGAGAGAATCGACAACGAGATGTTCCCGACGTGTCCGCGGCATACGAATCCCATTTCCGACGGGTAAACGCCGCCCGCCCGTCGTCTACGTCGCGAGTCAATTTGCACAGCCAACACGGCCGGCTGTAAAAATTAACTTGCACATGTAAAACTGACGAATCCCAGTTGTACACCGAGGCGAACGTTGTTCCCGGCGCGTTGTCCGAGCGCGTTGTGGCGCTTTGTGTACGGAATATTTGCGAATATTTACAAGAGAAAGAGAGAGAGAGAGAGAGAGAGAGAGACACGTGCGCGCGAGGGTCAAGTTCTTCGGTAATAAATCAAACAAATCAAATAAATCGAGAAGTCGCATTTAATGAGATAAGAAATTTTACTTTCTTTCTCTCGTGTTATTATCGTCGTGAACATCATCCCGCAAAGGTCACGCGCGTATAAACAATGAGGAAGAACCTTTGAGGAAGATTCTCACCGCGCCTAGACGCACAAAACGACGATAGATATGATGCACGCTAACGATGCACGCCTCGAGCTTCGTAATAGTACGGAAGGACTAAAGGGTGCGGCGATTCTCTTAAACCAAATATTATTCCACGTACGATCCTGCGATCGACTCGCACCTCGTCGTCGCAATTTACAAACAAATTGACCACGCGAGCGGCGGCCTATCCGGATGATTCATAATAAGGGAGAAGAGTAGGGGGAGGGGAGTAGAAAGAGAGAGAGAAGAAAGAAGCGGAATCAAGATTGCGCGCTATCAATTCTCGGAGGGAGATATCCCCTCGAGACGCCGATGCTTCCTCTCTCGCTCGCTCCGTTAAGCGCAAGCCGAGGCTAGGATGGGTGTCTAAGCACGTCCGCTAAACAGCTAGATACGTTCGCCAGATAGGAGATACTTATGGCACTTGAGGGTATGAACTCGTGACCGTTGGAACTGCGGGATACAGTCTCGCCCTCTTACTGCCTCGGGAGTGGATATAACCTACGATATAACGGGTATCCATCTCCAAGAGAGCGGAGAGGGTAGTGGCGGAAGCAATTGCTGGAATTGCATTCTGCACGCGCGGAATCATCTCCATCGTCCTTAAACGGTGATGTTGAGCCGATCAAGCTGCGATTTATTCTGCTCTTTCTATCTCGTCCGAAAGTCATTAGAGAGAGAAAAATAACTACTTCCTATCGTTTCTTTCCCGCCCGGTAGCGGTCCGTCGTCGGGTTTTACGATTACGCGTTCAATTTAATTGATTACGCATTTATTCGCATTTTTTTCCATCACTTGATCGTTGAATTTCTGGCTGAGCGATATCGGTTCGGTTCAGTCTCGCGCGTAAACCGAAAATAATCGCCGCGACAGCGTTACGAGCTCGCGCGCAGCACAACCTCCTCGCGTGCGTGTAAACCGCGAAATAAATTCCGACTACGGATCCCGACGGATTATATAAGATATTCATACGTATGAATTTATATCACGCCCGGTATCACTTCTCGCGGTATCACCATTGCCGCCTTTACCAAGGCTTTGTAAGGATACGGTCGTCTTCTTCTCCGTCCCTCCTCGCGCGCAAAGCGGCCCCCCGCCTCCCCCACCTTCCGGAGTGGAAGTGTATTTCGCGAAATAACACAGACACTCCTCTTCCTCTCTCCAACAACCCCCGTTTCTCAATTCCATCGCACAAGGGAATTTCTTAGAGAATAACGGCACGCGGCTGCACCGTGAAAGCGAAGCGAATCTGCCGCATCGCTGATCGCGCGCTTCATTGAATTTTGATTGTGCTCCCGCGGTAGCTCTCCGCAGTCACACGCATACACACATACACACACATACACACACACACATGATGACAGACTCGAACGCTAATTGGAAATTTAGATAATCGCATCTACACGAGTACAGATCGGTATCTTACCCGGTTTCGACGTGAAGTCTCGACGGGTATTAAGCGACCTCGTTACGCTTCACAGACACACTCCTGTGTACAGCCCACCCCGAAGTATCACGAAGCGAGCGACGAGCCGATATGCGCCATCCGGAACGATCACGAATGTGACCTTTGAAGAACGCCGGTCGTTTCGCTCGATAAGTGAATTTCGACTTGCTTTCGCAAACTCGGTGTTTTTATGCTAATTGTGTTTTTCAATAAAAATAAACAATGTAGAATTTGAAGTAATTTCGACTATGACATTTGTGCGTTTTTCGTTTCAATTATTTCAAGTTTAGAAATTTTTTCTCGAAACTAAATCTGGATTTCAATCTGTTCTATCGCTCGTATGAAAACGGAAGCTATTTTCGCGCGAAAAGTGCAAGAGCGTGAAGTTTTCAACAAAAATTTTTGGAGCCCGGAGAGAGAACTGAAAAGTGAAAATATCATACGTACGTTGATCGAGTCGGAATCTATCCGATTGGAATAGTTTCTAACGCGCTGCGGAATCGTTTCGACGAGTCGACGATTAGTAACGAGCGCGCTCTCGACACCGAGTCTTGACGATCGGAATCCGACGCGCGTTGATGATTCGTTGTCGATGGTCCCATCGATTAAAGTCATCGTCGCCATTTCCTGCTTCAAAAGCTTGAGAATCCTGCGCGATCATCGGCCTGCGTGAAACGAGAGAGACTTCACCGCTCCGATCGAAGCGATCGACGTCCTCTCGCATATTACGCTTCGGCGAATCGATCGGTCCCGCGCGTCCTTGAGCTCCTATATCGAGCAGCGCGACGCATTAATCGATCGCAATTACCGCTCAGTCGAGATCAAGATCAGAATACGAATCGTGGAACGAGGGCGGAAAATTTTGCGTAAATAGCTGGTACATCTTTTTCTTTTATTTTTTTTTTTTCACGATTATTTCTAGAATCAGAACTGACCGAAGAAACAAACGCCGTAACTAACTTTATCAGAGAATCACGCAGTTCCGATATTCAAATTACATGCCGTAGCGTATGAATTTCATTACGAAAATGAATTCATTAGATAACATTCCGTGTATGCAACGTCATAGTGAAATTAATACATATGGCAATATTGCGCGCGGCGCGCAACGTAGCTTCCACATTTCAAACGTCAAAAAATAGGAAATTATGAAACGTGTGTATCTGTGATGATGAAATATCAAATTTCAATATTACATTGTCAGCGTGCCGTCATCGCAACGCGGCCGATTACAGACGTGTGATTCCCGCGCTGTTTTCGATCGCCGTTGGGATAATTTCGCTAACAGCACAGACAATAGTCGCTATTTCGACTTTAGAACACAATATCACCGTCGTAATTTTCAATTCACGAGAACTTGCGTATGCGATTTTTTTTTTTTTTTTTTTGTCAACGTTTTCGCTCGCGCGATGAAGAATAAACGCGCGTCCCCGCTTTCTGTCGAATTTCTGCAAAAATCAGATAATCGTTTGACAAAAATCTATGCGCGATAGCGTCATCACGTGTATTAATCTGATACCTACTTTCGCGATAATAAGTTGTGTTCAACTGAACTGTATTTTAAAACCTGATAAACCGTGCGGCTTCGATGCACCGCTATCGTACAGGCGCCACGATAATAAAAAAAAAAAAAAAGCCGCGAGCGAGCCAAGTCGATAAAAGATTACGAGCCGTTTGGCGAAGAATTTGGTCATGCATCATCAGCCGCAAATACATGAAATAAAATGTTGTTGGCAAATTTAAAAGAAGAAAGAGAGAAGGAGACACAAAAAGCGCGACAAATAATATCAAGAGCCGAAGATAAAGTATTTTGGTCGTTATTATCGTCTCGCGGTTGACGAGCGTCGGAAAGGCGCCGTTATTAAAAAAAAAAATTAAAAAAATAAAAAAATAAAAGGCGCAAAGCCGGGCACGTTCGACGTGAAGGTCGCGCATTCGTCTTATAATCGCAGAGAAATATTAGATACATTCTGCTTATTTCGCGAAGGGGGATGTGAAAAGCACCGCGGCCACTTGTCGGTTGAAAGGAGCGGGGAAAAAGAAAAAAGAAAAGAAACGAAAGAAATGGAATGCACTCGAGCGAGAAGATTCTTCCCCGTTCGCGTTATCAGGCGTGACGTCGTTGAAATAAATCTTGAGGCCCGCGACGTTCTTTTCCACGACATGCCGTCATCCGGTTTTCTTCGACTTGGCCGCGAAAGTGTGTTACGTGCCGGCAAAAACGAAGGTAATTTCGCCGTTTGAATACACGGGAGGTGCGCGCGCGCGGAAAGCTCTTATCGCGCGCCAAAGAAAACGAACTTATCGTCGGAGCTGACCAAAGGGCTGACACGAGATAATTTTCGCGATAGCAAAATTCCGTCGAAATATATTAACCTAAGAAGACATGTATAACGAAATGTGCGGTAATTTTGTATTCACATATAAAAAAAAAAGTCTACTCAGTAACTTTACGCGTTTCCTTGAGAGACGTTTTTTTTTTTTTTAATATAAACCTCCTCACGTAAAAGCACTATACTTATTCATTACCATCAACTTTTTATAAACTTTCTAAAAGAAAAGAAACATCACGAGAGAGCAGATATATATATCAATTCATTTTTAAATCGACTACTCTTTAACACGACTACTCATCATTTTCGAACCGCGTCGCAGTTTGCAATTTTCATCAGTCTAGCGTATGCTTTTTTTTTTTTTACTGGTATTTTAATTAAACGCTCCGTTATTTCCACACTTGCGACCGGATATTCCCTTTTCGCGCTCTATCTTGTCGATCCTCTCGGCTCTTTCTTCTCGCGGCGCGACCTCGCGGCGTCATGAATAAAAAAGTAATCGACGCTTAAGTGCAGTAACAAATCTTTCGTGCGAGAGAGCTTGCTGCTCCTCGGGCCCGTTTTAATCTCCATAAGAGGACTCTTTAAAACGCGATCACGAACGCGTCTCCGCCGTACTGTGTTGATCCATTTCATCCGGTAATCCCCGCGGCTGCATCAGCGTGATCCGGGATGCAGCATTAGTTTCTGCATAAGCACTGCGCTTCGCGCGGACGGATTTGCAGACGTGCTCGATTCGCCGGCGCGAATCATTCCTCAAGAAAGAAAGAACGGTCGCTATATGTAATTTAAAACGGCCATATGTAACGGCCAAAGTCCAATTTATGACCGTCTGCTCCCACATGGGTTATACCGGCAACTATTTTATAGTCAAGGCGAGTAACTTGCGAATAAATTAAAATCACAAAACTCCCTTACGTTATTGTGCGTATGAACGCTTTAAAATATCTATGAACGTTAACATTTTCTTATCATAGTGAAACAAATAACGAAAACCTTGGTAACGAGAAAAAAAACATGTATCGCGAGCGATATATGTTTTTAAATTGATATAATATTGATATACTATTGATACGCTATTGATTAAAATGTGTTATTGCATTTTTTTTATTTTTTTTTAATCTAACTTCACAAAGCTAATCTCGGAGAATAAAGTTCGATTTCGAGATAACTCGATTAGCATGTTCCCTTCCGCCTGTCCTGTTTTCCGTAAAAACGCGATTTCTGACTTAGGCTCGTTTTACGCCCGTCAGCCCAATTGGCGCGATTTTTCCAACGATCCGTGAATTTTTCGACGAGATATCGGTACGGGGAAAAAAAGAGATTATCTATCTCTCCCACCGGTTCTTGTTACAGCGCGAGAGAAAATTTAAATCGTCGATATGGCTCGTCGCGGTTGGAATTATTGATTTGGGGAAGGGAGCAATTATTATCCGCATCCACGTTCGTATGATGACACTGACCTCCGGTAAAATGACGACGTGCGTCGGGGCGTGCTTTCGTGCACACGAGTTTCGCATATCAACCGCACGCTTAACAAACCCGCATTTCTGAACGTCGAACCAAACTTTGCCCCGATATCATCGTGCGCCGCGTGCGCTCGCCGTTTGGCTCCGACTTGTCATCGAAAATACCTCTGCGCGTGACAGACCGTTGATTGGTGCCCGAAGACCAAACGACAAGCCCGCGAACGTTTGTGAACATTTTTATCTCGGCTCTCTGTTGACGGAAAAAAACGCAATAACCCAATTTGTTCATTTCGCCTCGCTACACGCGTGCTGGATTTGCGTGGAAAAAAGAGAGAGATAAAGAAAGAGACCGAATCCGTTGTATTTTATGTACACTTTCGGGTTTCGATTTATATAGAAGAGGTTGTTAACAAAATATTGCAATTGTGAAGAGAGTACTATATGTGCAATCGTAAATTTTAAGTAAGTGACATATGTTTATATGCGAAGTTACGCAACGTACAAAGATCCGAATCCTTGACTCAGACCATCTCTGTCGCAAAAGAACGGAATTCAAACAACACTTTAACGACGCGGCGACGTAAGTGCGCGTTCGAGCGACAAAGCCGAACTGTAGCGCAAAAAATTTCATGATTCACTTTCTGATTCACGTTAAAAAAAAAAAAACAAAGTATAACAGAATGGGAGAGAGAAATTTGCGATGCAAAAGAGAAAAACCCAAATGAGCTTTCTTGTTTAACCGAATTCAAATGCGTCCAACCGCGACTGAGAGCAAATGTCAGCTGTGAAACGTGATCTGTTTACCCCCGCGCAAGAAAGTGGCGGAAAAAATTACGCTATTTCCTCGGCGGACACGCGCCGTCAAAGGTCGAATAACAGCGTTCGCATCAATCGGCACGTACTGGCTACGAGAATGGCTTTATCGCAGCGGCCCCTTACTAATTTGTTTCGATCACACGAGAACGGGATCGGGCGTACGCATCTATCCGATACTCGCACAGCCGTACCCGCGCGCGCAAGCCGTGCATCGTTTGATGAAAAAAACCTACTGGCACGGAAATACCGCCGACAGATAGATAAAACGAAGCTCGACGCCTCCGCTTCGCGGATTTATGAACAGTCTATTTCCGGAATGCACACGCATGTGCCAGAAGTATCGCGTATATACACGTCCTTCATCCGTGAATCTTTCGACGAATTCACGAAGCGAACGTTGGGCGCAATTTCTAATTTCTTGTTAAATCTTGTGGAAATTAACTTCATTTTTTTTCGAAATTTACTAAATTTCGATCGATACAATAACGAATTTGTTTTTTAACAATAAAGCATCTTCAACTCGAACAATTTTTGCGGCTTGCGAATAATTGTTGATTAAAAAGTAATATTTTTCTTCATACTATTAATAACGATAAATTAAAAGATATTATGCAAACTTTTCTTTTTGTAGTAACAGAGGAATAAAATATTTGTAATAAAAATCTTCTATCTTAGGCACATTTTCTCTCAAAAATCTTTCGTCTCTTTCAACTTTGACATAAACTTTCTGTTTTTTCGAATAAACCCAAAAATGACACAAGTTTACTTTGAGAACGTACATAGACACTTGAACTTGGGTATAATAAGAATGACTTTTTCTCAACGCAACTCTCTCGTCATCAAAAATTAAATAAGGGACATTAGATTTGTTTGTTTTGTAGTCTACGATTTCCTTGTCCTTACAGTTGAAAGGGCACTTTATTTCTAATAATTCAACGTTTCCATTTCTATTGATTATAATACCGTCCGGACTGCAAGCAAGAAATGGTTGCTGAAGAGAAATTATTAAGCCTACTTGGTGAGCCTGTAATTTGGTTTGTTCTTCGAAGCAAGACTTAGCCGTGGATTCCATAGCATGACCATAACGCATACTCGCAGTTTGCATACTCGCCCTTTGTTCTTTTTGAAACTGTTCGATCAATTTTTCGAAGTCCTTTCGTCTTGTCTTAATACGATGTGCTCTTCCGCTGCATGTAATCCTCCGGTATCTTTCTGTGTACCATACACGACTTTCTGATTGTCCACTTGTTCTGACGCATATATCTGTCCACCTTGACTTATCCACCTCAATAAGCGAACGAAGGTTGTCGTATTCAGAAGGCCATAAAATTTCATTTGAATTACTTTCGCGCGCGTGATATGTCGGAAAATTATTCTGCGATTGCAATTCAAATAATCTCTCACAAATTTCATTCATTTTTAACATTTCGTTTCGTGTATTTCCTCGTTCTCTGCCGCTTTTTTTTTTCCTGAACATTTCCGCCACTGAATCCAAGTGCTCTTTTGTTTTTCTTATTTTCTATGTCTCGTCTATTTATTTATTTAAAATAACATTTTGTAAATAGCATTCGTTTTATTTTGCTACTTTTTATAGATTACGTTGGTTCCTTTTTTGTTCAAGTAAGAGTCAAGCGAAGAGCACTCTAGTCACCGTCATTCGTGTCAAGTTCATTTTGTGCGTGTATACCTTTCACGTTCTTAGTATCAGCGGCGAAGTATCGTCGATCACGTCTCTCCGCAGTTCGGATTATCAAGAATTCCCGATACCGTATACGCGTTTCGCCCGGCGAATATAGAGAATGTGGCGCTGTTTTTCCCGCTTTTTTATTTTTCGAATACCGCGAACCGCGCGAAACTGCGCGCCGCGAGAAGCTGGCGAAACGTGAGTTATGAATACGAGAGTCAAGAGTGCAAACACGTCGATACTTTCTATCTTCGTGCAAACGTTTTTACGCTGTTCTCTTTTTCTTTTTCTCTTTCTCACTCTCTTTTTGCCTTCGTGTCTCTGTTCCCTCTCGTCGTTGTTCTCGAAGAAGTTGCGTGCAAATTCGCGAAATGAAATGAAGACCTAGCACGGTTCCTCGACTCGCTTCTTCATTTCGACGCTCGACACACACACATTTTCGAATGTGCGAATAAAGACGTGCGCTATTTTTCACGTCAAAAAGTCCAAGTTATTAAACTTTTAAGAATTTATATGAACGTTAAAGGATACGTGAGTGTTCACTACAACGAAAGAGTTTAAACAGTTCGTAGAAAGAATAACAGACGTTATTTCACAAATAAATTCTTCACCGATTATTGTTTAATTGTTGCATTTTGTGGTTCCCAAACGTTTGCGAGGAAGTTGGTATGTGATGACTGCACTTGAGCGATAAAACAATCTCACTTGACGCGATATTGTATTGCATTGCCACTGAGTGCGTCGCGAACTGAATGCCGATCTGGTGTAGTGCGAATCGCGATAAGATCCATTCTCGAAAGCGCGTCGGAGCGCGATAAGATATTCGATGTATAGAAATCCGACCTGACCACCGATTAGCCACCGAAATTCCAGTGGTTCCTCGATTTGTACACAATAAAATGTGTACACATTCCCCAAAGCAAAACTTCAGCTTCATGCACGGCGGAAGCTTACGCAGTAAAAACGCAACAGTACGCCTCTTACGTAACACGGATGGAAATGCGAATCGAGTATGAAACTGATCTCTCTCTCTCTCTACGTCTCTTTTAGTTCGAGATTAATCTATCTAAGAACTCAAGGCTGACGATAAGTTACAACATCGCGCCACGTAGAATCGTTTTAATCAAACGGTCTCTCTTGAGATACAATATCTTGTTGTTTTTGTCCTCCTATATAAAAAAAATCCATGTGTACCGCGAAGTGCGCGGTTCGAATCTATCGCATCTATTGTTGCCTCTTTTCCGCGTTGTCGATTGGTTGATTGATCGAGTCGAGTCGAATTAAATCGGTAAGATCGAGAGAGTAAATAATGACAGAAAAACGATTTTGACAGTTCGTCGTATACGTGAAGAAAATTAAAAACGTGACTAAAGTAAAGTCACGTCACAGGAGAGAATAGAAAAACAACACGTGACTAAAGTAACGTGACTGTAATTTATATTATATATAACATTAAATAATATATATTATACATATAATTTATTATATATTTATAATATTAAAATGAATGAATAGTAAAGGCTCGTGAAATTGTCAAACTAAGAATG
>NW_018020584.1:3464281-3473522 GCF_002006095.1 Pseudomyrmex gracilis | reverse complement strand
TTTTAACGCGTCTTAGGGCCGTAGTGCGGTAGTGACACTTTTCCGGACATGGGTCCCTATACTCAAATGTTTTCTACTGTTGCACTGAATAACCCCTAGAAGTTTGATCCCATAGTTCTGAAACACCCTGTATATGTGTGTGTGGATATTATATATAATTATAGAATATTATATATAATATATATAATATTCTCGTTTTTACTCTTTTTCTTGTCACGTGACTTTAGTCGCGTTCGTGGTTTTTTTTTCACTCAACCCTTTCTCTTTTATTTTTCGAGTTTGATTTTCATGCGTTATTTCTGACATCTCTCATGTGTACATCATGTGTGTTATATGGTTTGTAAGACGTATATATACTAGCTGTCATTGCAGCGACAGGTTGTGTTTACTGGCACAACACGCGTTAAAATAAAAACAATAACAGCTTGCGCGTAGCGCGCGCCTGTGTTGTGCTAGTAATAATAAAAAAATAATACGAGATATAAGACGCTAAATGAAACGCATTATCTTTTTTTTTTGCTCTCAGAACAAATATTTGTTTAAAGAAGCAGCTTGAGACCACTAATTAAAGAAATATTGTTCTTTCTCCCATTTAGAAGATCTCGTGACCCGCGAGTCGTCTCTCTCTCTTCTTCAATTTATGTAAATTGAGAAAGTCGAGTCCCTAACAGCTAAAGCAATTCGTTTGCTATTTGAACGAACGCGCGCGTGGATAAAACCCATAAATTCACGTCGTCAACTTTACCGCGACGCTAAATGCCACCCACGTAACCCGACCTAAGCTAACGTTAACGAGTGTGTCCATTGCAATATCGCATCGCGCCGGGTCGTAGCGCCATCGCGATGATCGACCTTTACTATTTCGAGAAGGCACCCAGCATAAACGCTCCAATTATCGCCACTCGCCGAGCTCACTCCGACCGTTCTCTCTTTCTCCCTTTCTCTCTCTTTCTCTTTGTGTGTGACCAACGCTTTGTCCATGGGGACGCCCACAGAAAGGAAACTACGGGAAGCCTCAGGCAATCTCTCCCTCTATCTCTTTTCATCTTGCCCTTCATCCCCTTTTCTCCTACATTGCATCTCACTATACATCATCGCATAAAGCTTCAAAGCAAGACGCTATTTTCAACCTCTCGTCATGGATAAACAAATGATCATATTACGCCATCGCGCTATAAATTTGATAACGATCAGTAATACGTCGTGTCGGATTGTACACGTAAAACTCTCAAAGTAGAGTACAGTCAAGCGCCTATATGTATATCTTATTTCTAATTTACATATTTATCTACCTTATTATGTCAAGCGTGGACCGCGTCATTAATAGTGATGTCTGACTGTAATGTATGTAGGTATATTTCTTGATGATTCTTGATGACGCGACGTGTTCAGTGTGCAAATCGGTACACATGTAACATCAAGTTGTGTAGAAAACAATGATGTAATCACACGAGTACAATAAAAATGCAAGTAGAAAAAAATTACGAGATGAAATTTTAGTGGCACGAAAAAGAGGATTCCCGAGGCCCTCGTCTCAGTTCTCGCTCTTTCTCTCTCTCTCTCTCTTTCTCTACGAGAACATAGCTACGTCAGCTCTCGCTCAGAGAGTCGTTATTAAAATTACATCAGCATCGACATTCTAATTGTTTCGTCTCGGTTTCCGAGAATACGCCGATGGCAAATAATTCGCTCGTTGTCAGTCGGTTTACATGTACGCGCCGCATAATGCCGCTTTGTGTCGGTGTCAAATTTACTTAAGTTAAGCACATAGAAAACAAACAGATATCGAATTTGATGCGCTACACTTTTCTGAGAATCGAGAAAAAATCTCAGTTTCGAAAATAAATTAAGCAGGAAATATCCGCGAAACTGCACGCACACGTGACCGCGGGAAAATCAATGACGATAAAACTTGCGAATGATAATTACTGCGAATTATTCTATGACTTAATTGTGTTCATTTGCGAATAATCGGTGTTTGTCAAGACTGACGATAACACTGGGACCAGAGAATTAAATATATACATGACACATGTGTTGACTGCGACAAAATTGATAACGACATATTTCAGACGCGTTCACATCACTTTATCGCTATTTTCATTCTGCATCCGCAAAGTTTAATTATAACGACTGTAAACAATCTGTTATATTAGTTACTTCGCAAAATTTATTTCTGCTTTCGTACCTCTTCAACCACTAAAATGTATATAACTTACACGCGTGTGTTCTATTTTAATCTAACGTTTATCCTTTGCAAGCTTAACTCTCTTTCTCTTCTATATTTTTTTTTTTTTTTTTTTTTTTTTTCTAAAGCGTACCACCTCAGCAGTAACACGATCTCGTTATGTTACTCGAAAGTAACCGTAGTACGGAATTTCATGTACTAAAGTATATTAATAATCTCACGTCCTTTAAGGGCAGAGGTCGAAATATTTTTTTTTTCCATCGTCCCCTGTCACTCGTACGTAAAAAAATCTCGTATAAATAAAAAAAAAAAAAAGTACATACCGAGAGAAAGAAGAGTAAACTGCGCATAAATCATTGGAAGAATGAACCGCGTGCATGTCTTTACTTCATTCTCGGTCTATAATCGTAAAAAAAAAAAAGTAGAAGACATTCGCGCGAAAAACCTCATCGTTTGTGGGAATCGTGGCGTAGCCGTGTTTGAGAGCCGCTGGGACGCGCGTGTTTTGGCGTAAATTTAGCAGATCGTAAAATCGCACCGCGCGACGTATAAAAATGGAGATATTACTGCCCTATTCGCGCACCCGTGAACGGGCCGAAACGCCGCTCCTCTTCCGCGTTAGTCAATTCTGACCGCCACCTGTGGCTTCGCGTCTTTCACGGCCACCTCGAATTCCTATGTCGTCAACCGTCTTCGAAAACGGCGCACACACACACATATGTGTGTGTGGTGTACATGCAAATGAATAGCGTATATATGTATATATTATACACACGTGGCGCCGCGGTCTCCCAGTTAACACCTCGCGAAAAATAAACATCATGCTTGCGACGCGATAAGCAGAGCGGACGCGCGCGCGCGCGCGCGATCTCCACAAGGTCATCCTGAAATTCCAGTTCCGCTCCGGATCGTCGATACGAGAACGAAGAGAGAAGAGAAGGATCGAGGAAAGAAGAGAGCGGATTGATTCGAGTGAATCGAACGTAAATCACGAAACACACACATTACAGTGTGCGAGTCACACATTTTCTTTTCAAACATTCTACGTTGTTTCATCAGTTTCGAAACGCATAAGTTATTGTTTTTTATGTGTATTTTTTTGATTTATTATGTTATATTGTTTGTAAGATAAATTTTATTACACACACGGCTCGCGAAAACAAATCGCGCACGATGTATCTCTCTCTATCTCTCTCTCTCCACTTAAAGAGACTCACAAAATTGTTTAAATTTAACATTTAAATTTATTTCGCAAATAATCCTCTTGCGTTTTGTTATTAATTACCAGATATTACTAAATATTTATAAAACACACACGAGTATGTTGAAGATAACGTAATGACTCTCTCACGATAACTGCACTGGATCTGGGAGAGATATAGAATTAACATATATACATTAAAATGTGCACACACGTAGCGCGCCGGATTACGTTGAATTTAATTCGGTTAATCTTTCTAAGAGGAATTTTCAGCGAATTGTAAAAAAACAAAACAAAAAAAAAACATTAATATAAGGTAATTGCCTCGTCCGGCAAGATAAAAGAGAGAATCGCGCGCGTATTGACAGACGTGTGTAAACCGATCGGATTTCTGGACGACTACCACTAGCGATTTGTTTGCTTTGGACTTTGCAACGCGACATGGCCGAAAAAAAGATCGCGGAAAGATTAGCTTTATCTTTTTGCACGCGCTCGTGTTATCTCCGGACCGTACCGTAAAACGCAATTATTTTCGTCCATCGCGAATAACGATGACGACTCAATCGATCTCCCGCGTCTGACAGGCGGACTAACAGATAGGCACCGGCGCTGTCAGTCGAAATGCTACCAGAACTACGCACAGACAGACGGGCAGGCCAATAATATCGAATCGTGCGATCGAGCGCGAGCAGCAGCAACAAGCACATTGGCGTAGTATACTGGCGAGTGGAGTGCGGAAACGGAGCACGAGCGTATATGTATACACAAGACCGATAAATATCCGGAGTGCTCTCCGTATTCTTACCAACGTCATCGGAAGAGAAGAATCGCAGCTCGAAACAGACATTTGACGCGTGCTTCCGGAACCAGAATACTTACACAAAAGTTTTTACGCGAATTTATATTACTATTAATATACAGGGTGTTTCAGAACTATGGGATCAAACTTCTAGGGGTTATTCAGTGCAACAGTAGAAAACATTTGAGTATAGGGACCCATGTCCGGAAAAGTGTCACTACCGCACTACGGCCCTAAGACGCGTTAAAATTTAGAAAGACNATGAATTGCCTAAATAGGATTTAATGCATTTAATGTTTGTCTTTTGTACATGATATCATCACAACAATTGTTCAAAATGTCTTCCTCCAACCTGAATACACCGATTTAAACGTCGCACGTGATTTCGGCGGACTTGACTAAAAACGCGTCTTAGGGCCGTAGTGCGGTAGTGACACTTTTCCGGACATGGGTCCCTATACTCAAATGTTTTCTACTGTTGCACTGAATAACCCCTAGAAGTTTGATCCCATAGTTCTGAAACACCCTGTATATATATATATATTTCCTGAATATAAAATATCGAGTCGTAACAGTCGCACACACATTATGCAACACGCGACAAGCCGCTTCGCTCATTCTGTGTTTTATCGCTATTTCTTTTTTTTTTTTTTTTTTTTTTTTTTCAAAATATCTGCGAATCGCGAGTTGCCACACGACTTGACATTACCAGCTGTCATCAAGTCGCGTAAACGTCAACAAGATAGAGGCGCGACGACGCTCATATACACGCGTCGCATAATTTTCGGCACTACTCGATCTCTCGGCACCGGCAGTATCGACGCAAATGTGTATGTGTGTGTGTGTGTGTGTATGTGTTTACGTTGATACTTACGCACTGTTTTCGTTCGCCGACGAAGGTTCCGTAAAATACAGACGGAGATATTGTTTTTTTCGTCGGAACTGCTCACCCGGCTTCACCTGAGTCTGTCGATCGACAACACACAACACGAACAGAATTGGCCCTTTGTCTTCCTACCCGTGATTGGCCCTCTCTCGCCGGGGACTTTCGGTGTCCACGCGACGTATTCCGCACTGCGGAACACTTGTTTATCGTTTGCGGTTGTCCATTAACGTTCATACAAATCAACGTTTCTAACGCTGTGTTACGCACGTCGGTGATTTACACACGGCGGTTTGCACACGTGCGCTGTTAATCGCACAACACGATCTTTTCCCCCCTTATCGCGGCTTCGTTTGCTCGCTCGCGCGCGCGCGCTTCGCTTGCAAAGCAATCGCAATACTCACGCGAAGCGCAAGCCAAGACTGACTCGAGGCGCGACTAGTCTGTTGGTCTTATACGAGTGACTGGGCTTCCCCCGCGGCGGACGACGCGTACATACGCACCAAAGAAGCCACCGGTCTACCTGGGCGCCGCGCGCCAGCCGCGCCGCTCTGACGGAACGCACCCAAATTCGCTCCGAAATTCGCCGTTTACCACCGTTTAATTGCTTTATATATATATATACATACATATATATATTTTTCTCCTGCTTTTGCGTTCTCTCTATTTCTCTATCTCTCTTGTTTTTTCTTTTTTCATTAACAAACTACGCCGTTTCGTCCGTTCGTAAACTACGCCGTTTCGTCCGTTCTAAAGTAATAAACGCTTTTCGTCTTCGTGTAACGCTAATCAAACGCTTCTTTTTCTTCTTCCCACGCTTTTCCCGGATTCACCGACACTTTTGCAAAAGACATACGGCGAATCACGTGTGAAAGCGTCGGTAAAGCAAGATGTTGAGAGAGTGAGATTTTGTTTATGTCCTGAATGATGCGATCTAAATCTTTGAGGAGTCTAGAATAAGTTATTCGCGAATTTTGCCAACATTTCTGAATACTTTCACGTATGAGATAATGTGCGTCACGCATTCGTCGATTCTGTGAATGTACTTTAAATGTCGCATGGGTATGTCGCGTTTGTTATATACATTTACTAATTATTATTCA
This sequence comes from Pseudomyrmex gracilis, assembly GCF_002006095.1. Classification (NCBI taxonomy): domain Eukaryota; kingdom Metazoa; phylum Arthropoda; class Insecta; order Hymenoptera; family Formicidae; genus Pseudomyrmex; species Pseudomyrmex gracilis. The sequence continues at coordinate 3,467,348 of NW_018020584.1, read as the reverse complement.
AACAGACAATTAATTTACATATAATTTCTATAAAATATACAGATATATATATAAATGATATATATATATATATATATATGTAATACAGATATATATATGTAAATAAAATATTAAATTTGTAAAAATGTAATATTTCTAGTACGTAATATTTCTATTACGAATATAAATTTCTTTTTAATATTTTTTAAATAAAATATTGTAAAATAATGTTTAATATGTATAATTTGTAAAAGCGTTATTTTTCCGTCTCTTTAACGTGATATTCCTTTTACGTCTTCATTATGATACAAAAGATTTTAATGACACAACTCTGTCATTTCTTTTTACGTTTATATTTATAAAAATATGTAAATCATAAAATACTTTCTTTGAGCTTTTAATTAAATTTATTAAAATCTTTCTTTTAATATCATATTACTTATACTTTTTCCTCACAGGTGCAAGCGATTCTTTTGACGTTTCTGACAAAATAAAAACAAACAATCAAAAATCCACGCATTTAAGTGACGTGAAACAGACTCCTGCTATCTCATTTTTGTTTGGTCTCATTTTTGTCTGGGTAGGTAGGTAAAATATTATTATTTTATCTACGCTCTTGTGTGCGATCATCCTCGTAGCACGGGTTCGAGATTATATCGCGCATCCTCATGAATAAGGATAGTCACCACATTACGAGTTACTCGTTATACGATATCGATATCACGGTGGAATATCGATTAGCGTAAACTTTTCAGCTAGTATCTTTTTTTTTTGTAGAATATCTATTAATCATTTCCCGTGATGCTCATTAATTCGACGCATAAACTTTCCTCGGCGACAGGTAAGTATCGATATTTCATTAGAGTCTGAAGTGTGTCCCGTTGCGCGTATATCACACTAAAGTGTAAATTACGCGCGAGTTAACAGTTAACACGAGAGACAAAATTATTCGCGCGTGTCATCCGCGTGACTCATTTGCGGCGTTGTGCGAGCCCCGACCCTGGGACGTTTTCAGCCTTACTTCCGTCGTCGCATTCGCTTTACGACGCGAGCGCATCGTTGTCGCGAGAGCGTGGAATTTGGCAAGCTCGACAATGACCGTGGCCGTTGCCATGATAAATTTACAGAATACATTTGTCTAGTTAAAATCTCGCTGCCACAACGTCTCTCAGTGATTTTCCTTTGTAGGATTTTGTTTTTCTTTCCTCTCACTTCTATTATCGTCGAATGTGTTTGAACGTAATTATATAAATAACGTTTATTTATTTGTGTATGTGTGTGTACGATATCTATAGATTAAAATGTCTCTCCCGCTTGCTCTTTACGCGACGGATATAAGTAAAAGATGGTGAATCAACAAAAATACGAGATGATAAAACATATCGAGCAAAGAATCAATAAATTCACGATAGATTTCCTTCTTCCGCCGATTTGTTTACGTACTTTCCAACAGTGTCAGGGAACGATTGCCACTTCGAAAGGAACGCCACCTGACACAACAATCCGTCGCCTTATTGATATTGTTGCAAGGTTTCTACGGTCGGTCGGATCGAGAAGACCGGAACAATTTCCGGTGAGAAGCTATATTCCCTACTTGACCTTCCCCGGCTATCTTCCGCGTTTTCTTGCCATTTTATCCGCAAGCATTCTGAGGTGTTTGGAAAAGAGTGTTTCTCTGTACAAAGGGAATTGCATTTGAAAAATCTTATTTTAATACTGTTTATTTTAAATCGTATTTTAAAACTCTTTACAGACGAATTGCTTTTGCCCGCAAAAACTATCCTCTGTATCTCTGTATCTTCTCATTCACAATATATGCGCACACTGTCGACTGAAAAAAAAAAATATATATATATATGTTCTTGAATAAATCTTTCGATGACAATACTGCGATAAAACTGTCTGTTTCGAGTATCGCCCGAAGCGAAGAGAATTAATTTGGTCGAAGTTAAACAACGTTGACGGTGTGATCGGGTCTAGAAAAAAAATGTTGCGGTTATATTTCTTACCACGCTGCCGCCTTCGACGAATCTCTGTGACACAAAGTGTTCGAATCCATATCCGCGTACCGACACCCACCCAAACACACACACACACACACAAAAAGGGAAAGAAAGAGATATCCTGCCACTGCCAGATCCACGAAAGGGTTTAACCACGATGGGTTACCGCCCATCCTGAGCGCTCGTAAGATAACGCGCGTCAGAGCTTTCCAAAGACGCGACGTTTGCTCACGGAAAATTGCCTCGACGGAAGAGGCAAAAGGAAGAGAAGATAGAAAGAGAAGAGAGAGCTAGAGGAGAGAGCTACAGAATCTAGAGAAGATCTAAAGCGCTCGCACATTTCGATGCACGTATCTCAAGGTGTGTGTGTATTGCAACCGAGAAACGACGCCTATTTAGCGAACGAGACAGCACAGGCGTCGAATTTCCCAAATTCGACGCACCGAATGACAACCACGAGAGAGGAGAGTGAGAGAGAGAGAGAGAGAGAGAAACGGGCCGTTCTCGGCTTTTGCGACGCGTGTTGAACTACTCCGTAGGGAGTACAGTTAAATACATATTTGAGAGCGTCTCATAATTACGCCGTTCTGGGAGTTTGTGTTCAAGTCCGCAAGCAAGACATACACGAACGCATTTATTACACGCGTTATGAAAAAGCGGTTTTTTTCCCCTCCGCGTAATATGCTCCGTTCTTTGTGTGCTCATTAAGGACACGTTTACGACCAACTCGAGAATATTTCTCGATTTTTTTTTCCTTACACTTTTGCGTTATTGGATAATTATACCTTGTATTTGCATAAAGAATGTACACATATGTAAAATCCACATATCTAAATTCCAAAACCAGTTTCTCTTGCGACAACGGAGTCTCCGTCTAAACGAGATTTAAACTCGGCGCTTCTAAATCTTCTTTTATATCTCAATTAAAAGAACCCGAGTCGAAATTTTGATGCTACTTTCAAACTTTTGAAGATACTTTGAACCTATTTAACTGACCAATATACTTATTTAAACCTACTTTGACACTTATATTCATTTACTCCTCTTTTGAACCTTTAATTCTATAAATTTTACGTTACTCCTAT